>NC_039364.1:227200134-227563359 GCF_003573695.1 Papaver somniferum | reverse complement strand
CCTGGCGCTTTTGTTTAATATTTTATTATTATTTTCCCTTCCTATTTTGCATAGGTTCCTCGTTCGTTCGTATTTTTAAAATGCTCGTTCGTGCATTCAAAATGGTGGTCTATGTATTATCTTCTAATTACACTTGCACCATTTTGTCAGAGATTATTCGATGCCCAGATGCCTGTTTCGTTGAATATTTATTACTAACCTGTGGAATTCTGCTGGGAAGAACCACAGATTGAAGTAACGAAATATAACGAGGAATCGTAGAATATTGCTGAATATTCAGGCGATTAACTGACGACTCGTAGAATTTTTCTGGATATTCATATGATTTAAGATAATTAATTGCTGGCTCTGTACTAGAAGGGCTTCCTGTCTAGGAGCATTAATTATCTGAGGGTTGAGAAATATGAACTTGCTGGAGTGTCATATTCCTCTTGCATAGTCGGGGAAAATCTGGTTACATCCCGAAGACATTGTCGCTCTATACTAGCAGACATGCTGTCTAGGAGCCGCCCAATCTTTCGATTCTATACAGTATGAGATGTGTCGTGGCCTCAGCTGAGAGACTGCACATCTTCATCTTCTCTGAGAGACTTTCTCCATCAGAGGTGGCATGAGCTTTCATGCACAGAGACATGAGTCTCGATACTCATCCGATTGCCGGATCCGGAGTAATTACTGAAATTGCTCAGTATTCATGAGATGTGTCATGGCCTCAGCTGAGAGACTACACATCTACACGTACTCTGAGAGACAGCCTTCTCAGTCAGAGATTTATGACATGAGCTTTCATGCTTAGAGACATGAGTCTCAATACTCATCCGATTGTCGGATCCGGAGTAATTACTGAAATTGCTCAGTATTCATGAGATGTGTCGTGGTCTCAGCTGAGAGACTACACATCCACATCTTCTCTGAGAGAAGTTTTTCAATCGGAGGTTTTATGGCATGAGCTTTCATGCTTTATTGAGAGACATGAGCCTCAATACTCATCTGATTTCCGGATCCGGAGTAATTACTAAAATTGCTTAGTATTCATGAGAGGTTTCGTGGTCTCAGCTGAGAGACTACACATCCACATCTTCTCTGAGAGAACTTTCTCAATCAGAGGTTTTATGGCATAAGATTTCATGCTTTATTGAGAGACATGAGCCTCAATACTCATCCGATTGCCGGATCCGGAGTATACTTTTACAATTTTACCCTTTGTCGAAAATCCACCATCTACACCTGGTTACCAGTCGCAAACCGCAAGAGACGGCTGGGGACTTCACAGAAACCGAAAGCAAACGATCCAGTCATCAAGTGACTCAAAACGACTGGGTACTTTCCACAATATCAGCGGTGCTTCCCACAAAAGTCGATCTTACACACGGAGGATCCCTTTTTCATCAGGAGATCCGGGAAACCGAGTAAGTCTTGCCTAGACAGAATATATGGTTTACACTTTCAAGTTTTCACGGGAATGATAAAACCAATAGCCATGTTATGTTTCATCCCATGTCACTACCAACACGCAACGTTCACGGTTTCATATCTTCCCTGGGATGTCCGTATCACTTACAATCATAACTAAAAAACGACATCATCCTAAAACGGTTCATCCCGAATAATAACCCAAAACCCTCATAGGTAACACTTGTCTATCATCCCATAAATCTAGAAAATCAAAACCATAATCCAGGTGTTTCATTTGCCTTTCGAAAAAAAAAACAGAAGAATTTCAGAAGACAGAAGTGCATCCAAAGGAAGCCATTCAACAGTGGTTTGCTCTTCTCGAAGAAGACGTCCTTCGTCATTTGGAGGACCGCCTGTTTCATCTCCAACTCTTTGGACAACCTTCCAACCTCCGCCTCTTGTTGTTTTCCCACGTCCGCAGAAGGGCCTTCGGTCACCTTGGCCTGCAACCTTGGATCTCAGAGAAACCCTAACACCCAGTCTTCGTGGAATTAGTTGCATGCCCATGTGTACCTACTTTGCATCATAATGATTACCAGTCACTATTCATGAGGTAGCTGATGCTACTACGGTAATATTCGAAGAGAAGAAAAATATTTCTACAGATTTATGGGAGGCATACCTATTGCTAGGGTTTGCACCAACACAAGAAACACTGGAGTACATACCTGGAATATGCTGGCCCACTTTATTGCTACCGCGCCGCGCCAAGATAGCTCCCACACCGGAACCAGCACCCACGCCAAGCCAGCGCCTTGCCAAGCCGGCGCTCGTTCCAACAAGATCCAACGCTAACAACTTGCTTCTTTCCAGGGCCAGCAACTTGCATCTTTTCCACCACACTGACAGCCTGCATCCTTCCGATACCGGCATCTTACATCTTTCCAGCGTCGGCAGCTTGCATCTTTTCCACAACTTGCGTCCTTCCAGCGTCACACTTGCACTTCCAGCTTGCATCTTTACAGCAGCTTGGATCTTTACAGCAGCTTGCATCTTTACAGTAGCTTGCATCTTCCCAGCGCTAAAAGATTGCATCCTTCTAGCGTTGCACTTGAACGCCCCGTAGGGAATCAGCAATCCGATTTCATCACACGTAAAGATCAGGAACGACTTCTCTAAAATCTAAGAAAAGAAAATCAGCAAACCCCCTGAGTTCACGAAGACTCTCTTCCTGTCAAGAGACGCATGATTTATGGGGACTTCGCCCACAAAACTATGATGTTCATGATGAAACATTTATGTGAGATTCTATGTTTCCCCAAGGCACAACGTCAAAACATATTTGCAGCCCTCAACCGCACCGCATCAGGGAAACAACCTTTTCCAACCAGAGAAATCGTTCCCAAATCCCAACCTCTCTTGGAGAGCACGATTGGTAGATGGAACTGGGGTCTCCTAACCACTGTCCGCTTGAAGGGAGCCTAGCCTTACAACACACTGATTGACGCATCCTCTCCAGCGGCTCCGCTTCAATATTCGCTTCAGCAGCCGCTCCGCTTTAAACATTCGCTCCAACATCCGCTCCGCTTCAGCGTTTTCTCCATAAGCTGCTCTAGGATCCGAAGACGAAACTTCAGCGTCTTTACTCCATAAGTTTCAACATTCTCTCCGATAATCGAAGCCACTTGAACGCCCCTTTCCTGCAAAGGATCGTGTCGTGGCCGCCACTCCTTCTTTCTAAGGATCTTGTCGTAGCCGCCTCTCTTCCTTGCTGAGGATTGTGCTTTAAGCGCCACTCCTTCCTTCCAAGTCTCTTCTGATCACATCTTCTGCCAAGAACTGTTGCCGCCCGTTTGTTGATACCGGCCAGAGCTTCACCATGGAAACATTCACTGTAAGGCCCAACGACCACACAAGATAGGAACACACAACGACAATCTCCAATATTAGCTCCAACTTGGTCGTTGTCGAGTGCATATTTCATCCATATGTCGCATTCTGACGAAGTTCGGTAAATTTTGGAATCCATTGGAGAGACACTACAGATGAAGGCGCGGATCCGGACGAGCAACAGAAAATAGGAGAAGGTCAATATCTCTTTTCATGCGGACGAATTTTCTAGAGTTTGGACAAGATAAATCTCCCTTCTTGCTCCATGAAACGGATGACTGGGCGCGACTATGCCACCTCAGGCCCGCAACATCCCTCTCGAATTCTTCCTGAATTTTCCTGTCAGGCTGTTTCGCCTCCCGGACGAGCTCGAAACCTAAATATTCCCGCGTAAGGAGATAAGAAATTCTTTTCTGCTCAGAAAGGAGGGGCGGACCGTCGAAATCCAAGTTTGTACGACAATTATACATCGATTCTACTAAAGGGCGCTAATTAGGGTTTCGGCATGCCAAACCCTAATTCAGACAAAGTTGCCATCATCCCACGGAACCGAAGCCAGTCGACATCCTTCCAAGGAACTCAAGCTATCTCCACTCCAAGCCGAGCAACGCAAGAAGCTCTGTTTCAAGACGACCAAGTGCTAACGGCTCAGGTCCAATCCCACCAATGCTGACGGCTAATCCCAAGCCGACCCAATGCAAGCGGCTTCCCTTCACGCCAAGTCTATGCTAGCAGCTCCGCGTTCCAAATCCTAGCCCAGAAGAAGCGCGACCATTCCAGGTCGAGGCCTACAACTTTCATCTCAACCGACCTCTACCACTCCGCAGCCTGACCTGCGGCACCAAGAGCAAAATCCACGCAAGGCTGCCAAACACAAGGATCACAGATTCTCCTTGCTTCCCGAAAAAGACAAGATGGGCCTACATTACAGCCGGGGACTCAGCCTCAGCAAGATCTCCCATCAAAATCTCTAATCAGGAGTAAGGAAGGTGAATATATGTACCAGGAACGCGCTTATCAATGTTTCACCACCTGCATCGAGGGAGGAAAGCAAAACTGGCAACATGACGTGGAGGGAGGAGTGATGCCCCCTTTTCATAGACATGGCACTTTTAAGATTTTGGATAAGAAAAGGATTCCCTATTGAAGTCGTGAATGAAGAAAGAGAATTCGACCCGCAAGGAAAGGCCTTACCACGCCCAAGCAGTCCGCGCCTTTCCCGCGCCAGCATCATGCCAATGCTATGCTCAACCTGCACGTTGCCAACAATCCGCGCTTTCCTTGCTAACTCCATGCTTTGCCAAGCGATCCCCACCTCTGCACTGGGAAGAGGAAGACAGTACAATTTCACCAACAATATATGTCGCACCAACCCTAAAAGAAAAAGGGGGAAAGAGAGAAGCAGATTTTAAGCACACAAGATAGGCTTACGTTACAGCTGGAAGTTTAGCCTCAGCAAAAGTTTCTCTCGGATTCTAAACAGGAAATAAAGAAAAACGTAAATCCTGGGAATGTACCTACTGGCGTTACTATTGTCTGTCCCTACCATCATCAAGACACGGACACAACTGCGGTGACGCATCATGAGAAAAGAAGTAATCCCCTTTTTGGGTGTAACGCTTCCTGAATTTTGAATAAGGAAAGAAAATTGGTCCCACAAGAGCAAGCCTTGCCGCGACCCCAGCAATCCATGCTTTCCTTTTGCGCCGGCGCCAAAGCAACCTGTGCTTTCCTTCCTATGCCACGTCGTGCCTTGCCAAAGCGACCCACGCTTTCCTTCCTGTGCCAACGTCATGCCTTGCCGAGCAGTCTGCCGACATCATGCTTTGCCAACGTCATGCTCTGCCAAACGGCCCACGCCCATTCTAAGCCCATTTTTGCTAACAAGCCTCATTCGTGACTGGTCTATGCTAGCAGCTCCGCCTCGCGTTCCAAAGCCTGGCCCCAAAGACACCTAGTCATACTGGGATTTGTGCAAAGCTACCGGATGCAAGGATTGCAGATTCCACTTACATCTCAAAAAAGGTCAGACAAATCTCCTAGGACATCTTTCACGACTTACTGTCTCAGTTCTATCCTCGTCTGTCACCATCTTATGCTTACCTCGCAACAAGGACCCTGTTCCAAGCTAAGCAGGGGACTTAATGTTGATGGTGGTTTTAGGACAAGGGGTAAAACCGTAAAACCTCACGTATAGCATGACGTCACCGGTGACACTAGCACATTTATTAGAGCATTTAACGCGCTTATGTAAAAATCACCAGGGTACCCTTTTTCAAATACTAAATTAGGGTTTCAATGCGCGACACCCTAAATTCACACATATCGCGCAACCATTACGCAAAAAGCATGGCAAACATGCCAAATGCACCCAACGTGCAATCATCGCGCAGAACATAGCAATTGCACGTACCGTGCAATCATTGCGCAAAAGCATGGCAATCATGCCACTCACACATGTCATGCAACATGCCAAATGCACGTACCGTGAAAACATCGTGCAAAACATAGCAATTGCACGTACCGTGCAATCATTGCGCAAAAGCATGGAAAACATGCCAAATGCACGCACCGTGCACTCATCACACAAAACATAGCAATTGCATGTACCATGCATCATTGTGCAAAATATGGCAACCATGCCAAAACTAAAAATAACGCGCAACCGTCGCGCTAAATATGGCAAACATGCCAAACCGCAAATAAATACGCAATCATTGCACTAGATGTAGCAATCGTGCCAAAACGCAAAGCAACGCGCAATCATCACGTTAACCATGCCAAAATCCAAAACGCACCACCGTTGCACAAAATGGCAACCATGCCAAAAGCGCGCGCCATTGGCACATGCCGTGCAACCCTTGCAACCTGGCATGCCAAGCCGTGCAACCTAGGGCCAAAGCCGCCACACGCGCCATTGGCACATGCCGTGCAACCCTTGCAACCTGGCATGCCAAGCCGTGCAACCTAGGGCCAAAGCCGCCACACGCGCCATTGGCACGTGTCGTGCAACCCTTGCAACCTGGCATGCCACGCCGTGCAACCTAGAGCCAAAGCCGCCACACGCGCCATTGGCACATGTCGTGCAACCCTTGCAACCTGGAATGCCAAGCCGTGCAACCTAGGACCAAAGCCACCACACGCGCCATTGAAACATGTCGTGCAACCCTTGCAACCTGGCATGCCAAGCCGTGCAACCTAGGGCCAAAGCCTCCCCACGCGCCATTGGCACATGTCGTGCAACCCTTGCAACCTGGCACGCCAAGCCGTGCAACTTAGGGCCAAAGCCGCCACACACGCCATTGGCACATGCCATGCAACCCTTGCAACCTGGCATGCCAAGCCGTGCAACCTAGGGCCGAAGCCGCCACACGCACCATTGGCACATGTCGTACAACACTTGCACTTTGGCATTTCCACTTGCACCCGACGTGCAACCTAGGGCCAAGGAATACCACACATGCCACTGGCACATGTCGTGTAACACTTGCACTTTGGCACTTCCACTTGCACCCGACGTGAAACCCAGGGCCGAGGCATGCCACACATGCCATTGGCACATGACATGTAACCCTTGCACTTTGGCATGCCGCGCCTACAACAAAGTCCACAATTCCTCTTATACAAAACCTCGACCGTCGAAGGTCGCCACTGAGCCAGCAAGTCTCTCAAGCTCAACTTATCAAACACCAGCGACATGCTACATGTTTTCCACGAAAACACTCGAGACATCAAAACATATGTCACAAACTGGGGGATGCTCATTAGGGTTTTGGTTTGGCGGTCTATAACGTGCGGCATACACAAATGCCCGTTTCAAGAAGGTGTAATATGAATAAAACGGTTAGTAAATGCAGGAAGTAATAGTGAAACGCTCTTTCATTATGGAACATAAATTCCATCAAATTCCATCAATACCAGGCGTTACCACCTCTTCCCATTTAACTCATCTGTTTCTTTTCTTACGAGGCCAGAGTACGTTTCACTTGGACTTATATAAATAGGTTTTACCTATTTCCACCAAAACCCAAGTTTTTGGTCAGGGAGAAATACAACACTCAGAAAGGAAACTCTTGCTAGCTTTCTCAAAGCATTCATCTTCTGATACAAGTCAAGTACTACTCTTCCAGAACTGCTCTGGTATCAACACTCTCTTCGCTTCCCTCCCTAAACCATCCCTTCTCCTCCTCTTTGTGACCGAAGCAAATCTGGAACGGCCATTCCTTGGTTTATGCCAGATTTGTATAGATTGATCTCTCGAATCTAAAGTATTCCTGTGCAGTACATTTGTTTAGGGTTTAGATTTGTTTCTCATTCACTCACCGAAATTACCATAATCAGTAGAAACGGTTTTTGCCTATAAACAACAGCATAAAAGTTCAATTGTATCACAACTTCGACAACAATACTATGGTGATATGTATCACTTCTCCTTAGTCAATACTACATCTCACATGGAAACCACTCCCCCTTACATAATGATCCGAAAACCATATGTATTTGTAGTGTAAACTACACATTAATTCTCCCCCTTTTTGTCAATAAAATTGGCAAAGGTACGAAAACTAGTGGGATCCTAATGAAATTTCCATAGAGACATTTCATGACCAAAAGCAAGCACATATCAACTTTTTAGATGCCATCATATAGCCAAAGCTAAATGCATTCATCAAGGAGTTTATAAAGATACGAGATAACCCCTATAATATTCCACAACCGCACTCCCCACAAAGATTTGGCAATTAAGCACAAGTTCAATTAAGAAATCTCCCCCATAAAATGTCATTCCCGAAAGAACAACAAAAGCGACCTTACTTTCACAAGAAAAGAAGGATTTCTTTGGACATAAAAAATCACATACGAATATGAATTTGATTCCAAAAATACACAATTAAATTAACCACAAGAAAACCCATGATTAATTTAATCGAAATACACAACTAAATTACCACAAGAGTGTGATCAATTCAATTGGTCATGCTCGACATAAGACAACTTACGGAGCCGCACAATATATACATAAAATATGGATCATGGAAGATCAATACTGCGGAATAGACAAGGATTCATTCTATTTTCCATCACTATTTGCACAATGACATACAATAGACATAATTCTTGTAAAGAAAAGTTCATCCTATCTTCCATCAATATTTGCATAATGACATAATAGGCTTAAAAATTTTGTAATGTCAAAAGTTCATTCATTCTTTTATCAATACATGCATATCGACATATGAAAGACTTAACTTTTGACAAAGTATGGGACAATCATAGTTCACGGAAGCAAACACACATATCCCATAACAAGTTTGCAATATATTAAACCATAAAGATTAATACTGCAAAAATCATCTTCCAAATAATTTTTTAGAATTTAAACAAATAAATCTAAAAACAATAAAGATGAAAATGTTGGACATAGCTATGTGTAATCACAATAATGGCTATTCCAAACTCTAGTTATTCTTCCTAAAAACACAAGAATAGAATTCTCATAATAAAATTTACTAGACATAATAAAATCACGGTTCATTGAGAACCTCATACCTTTCAATGAATCCGTCAAAGAAGGTATCACTGATTTCCTTTACTCTCTTGACTGTAGACACACCATGTTCGTGAGTTAGAATACTAACTTTATGATCAACAACCCGAGCAAGTTGTCTAGCCTTGACACGGTCCATGATGAGCTTCTTTTGATTCTGTATTAGAATATTCTGATTAGCAAGGATTCTGGCCTGACCATCTAAGAGTTGGTTGATTTGCAGTTGAAGATTCACAAACTCGACCTTTGAATCGTTCTGAAAACGAGTTAAATCCTTGACAGAATCATCAATCCAGGAGTTGTGATCCTTTCTTTCAAGCATTTTCTTTAGAACCAACTCTTGAATTGACTCACGTCCTTGAGTGTCTTCCTCCACATCAAGATTCACTATCTCTTGAGATTTTGCGGAGTTCCCCATATATTTTTGATAGAAATGGAGTAACACAATAAGGAGTATATATGTGTTTGCAAACAGGAGAAGGAAACTCTTGTTTTGAAAACCCTATGAACTCACAGGAGTAGGACGCGGACGTTCATGGACCGTTCACAAGAGAGGAATGGATTTGAACTAAATCCAGTAAGAGGAAAAACTCAAAGTTTGTCAAATATTGCTCAAAAGTCAATAGAATTAGAGCCTAGGTCATAAAATAGACTTTCATAACTTTGATTGATTGACAAAAGAAAACGACACATAAAGACGTACAACAAATCTTGAAACTCCCATAGTCATCATCCTTGTAGCTCTCAAGATAGATTCAAGGATGAGATTACCTAAAGTTAGGTAAAGGAGCGAGAAGTGATCTCACAACCAAACATGGGAAGAGGGTTGTACAGGTTCTTTGACCGTTTTACTTGTATATTCCCCTTTTCCCATTGATTATAACGTATTCTAGAGGAATTAGTCATAAACCCTTTCAAACGTCCATCTGAATGATTTTTCTGAGGACTGAGTCTAGGACCTCTAGAAATAGGTTCCAGAAAAGGGAATTTGGAGAATTTCCATTTTCTTGATCTAGACTTACCAGACTTGTTCTTATGAACACAGGGAATGTCTTCATTAGTGGCACAAGAGTTTATACCATAATGAGGAACATGCAACCTGTGATGATTTCTTGAAGAGAGATCATAAGATTTATGGTTTTCTGTCGGCAAGAGATTCACTGTAGATGTCCTCAGACGATTTACTCCACTGACAGTAGAAAGAAGCAAATTATGGAGATTAGAAATTTGTTTCCTCCTAGCAAAACAATGAATAGCATAGTGATTCTTTTTCCCACAGAATGAACAACATAGTGAAATTGGGACATGATTGCCTTGATCCAACCTTCATCCTTCACATGCACATTTTGCAAGGGATTCTAATTAGGTACTTCCTTGTAGGAATTTTTCTTTACACGAGGTAAAACCTTATTAGAATCTGGAGAAGGTGTAGAGAATGACTTAACAGAGTTTTCCTTCTTCAAGGCGTTACACTGTTCTTGGGCAAGTTGCAAAATGCAACAAGTTTATCTTTTTCATCACGATAGTTGTTTATTTCTGATGAATGTGTCTCGATCAGACGTTTTTCTCTAATTGAATCTTCCTTGACAATATCCTCAAGAATACTAATTTTTTCACGATGTAGAGAAGTTTCTTGAAGAAGTTTTTCGATATTGTTGGAGAAGGACTCGATGATATTATAGAGTTCACATTCTCGACCAAGAGACTTTTCAAATTCATCAATGAGCCGAGTATGATCATGAAAATCAATAGTCTCAGTCGAATTTTTTGAGATTCTGGTGAGCTCCTTTTCAGCTTTTACGATAGTGTCAACTGTCTCTTTAGAGGAACAAATATCAACATTTGATAGATCCTTTTTCACCTCGGGATTCGGAAGAATCAGCGAAGGAGTAATCCTTTGAGGTGAGCCCAAGACATTTGACATAGTTAAAAG
Source organism: Papaver somniferum (assembly GCF_003573695.1). NCBI lineage: Eukaryota > Viridiplantae > Streptophyta > Magnoliopsida > Ranunculales > Papaveraceae > Papaver > Papaver somniferum. Next base: position 227,552,593 of record NC_039364.1, on the reverse strand, counting down.
CTATGGGAGGCATTTTGGTATGCGTATATGCCAGAGACGAGGTTATGTCCACAGACTCAGATTGCTACAAACACAGACTGATAAGGTCTTTAGACGTGTTTGCCTGCTCTGATACCAATTGAAAAAGAGGGGGTCTAACAACCACACCCAATATTTCGATTAGCAATCTGTATGGACTAACTCCAATATACTTTTAAGAGAATCAAGTAGACAGTCAGACTCAATCTTAATGAAAGTATATCAAAGAGTTATATCTCTCTTTCTCGATTCAATACTTACTCAAGAAAATAGAAATCTTCGAGTCTAATTGAATACGAGAGAAATCACTTTAATGGTACCAAAGACCAATGTTCAAGTACCAATCAATTTCAATCAAGAACCAAAGTTTGGATTTCCCAATTGATTGATTCAAACGCACAACCTGTGATATTTCAATTATATAACAAAATATAATGCGGAAAAGAAATAACACAAACACCAAAAGTTTTGTTAACAATGAAACCGCAAATGAAGATAAACCCCGGGACCTAGTCCAGATTGAACACACACTGTATTAAGTCGCTACAGACACTAGCCTACTACAAATTAACTTCGGTTTGGACTGTAGCTGAACCCCAATCAATCTCACACTGATCCAACGTACATTTGCGCTCATATGTCTCTGATCCCAGCAGGATACTACGCACTTGATTCCCTTAGCTGATCTCACCTGCAACTAAGAGTTGCTACGACCCAAAGTCGAAGACTTTAATAAACAAAATTGTATCACACAGAAAAGTCTACGATAATAGATAAATCTGTCTCCCAAAGAAATACCTACGAGTTTTTTGTTCCGTCTTTCGATAAATCAAGGTGAACATGAACCAATTGATAAAGCGGACTTGTATTGCTGAAGAACAACCTAGTATTATCAATCACCTCACAATAATCTAAATCGTATGATGGCGAAACTAGATATTGTGGAATCACAAATGATGAGATGAAGATGTTTGTGACTACTTTTATATCTTTTCTATCGGAGAAATCAATCTCAAGTCAATCCTTACGATTGTACTTAGTACGATAGAAACAGCAAGATCAGATCACACAACTACGAGAAAGTAGTATCGGTCTGGCTTCACAATCCCAATGAAGTCTTCAAGTCGTTAACCTACAAGGTCTCGATAGAAACCTAAGGTTAAAGGAGAATCGACTCTAGCTAATACAACTAGTATCACACAGGAGGTGTGGGGATTAGGTTTCCCAGTTGCTAGAGTTCTCCCTTATATAGTCTTTCAAATCAGGGTTTGCAATCAATATTAGCTTAGTAACAAAGCATTCAATATTCACCGTTAGATGGAAACCTGATTAGATTCAAGCTAATATCTTTCAACCGTTAGATCGAAACTTAGCTTGTTACACACAAATGAGATGCACGTTTGTGTAACCTGTACCCAAACTTGTACATCTAGTTGGTTCAACAGTAGTTAACCAAATGGTTAGCCATATGAGCACTTTCATATCAACCATATTCTTCTTTATCACAACTAGTTCAAATGACTCAAATGAACTAGTTAGAGATTTGTTCAATTGCATTGATCTTTATAATGGATAGAATTGAAACAAAAACGATTTGATTCACTCGAATCGATTCATGAACTTTATAGCCACGGTTTGCAAACTTGCATTCCTTAGTTTATATAAGTTTAAGTTCACGAATAATCGTTTTTAGAAAATAACCAACTTAAGTACGCAGACTGGTACGCGGACTTAAATACCCGGAATAAGTTTGTAAATAGTTCACAAACTCCAGCAGATTTTCTCGGCAAGAGAACCTCGGACAGTACGCGGACTGGGTTCGCGGACTCTGTTCCGATTTTCCTGATCAACAAAGTACACATACTTTGGTTCAAGGAATAAGGACTTATACATGTATGAGTTATCACACAATGCTTATATCTAACAATGGTTATATAATCTAAACTCTCATTTCAAGCATTGAAACATTCTTAGAGGACGTTATATAGTTGTTGTTCACAAACCATTTTTCATCAAAGCCATTTTCAAGTGATTGAAACTTAACATGACTTTCGTCACTAGTAAAGATGAACTTGGCCAAAGCGAAAGCTTACCAACACGTATTTCGAGAAATATATAAGCGAGATAAACTCGGCTCGAAATATCAAATGTGTATAATCAAAGTCTATATAGCAAAACGACTTTTGTCTCAAGATCGGAGATAGAGTAGATAGACTTTTGAGTGATAGATAAGTTCAAGTCTCCACATAACTTTTAGTCGATGAAGATCCACAAGTTCCTTGAGTAGTCCTTCGTCTTGTATGATGATTGTCATGGAGTTCTTGAGCTCAACTACACTTTCTATCCTAGTCCGAGACCTTAGCTATAGTAAACTAGAAATCAAGACTTATAGTTTTGATCACTAACATTGACAAACATGATTGAGATAGCAACACATTTGAGTTCAACCGAGAAGTGCTCTAACACAACTGCATTCCAGTCCGAAGTTAACTTGTACTATGCTAGAGTCTGTAGCGGCTTAATACAATGTGGTGTTCAAATCTGGACTAGGTCCCGGTGTTTTTCTGCATTTGCGGTTTGTTCGTTAACAAAACTTCTGGTGCCTGTGTTATTTCTTTTCAACCTTGAGAAACTGAGATATAACTCTTGGATACATTTTTCTTGATTGAGTCTGACTGTCTAATTGATTTTCTTGGAATTATATTGGAGTTAGTCCATACAGATTTCCTAAATGAAATATTGGGTGTGGTTGTTAGACCCCCGCTTTTTTACTCATATCATCGTCCTCTACAAGATGATGATGTCCAAATCTTCATAGCTCTTCAACTCAATTTATGGTTAGATTGGACCTAACCGTAGTTCCTTTAGAAATTTGAATTGGAAATTTGACTCCTTTTACGGTTAGCTTTTTGTAGTTCTTTTACCAACCGTAAATTCTCCCTGAACCTCTGCCCAAGAGTTGTTTTCCCATCTTCTAAATTGTTCTATTCATATCAAAATCATCTCCTTTCTTCTTCTTAGCTCTTTTTAACACCATTTTCATTGATTTCGAATAATTCATATAAAGAAATAAATAAAATAGAAAACGAGAGTAATACAAGTTTGAATGCAAGAAATAGAGCTAAAACAAAAATGTAATTGACACTAAAAACATTTGTATTAAGCACCTGTCATAGCCTTGGGATAACTTTTCACTTGAACTTTCTTTTATATAATATACGATCCTTAAATTTATTAACACCTGACAAACAAGTCCAAAAAACATTAATGAACCTAACTAACAAGTGACAGCAGGAAAAATAGTTAAAGAGAAAAAAAAAAGATTGTAAAGTACAAAAACTAAAAATAAGTTATAGGATAATCTAATATACCTAGGCTTGAGCGGTGTCTTGGTTGGTCATGTTTTTCTGAAAATATAAAGAAGATTGTAAAAGAATTAGATGTGGAAGAAGAGAGAAGAAGACAAACCTTAGAGTCTGCTGATGATTGTGCCTCCATTGTTTCTTTAAGTTTTACGGGTTTCTTTCACTTATAAAGATGTTTGGAAACTTATTTATTCTTTTCTAGTATAATGGATTTAATTACTTTACACTTAAATTACAAAATCCCCCCATTATATATAAGTTCTCAAATAGGAATAAAACCCAATATCTCCATGTGGACCGAATTCGTTCTTATAACTAGACTCTTACTTATAATTGTGAAGTGAAAGAACTTGAAAAATTTTTGCTTGGATGACAACCGACCAAAATTTTACGCCATTTTCGGGGATGCATAATGGATTATTATTTTGTTTTTGATTTCTTATTTTTAAATTTTAATTTTGTTTTCCCGAATTTTTTTCAGGTGCTTATCATCTGGCTCCTACACCGAGACCGACACCAGTCGGGTATCCAAATATTGAGATCGAGACTCGTAAGGGCACAATACTGAAAGACAAACACGAGGAAGTAATTGGTGACCGTACACTCAAGGATTTGGCTTCTCACGAGATGGACACCCAACAATGGTGTGTTCAAACAACATCTACATTTGATATCAAGTCAGGGTGGATCCGTGAGCTACCAAAGTTTCATGGAAATGGCTAATGAAGATCCAAACAAGCATGTCTAATGGATTTTGATAACATAGTCATGGCCATGCTACCAAAGGATATAGATGGAAATGGATCCATGTTATGTGTTTTTCTATTTTGATTGATGGTCACTTTTAAGGAGTGGTTATACTATTTGTCTTCTGGTAGTGTTACAACTTGGAACAGGTTGAAGAAATTGTTCTTAGAAAGGTACTTTCCTACATTAAAGGAAACTCAGATTCGAAAGACAATTTGGTGGCTAGTTGTCTATATCATCAATTCAGTGATCTATTGATTATCCAGTACTTACACGCGGGTCTTTAGGCGAGTGACAGAAATATTCTCGATGTTGCAGGTGGTGGTGCATTAGTGAATAAGAAATTAACTCAAGCTAGAGATTTATTAATAATATGACAACAAATTCTCAACAATTTTCAAGCCACAGGTTAGAATCACTCGTCATAAAAGTCAATGAAGTTAGTAAAATTGCTGAGCCTCGTCAACTAATGGGAAATACGGAAGCTATGATGCAACAAATCGCAGCCATGGTGGTTCAACCATCTATCCAATCTTATGATAATTGGAGAAAGCCAATGTTATTTACCTTGAGCGGAAGAGACAAAGGTATGATCTCTTTTCTAACATTTATAATGCATGATGGAGATATCATCCCAATTTCAGCTATGCAAACAAGCAAGCTACAACTCGAGACTGGTTTTCAATCTTACTGGTGGTTTCCAACAACTACAATACATACAAAAATCAGAGTCAACAGATATGCTTACTTTGACGAATTATACGACGTCAAATGCAGAAAAATCAGCGGAGAAAAGATAATGCAATTAAAGAGCTTAAAATGCAAATGGCTTATATGACAAGTGAGATTAATCATTTAAAGACACAGAATAGTAATAAACTTCATTCTCAACCTCTTGACCCTAGAGAAACTGTTAGTGTGGTACTATTGAGAAGTGATACACAAATTGTGCAACCAGAAGATACTGAGAATATCAAAGACCCTAAGGGGACGGTTTTGGAGAAATAGATTACTGACTCTTAGCAAAACGATTAAGGTACCTAAAACAAAATTTAAACCTCATGTTTTTATTTGCCTCATAAAATATGGCCATAATCATCTCTTGCATCGCATCACCGAGCCATATGTTTTGAGAGGCCAATATGTCGCAATCATCTCGCAATTAGATGATATGAGCGACAAGGTGATGGACCGACAATGTTGCAACTCATTGGGGATGCCTGCATAACCTTCCCTACACTAAAGATCAAGTACTAACCGTAGTTCATCCACCAAGGGACAAGCAACTTAAGCCAACTTGTGTTGCAAGGTCGTGGCCAAGCAAATAAGCATAGTCCGTATAGGCTATTCCATCGAAATGCATCAAAGTAATGCATATTTATTTCGTCGAATGGCGTAGTGATGCTGTTAGAGCATTGCTTGGTCGAACTCACAAGTGTTTTTATATCAAGCTTGTTGTCAAATTTAGTTGATCAAAACTATATCTTGATTTCTAGTCTACAATGGGATATAAGGGTATAGTTGATAATAGGACATCATTGCATTCTACCGTTTGAAGGCGAAGATCAAACGAAGCTTTTGAGAACTTCTTCAACAAAAGGTAAGTGAAGATTGAGCCACCTATTTCTCAAGTTATATTCATCCTTATATCTATGAGAAGTTATCGCATGATTAATTAGACTATTGGAAGCATATCAATAATTTTGAGTCAAGTTTATCTTGCTAATTAGTTCTCGAAATATATATGATCAAGCTTAATAAACATTTGTTCATACTTGATAAATTTCGGTTAAAAGCAATTTATTGTTCATAATATAAATCTTGATTCAAGATTATCATTCGAAAATAGCCTGGAATAGTGATATGCGTCATTGATGTTATTTGGGAATGTCTCGAATTGATTTAGAGAAAAAATATAGAACTACTGTAAATCTGGATACAGGACAGTATGCATACAAGTTCACATACTGGAGAAAACTGTTATAGGTCCGGAGCCGTAGTACATGTACCCAGTACACCTACCGGATTAGTTATATGTCGGCAATAATTTTTTGGTACGCATACCCAGTATCCATACCATAAAAAGTATGTTGCTCGTGAACCAAAAATGGTATGCATACCGCAAAGGAACTGTTGGTTTTGTGGTATCCAAACCCGATACACAAACCGAATTTTTTTTGTAAGTTTCTGAATTCATTTTTGTCTTAAGGGTACATGTACCATGACAAAAATAGTCACGAACAAGGTAGATACACGTACTTGCCCTGTCGAATATTTCAGATGCACAAAAATTATTTCTGTGAGATAATTGGCATTTAAATAAATCTCTAAAAACACTATATAGAGATCACATTACAACCTATGGTTGTGACTCAAGCGTAAAGTCTTAAGTGTTATATGAAAATGATTAAACTTATAGTTCAATCGGCTAGTTTCTGCTAACCGTCCATGAAAAATGTCTTTGTACATGGTTCGGTTACCGTTCATCCTAACCAGAGTGTATATCTGTTATATTAATGTCATTTCAAATATTCATCTAATGGTGGATATTGTTTGCTTGTTTCCAAATCTATCTTAGATTAAACCAAAAGCAACCTATACTTTGAAAGTCTATATAAGGGAGAACCTCAAGCAACTGGAATTTTTGAACCCCTGACACTATTCTTTGTATTTCCTAGTTGTAGAGTCGTCCTCTCCCTTAAACCCTTCTAGGGTTTAGCGACTGAAAAGACTTCACCTAGGTATCCGTGAAGCCGGGTCCAACTATATTTTATGTTGATAGTTCGAGTATCCTGATCTTGTTTGATTGTTGAGCTGCTCACTCAAACAAGATAGATAGAAATTGCAAAGTTCTCTTCGTCTCAGACTTTGTGATTCCACAGGTTTAATACTTGTGAGGTGAATAATAATCTAGGATGCTCTTCGGGAAGAATAAGTCTGGAGTTTGAGGTTAGCTATACTTTTTCTATTGCGATCAATTTTCAGTCTCACCTTGATCAATCGATCAGAAAGTAAATCATATATAGCTTATATGTGGTAGGAAGATTGGTTTAAAGTCTTCAATTGAGTTGAAACAACTCTTAGGTTGTAAAGGACATCATCTAAGGGTCATTTGCACAGATTCATGCTAGGATTCAAGAGGCATAAGGAGCGCGACTGTAACTGAATTGTCGTGAGGGTTTAATTCGGTCGCAATTACATTCCGGTCCGAAATTAATTGGTAGTAGGCTAGTGTTTGTAATAATACAGTTTGGTGTTCAAGTCTGGACTAGGTCCCTGGATTTTTCTGCATTTTCCTCGTTAACAAAATTTATGGTGTCTGTATTATTTCTTTTCCGTATTATATTATTTATCTTTATAAGTGAAATATAACAGGTTGTACGTAAATCAATCAAAGTAGATACGTCTATACTTGTTTGTTGGATACGACTTGATTGATTCTTGGATATTGATCTTTAGAATCGTCCAAGAACTCTCACACATAAATCAGGTTCATAAACTAGTCTCCGTAAACTTTCTGATTGTGGGAGAAAGAGATATAACTCTGAATATTATTCCTTGATTGAGATTCATTAAGTTGAATTCTCAGAATTGTATTTAGGTTTTGTCCAAAGAGGTTGCCTAAGAAAAGGTTTGTGGTGTCTTTTGGTACCCCCTCCCCAAGTCTGTGTTTAAAGCAGTCTGACTGTATGATAGGAGTGCAATCTCGATAAACGTACTGCCAGCCTTTGATGTCACAAATTACTTATGGTGGAAAATGGTTATGCGTTCCTTTCTACAATCCCGTGACTTTCATACATGGATACTTGTGATTACATGACACGTTTCTCGAACAGTTTTTAGAGACGAAACCACTGTTGCGAAGCCAGTAGGAGAATATAGTGAAACCGAGATAAATGATGCAAAGCATAATTCTGACAGGTTAAATGCTATTATCCACGCCATAAGCCAAGATCTTCAGCACCATGTGACTTCGTTCACTACGTCTAAAGATGCTTGGGATATCTTAGAAACCGTATTCGAAGGAGATACCTCAGAGAAAGAAGCTAGGCTTCAAAACCTAAATTCTGACTAGGAAAATATTCGTAGGTCTGATGAAGATTCGTTTGATGAATTTAATAAAAGTGAAAGTGTTGATAACTCTATGAACTATCTTGTTGATCCTTACTTTTCAGATGAATATCTTGATAACTCAGTTTCACTGATCACAAGACAGTTTATAGAACTTCTTAGGGAGACAAATAAACGGTTCACTGGAGAAAAGCCTCATACCTCAACTAAGCCATACAATCGTATTTCTGTCAAAAACAAAAACTCTAACGATGCTAACGATGAGGATATGCCACAGTGCTTCAAGAGCAAAGGGTTCAGTCACTTTTCCAATGAGTGCCCAAATTGAAGGAAATACACTGGCAACAAGAGTTTGGCTGCAACACTTGATGAAACATCTGATCATTATGATTCCGAAGAGGATGAAGGTTAAGTGTATCATTCTTGGGTAAAATTATCAACTTTGAAGATTGTAGCAATACTCATATCAATCTTGATAATTTGGTTGATGATTCTTCATCAAAATCAGTGGAGGATCTAACAGATTTTTCGTATACTAATGAAAACTCTGTTAATATTTCAGATACTTTTTGTAAGCTGCTAATATCATTCCTGAATCAATATCCAGACCGATATGTCCTTATTGTACCATTGAGGGTCACGTACTCACACAATGCTTCAAGTACAAACATAAACTAAGGTATGTCAACAAACTGCAACAGAGGACTAGTCGTTTGGAAAATGTGCTTAAACTTGTTCAAAAGTCCAATCTTGAGGTACGTAAAGCTAACTCTTCTTCTTCTAAAAGATTGAATGATTCAAAGGAAAAGGTAAAATCTCAAATGAAGAGAAGAGTCGGGTCTAAACATACCGCAAAGAAGGTTATTACAAAATCCGTGCAGGAACCTAGTGGTGAGCATTCTACTGCTCACCTCAACACAATCTAATTGTGTTGAAAAGTGCATGTTATCTCATGTGCCCTTAAAAGAGACAAGAACTGTGCACATTAGGGCTTTCGATCAAAGTTGAATTTTATTACTTGGATGTTCATCTCTTACTTGTTCATCTTAATCTATGTCTCAAGTAATGGTATTGAAAATTTTGATCTATGTGGAAACTTAAGGAAGGATAAAAGTGACATTTCATTCTTCTTAGACTTTATGTATCTTTTCTAGTACGCGAACGTTTGATGTTCTGAAACCCTGCATGGTAATTATCTTCTACTTTAAGACTCACATCTCTTTCACAAGAAGTCTTGCTTGTTGAGTAGTATATTTTTGTTTTCACAAATCCATCTTACTCATACGAATTATGGAGACTCCAAGCACAAAATATTCTCGTAATTTATGCTCCAATGGTTGTTGGTATTCATCCAACTAGAAAGGAACAAGAGATGTCATATCCTTTTGACTCATCTCTTAAAAGGAAAAGGAAGAATATGAAGAAACCAAGAGCGGATCGCTCCAATTAGAAAATGTTTGAAACTCTTCTTGAATAACTTAAGAAAACCAAGAAGGAGGTGCAGGTACTGAAAGTGATTCTACAAAAATCTCTTGAACTACAAGAAGCACTTGTCAAACAATAACCTAACAGGTTTACAAGAACTAACTCTTTCATTCATGAACCATATGTTCATTTGCTCGTCGTTGATAAGGAGTTCAGATATGATAAAGAATTTTTCAAAGAATTTAAATACTAGGAAACTTCTTTTGAAGATTTATCCTTATGTTCGAGAAGGATAACTGGGGTTTGGTATAGCAAATATTGTGGTTACACAAGCTATTTCCAACGATTTTCATCTTGCATGTTTTTAGATTTATTTAATTTCTAGAGTTTTTGGAGGATGAACGTGTAGTATTTAATCATTATTGGTTTAATGTATTGCAAAGTTTACATTCTTTTAATTCTATTTGGTGAAAAGAGTCTTATCAGCACCACCTCTAAAGGGTCCTTTTTGAAGTAAAACTGAAGTTAATTTATCATACCAAGCTCTTGGAGCTTGTTTCAAACCATACAATGCCTTTTTGAGCTTAAGTACATAGTCAAGAAATGAGGGATCTTCAAATCCTTTGGGTTGAGCAACAAATACTTCCTCATTTAGATATCCATTAAGAAATACAGATTTAATATTCATTTGAAAAAGTTTAATCATGAGATTGCAAGCATAAGCAAGTAAAAGTGTAATTGATTCTAAACGAGCTACATGAGCAAATGTTTCATCGAAATCAATACCTTCTATTGGTGAATATCCTTGAGAAACAAGTCTGGCTTTGTTTCGAACAATAGTTTCATATTCATTTGATTTGTAATTAAAGATCCATTTTGTTCCAACTATGTTGATACCTTCTGATTTCGGAACACGTTCCCAAACACCTTGTCATTCAAACCGTTTGAGTTCCTCATGCATTGAGTTTACCCGGGTTGGATCATTAAGAGCTTCTTCTACATTTTTTGGCTCTATAGATGAAATAAAGCATGTATAGTGACAGAGTTTCCTTCGAGTCCTAACTCTGGCATTGGCATCTCCGGTAATATCATCTGCAGAATGTCTAAATTGTACCCACTAGGTTTGTGAGTTTCACTTTCAGCATCGATAGGTGTCTCAATAACACTGTTGGTTTCATCTTTATCATCTATACCGTAAGTAGTAGGAACAATTGCAGGTTCCTCCTCATTTAGCATTTATTTGTTAACCGTTTCTGAAGGAGGAAGTTCAGCTGCAATGTGATTATCTTGACGAAAATCACTAAAATGTCATCAATGACCACATTAACTGATTTCATGATGACCTTGGTTCAAAGATTATATACTCTCAAAGCACGACTATCAGATGCATAACCAAGAAAAATTTCTTCATCACCTTTGGAATCAAATTTTCCTCTATGTTCTCTGTCCTTAAGTATATAGCATTTGCTTTCGAAAACCCTTAAATAGCTTAGATTGGGTTGTCTTCCATACCATAATTCATAAGGGGTATTAAGAGTTTTCGATCTCAAGTAAACTCTATTAATGAGATAACATGTTGTGAAAACAGCTTCCCCCATAGAATGTTAGATGTAGACTTTTGTTGTGAAGCATTGCTCTAGCCATTTCTTGAATATTTCTATTCTTTCTTTTAGCAACACCATTTGCTTGGGGTGTAATAGGAGCAGAGAATTGATGAGATATTCAGAGTTTATTGCGGTGATCATAGAATTGTTACTTTATTCAGTTTACGACCATGTTGATTTTGAATCTTATTCACAATAATATTAAACTCTTCAAGAGTGTCATTTTTTTGTTTCAAAAAAGTAACCCACGTGAAACGGGTGTAATCATCCACCATAACTAAAGCATATTTCTTACCTCCAACAGTAGCTTGTTGGATAGGACCTAAAGGATCCATATAAATAAGATCGAGAGGAGCACGAGAGGCTATGTCTCGAGAAGGTTTGTGTGCAACTTTTGCTTGATTACCTTTTTGTCATGCTCCACATACACCTTCTACTTTAGTATTTATCTTGGGAACGCCTCTGACAACTTCACCGATTAATGAGCTTACCAAACATTCGTTAGTTGATATGACCAAACCGTTCATGCCATAAATGAGTTGATTCTACTTTGGTCAGGTTACAATACAAATTAGATTTTATATCAAGAAGATAACAGTTTTTCATACTTCGCCGTCCACGAAAGATTATCTTTCCGGACTTATCTTCAATATCACATCTTGCCATATTGAATATAACCTTGTGACCCTTATTAAAAATTTGACTTACTGAAAAAATATTGGCGTTCATACCTTTGACATAAACAACATCATGGATTTCGGAAATACCTGGTAGTTTGATAGTTTCCTTCTTGCTGATAAGGTAGTTGCTTCCATCTCCGAAAGTTACAGATCCTGCTTTATAGTTGTTAGAGCATTGCTTGGTCGAACTCGCAAGAGTTGCTATCTCAAGCTTGTTTGTCAAGTTTAGTTGCCAAAACCATAAGTCTTGATTTCTAATCTACTCATAGCTAAGTCTCGGATTAGGATAGTAAGTGTAGTTGAGCCTTAGACTCCACGGCGTTCATCGGTTGAAGACGAAGAACTACTCAAGGGAAATTGTGGAACTTCATCAACAAAAGGTATGTGGAGACTTGAACTTATCTATCACTCAAAAGTCTATCTATTCTGAAAAAACGAGGGTACCCAAATATACCTCAAACTAAAACTTTTCCACCTATAAGTCCTTTCTTCGAAAGTGATTGTCTATGGACTGAGTCGATACAATACAACAAATCGGTTCACACTTCGTGTGATCGTCTATGGATACGAGATCGAGATAATACGACAACAAGATAACTTGTGTGGTTGACTAAGGATACGATCGAGACAATGCAACAACAAAGTATGTTTACTTGATAAATGGTTCAGACTTGACCAAACACAAATAGGATTACTATCAGGTAAATAGGAATTAATGCTTGTGTAATTTACTTTAAATTATAATAACAACAATTATAATTGCGGAAAATAAAAGTAAATGATACAGTAAGATTTTGTTAACGAGGAAACCGCAAATGCAGAAAAACCCTGGGACCTTGTCCAGAATTGAATACTCTCAGGATTAAGACGTTATACAAAATCAAACCAACTTCGTATAGTTGAGACCAAGAAACTAAACCTATAGTTCACCTAGTTCCGTCTGTATTCCCACGCCTCCGACCTGTAATAAGTCACGTACTTGGAACAATTCCTTTGGTTCGAATTCCAAATAGTAAAGGAACAACAAATCTATTTGGTATCAACACTTTTCAACCAAGTGATGTGAGTTCAACAAAAGGCTCTTCTGTTTATCTCAATAAACTCCTTTGTCAGGTTCTTAGATCTATCTTATTATCAACTACCAAAGTAATTGTTAATATTTTGCAATCAATATTTTTAATCACAAAGAATTGTATTGATGCCGATCTACACAACTAATCAATCTAATCTATCACAAGGATAAACCGATTATAGTTGGATCCTCTTTTACCGAAACAAGTATTGTGCACACCAAATATTATAAACCCAAATCAGAAATCTTCAAAGTATTCTTTGTCTTCAAATCTTCTCAGATCTTCAATAACACCTGCACACAATCAACTTGAATCTCTTGTGATCAATTACACACATAACGGAATCTGTTAACAATGGATTATCACAAGACTTCTTTAGATCTACAAACAGTCTAAAGATCCCCATCGAAACTTCGATCTAGTTTGAGTGAATCTTATATCAGAAGAGAAGATTCTCAAGCATAAACAAATTAGGTGCAATCAAAGTTCAACCACTGTTAGTCAATCATATCAATCGAAAACAAAAGATAAACCGCAATTATCTAGTTTCCCACCAACGGTACTAATAGAGATTCTCAATCCCAAAGAAGTCTTTAAACTGAGCGGTCGTAAAAGATTTCGCCTAATTAGGTTACTCTCCTCTCCGAATAGGCGGCTTCACCAGTAGCAACACAACTGAGATAGTTTTGCTGTCTCTGAGGATTAGTTTGCTCGAAATGCAAACTTTGATATTTATAGACCAAGGAAGTTTGGACACCAAGGAATTTCCAAAACCGAAAATATTCTCAAGATATGCAATACATTCCAAATTTGGTTTCCATAATTCCTGGAAATGCTTTGTCCAAATAATGACCGAAAATCTCTTAGAAAATCTCTAACTAGTAAATGCACATTACTAATTTTCATTTTCCAAAAATAAAATTAAAAACCTTAAATAAAATATTCTCAATTTATTTTATTCGATCCGGGATTTTCTTCCTTTAGCTATTAAGGAATAACTTTGAACAATTAAAGATGAGCGTTACTGCACATGTTCAAAGTATGTTGACATCTTTACTTTGTAAGTCCTCTTTCATACTTACAATCTTGAAACCGATTTACCACACTTCCAAACAAGTTTAGAATTGGTTCATCTGACTTTCAAGAACTACGTGATTGATCAAGAACACTCAATCACCAAACACGGGTTTCACGGTTCTACCAAAACAAGTTTTGGTTCTACCTCCATGTGAGTACTTTGCATAGGCACGCTAGTTACCAAAATTCGGTTGACTAGGTACTAGGATCGATTCCCCACATATATATGGTATCTAACTTGTACTTGATGCACATGTCCATAGGATCGGTTCCCCTTTCTGCTAAAAACTTGTTGCACCTCATATAAGGATCGATTCCCCTTTGTGATAAGTTGCACCTCTTACTAGGATTGGTTCCCCTTTACCTAGAGTCGGTCATACCAATAACACTAAATCAATTATTACATCTCAGGTGATTACTTAAGATCGGTTTCACTAATAAAAGTCATGCCAATACAAAAGTCAGGCCTTTGTGAATATTTTTACCAAGAACATAAACAAGTCATGAGTGTTTATACTAATCACACATATTGGTAGTTCAAAAGATATGCAATGAATATAATACCAATAATGCCTGGCGATTTCTCCTTCGATTCAAAAAACAAGTTCATGAATTTACTTCCTAAAACATATGTAAAACATTGTTTCTTAGGATGAAATCTTCACCTTATACCCATGCATAATCACAATAGCATTCAAACGATTATGTTGATGTCTTATCTACAAATTTTAATGGTTAAGCAATAAACCTCGCATGGTATTCCTTAATACTATGTCTAACTAGAGTATAATCTTTCATGCTTCGCAGTTTTGTTTTCAATATGCACGACTTGAAAGATACATTAGGGAATGAAACAGTTCAAGTCAAGTATCACTAACCTCAAGTGGAAGGATGATGGTGTCGTTGTAGCTCCTTACTTCTTCACTTCTCAAGTCTTCGCAATACGTGTAATGTCTCATATCCTAATACTTTCAAGCTAACCTATACGAAGTTGACTCTAGTACATAATCAAGCGACTCTTAAATTGAGATTTGGATCACTAAAATATGAAAACCAAACTTGACATACCAACGCTTGGTGGGTTCAATCGAGCTATGCTCTAACATATTATATCTCCTATTTTGAGACAAAAGTCGTATTGCTATATAAACTTCGATTATACACATTTGTTATTTCGAGCCGAGTTTATCTCGCTTATCTATTTCTCGAAATATGTGTTGGTAAGCTTTCTCTTTGGCCAAGTTCATCTTTACTCGTGACGAAAGTCATGTTGATTATTTCAATAACTTGAAAATCGCTTTGATGAATATAGTTTGTGAATAACAACTATATAACATCCTCTAAGACAATTTCAATGATTGAAATGAGAGTTTTGAACATGTAACCATCTTTGGATATGAACATAGTGTGTTCTCACATTTGTTTAAAATTCCAAAACCGGGAACCCAAAGTATGCGTACCCGTACGTGTACTGGCGGTTATTGGAAATCTGGGTGAGTATGCATACCGGTACGCATACTGGCGGAAAGTTCATGTCCGTGAATTTTTGTTGGAGTTTGAAAGTGAAAAACAAACTCAATCCGGTTACTTACGTATGCGTACCCGTTTTCATACTTAGGTAGGTTACTTTCTAAAATCGGTTTGTTCATGAACTAAAACATTTATATAATAAGGAATGCAATCTTTGCAAACCGTGACTATAATGTTCATGAATCGATTCGAGTGAATCAAAACCGATTTTGCTTCGATTGTGTCATGTATACTTCTATGAGATCTAAGTAATTGAACAACTCTCTAACTAGTTCATTTGAGTAATTTGAACTAGTTATGGTGAAGATGAATAAGGTTGATAT
Source organism: Papaver somniferum (assembly GCF_003573695.1). Classification (NCBI taxonomy): domain Eukaryota; kingdom Viridiplantae; phylum Streptophyta; class Magnoliopsida; order Ranunculales; family Papaveraceae; genus Papaver; species Papaver somniferum. Next base: position 227,536,680 of record NC_039364.1, on the reverse strand, counting down.
GAAAGTGCTCATATGGCTAACAATTGGTTAACTATTGTCGAACCAACTAAGTGTACACGTTTAGGTACGGTTACTCAAACCTAAATGAAGTTACATTTAATTTGTGTATAACAAGCTATGTTCGATCTAACGGTTGAAAGATATTAGCTTGAATCTAATTAGGTTTTCATCTAACGAAGAATATTGAATGCTTTGTTACCAAGGTAACTTAGATTGCAAAACCTGATTTGAAATCTATATAAAGGAGAACTCTAGCAAATGGGAAACCTAATCCCCACACCTCCTATGTGATACTAGTTGTATAAGCTAGAGTCGATTCTCCTTTAACCTTAGGTTTTTCACGAAACCCTGTAGGTTAACGACTTAAAGACTTCATTGGGATTGTGAAGCCAGACCCAACTATTTTCTCTGTAGTTGCATGATCTGATCTTGTTGTTTCTATCGTGATTGAGTATAAGCATAAGATTGACTTGAGATTTATATCTCCGATAGGAAAGATAGAAAAGTAGTCACAAATATCTTCGTCTCATCGTTTGTGATTCCACAATATCTTGTTTCGTTAATCGATTAAGATTATTGTGAGGTGATTGATAATTCTAGGCTGTTTGATATGATTTTAATGTTGTTGTAGTAATAGGTTCTTTAAGAACTTGTGAAAGCATATTTTAGATCTAATTTTAAAACTAAAAATATATCAAACTTCAAACAAGAGGTAATGTGGAGAGACTGGGGCTAGGATTCCACCATTGGTCGATATTAACGATATAATAAAACAATAATTATGCAACTCAACATTCAAATTGATTCTAATGGTATTGCCTACACATGTAGATTTTCAAAAGAATAGATGTTAATCCAAGCATAAAATATCAAAACCCTAAAGCAAGCATATTCTATCAGGAGAAATTACACCTAACTAATCAAAATAATATAATCAGTTTTTAGTTCAATGCAAAAATCATAATAGAGTTGTCATAATTAATTAACAGTAGAAATGTATCACTTTTACCGAAACAACGGCTTTCTCCATTGCCCTAAGGATTGGGTTTAGCTCATCATGATGGAAACACGCTCAAAATTCAATTTCATTGCTTCAAATGTGCTTACAAAGATGAATAGAGTAAAAAAGGATTAAAAACCGGGTTTGTAAAAATTATATTTGTTACAAACCAACTGTTACAGAGAACGATAAAAGATATATGTCACTGTCACTGTAGCAACAACGACGGTTTTCTGTCGTCTAACGTTCTTCGTATCTTCTTCACCAACAGTAAATTGTTCTCCTCAGCAACTCAAGTTTTCCGGTTCTGTTATGCTCTATCTGTCTCCCAAACTCTCCATCCCCCTTGTACGCCTCCCCTACTCCTCTTTTATACCCAACAGGACAAAGAAATCACGCGTAATAACTCTCATTAGTTCTCTTTCCTTACTTGCAGCAACACGAGAATAATTTCAATTTTCTCTCCTTTTTTTATCTCTTCCACACGCCTGCATCCTTCAAACATGCTAAGAATGAGTCTCTGGTGAGATAAAACTCGTGCAAGAACGCTATCTACACATTATTTCCCGTGATATTCTCTGGTAAACACCGAGTTTACTTCATCTTCCCTGTTTTCTTCCACTCGAGTTATCCAGCCAAACTTAGTCGAACCACAAACCCATATGATGCATGTTAAAGCAAAACAAGCCGGCCCAACGAATTCCAGCGTTTTAATCTCGCTCAAACACCTCCACATCAAATCCAAAATATCCCGCAGAATATCGAGTATTTATCACTTTCCTGTTTTATCAAAAACTGATTGTCTGGCCCATCTCCGTTGAATTAAACCACCAGACTACGCCTGTTTCACTTAGTCAAGTCTAATCCAACTGAAATGTCTGATTAAATCTCTTAAAAACTCGCTCCAATTCTCACGCAGTAATCTGCATTATTTTCCCGCCAAAATGGAACTTCAAACGAAGAGGATGAAGGGGCCCCTTAACCAGCAGCTTAGGGTGCGAATATCAATTGGGATGCCCCTTAATAATTGGAGTGCCCCTTATCCAAAGTGAGGGTCCGAATAACATGTGTCCTCCGGATGCCTAAGTCAACTTTTCGAGCTGAATTTCCCAACAAAGTTTATTTCTCAAAAATATCTACGCACACATAAAATACCAAAATTAGTACAAAATCGAGCACTAACAATACTGAACCCTAAGGACAACTTAGTCACAAAAATAGTGTCTATCACTATTCTTCGGGAATATAAGTCCGGGTTATCAATTGGTTCATGTTCACCTTGATTTATCAAAAGACGGAAAAAAAACTCGTAGGTATATCTGTGGGAGACAGATTTATCTATTCAATAAACTTTTATGTGTGATACAAATTTGTTTATCAAGTCTTCGACTTTGGGTCGTAGAAACTCTTAGTTGTGGGTGAGATCAGCTAAGGGAATCAAGTGCGTAGTATCCTGTTGGGATCAGAGATGTAAGGAGCACGACTGTACCTTGAATCAGTGTGAGATTGATTAGGGTTCAACTACATTCCAAACCGAAGTTAGCTTTGTAGTAGGCTAGTGTCTGTAGCGGCTTAATACAACCTGGTGTTCAAATCTGGACTAGGCTAGTGCCTGAAATTGTTAATGCATCTTTTGCATTGGGTAAGACTATTCCTGAAAAGGACATTGTGATGAAGATTCTCAGATCTCTGCCATTTAAATACGATTCTAAAAAACACGCCATCATTGAAGGAAATAACCTTGATGTGCTTTCCAGAAATACTTTAATTGGAAAGTTAAAAATTCTTGATCTTGAGCAGAACATGGTCAAAACATCTGTGTTCAATGTTGTGACCAACGCAAGTGAATCTTCTAACTTGTCTTGGGATGATGAATGTTGTTCTAATCATGTTGATTTTGATAAATCACTGATAACAGAAAAGATCAAAGATTTTGTGAAAAGAAGCAAAAGATGTGATAAACGTCTCTCTCTAGTTAATGCTTCAGATGATTCAATACAAGAAAAATCTCCCCTGGGTGTCAACTTCTTAGATGCTTCTGATGGGTGCAATGAACTTTCAGCTCTTGCAGCAGAAACCTCCACCTACTCAATTTCTGATTCAGAAATTGAGTCTGACATAGAGATTTGTGAATTCTTAAATAAAAGTAGAGAGATTCACCAAGAAAATCTTCAACTAAAGGCTTCGTTGAAGAAACTTGAATCATCGCTTCATGTGAAAAATCTTGAGATAGATTGTCTTAATGATGAATTTGCCAAAACCGTGTCTCTAAAGGAAAAAGAGATTAATACTCTTAAGGATGACCTGCAAAGGTTATCCGGAAGTTCTGACAAAATCTCAGCAATGTTATTCGGTCAGAAGTCCTTTGGGAACACAAATGGTTTAGGGTTTAAAAGCAAAACTGTAAACACGAACAACTCTCTTGTTCCGACTGATGTTGGAACAATGTATGTTGAATGTTGTCATAAACAGGAGGCAATTCAACAGAACAAAAAATCTTTATTGATTTGTTCGTTTTGTGGAAATGCAAATCATGTTCAAAGCACGTGTTGGAGATTAAAGAGGAACAACAAAATAATTGCTAAACTTCAAGAGAACATGCAAATTATGAATCTGGAGTTGGATAATCAACAAGGTTTTCCTAAAAAATCCAGTAATTCCAGATTCAGACGAGGTAAGAAATCTATTTATACAACAAACCATGATAAGCCACTAGGTGGTAAAAGATGTGAGCATTCGGCTCACTCTGTCACTGTCTAATACCAGTGACGTCTGTGTCCTCATCTTTAACTTGAGAAAATGATGTTTGCATCAAGGTGGCACAAGTTTGTATTTGTGTATTTTTTTTTGTATTTTTGTTAAGAAAATATTCTTCTAATAATTTAGATAATGGATAATAAACCATGAAAAACTTGTTCAGAGTTCTTTTAGGGTTTGGGTGTCCATAAGTCTATTTATAATCATTTGTAATCAAAGTCCTTCATCTCGGTTCTCCTTGAAAGATACAATTTCATGGCTCCTGTAACTAGAAGTACCACAAAAAGGGATACAGTCAAAGCAGTTAATGTGTATCTGTGTGAAGGAATCACTTCCTCAAGGAAGAAGAAAGAAAGATCTACAAATTATGGAGAAGGTTCTTCCTCTAACTGCCTCTTGTCAGTTTGTCATTTTGATAATAACTGTAGAGGTATGGTGAAAGATTTCATCAACAAAAGAAATGACTTAAAATCTCAAATTGTTTCCTCTTTAGAAAAGATAACTCACTATGAACAAATGTTGTCTCTAATAAAGAACACCTTGCGTGAGCTAAAAAGAGAATTTAGCGAGTTGACTGATATTTCTGAAGATTTAGAGGAATTGAACGATCCCATAATCAATGGGTTTTTCAATAATGAGAAGGAATTCTCGGTAGATGATCTAATAAAGCTCTATAATGTCTAAGAAACTTCTTATAAGAATTTATTCTTGTGTTTTAAAGAAGGATAACTAGGGCTTGGAATAGCCATTATTGTGAGTACACATAGCTATTTCCAACGATTTTCATCTTGCAATGTTTTTAGATTTATTATTTAAATTCTAAAGTTTATTTGGAAGACGATTTTGCAGTATTAATCTTTATGGTTTTATATATTGCAACTTATTATGGGATATGTGTGTTTGCTTCCGTGAACTTTGATTGTCCCATACGTGGTCAAAAGTTAAATCTTTCATATGTCGGTATGCAAGTATTGATAAAAGATTGAATGAACTTTTGACAAACAAAAGTTAAGCGTATTATGTCATTATGCAAATATTGATGGAAGATAGGATGAACTTTTGATTACAAATTAAAGTCTATTATATGTCATTGTGCAAATAGTGATGAAAAATAGAATGAATCTTTGTTTATTCCGCAATATTGATCTTCCCTGATCCATATCTTTATGTAAATACTGTGGGGCTCGGTAAGTTCTCTTATGTGAGCATTTCCGATTAAATTAATCATGGGTTTTCTTGTGGTTAATTTAATTGAGATTTTTGGATATAAATTCATATTCTTATGTGATTTGTTAATGTCCAGATAAATCCTTCTTTTCTTGTGAAAGTAAGGTCGCTCTTGTTGTTCTTTCGGGAATGACATTTTATGGGGGAGAGTTCTTAATTGAACTTGTGCTTAATTGCCAAATCTTTGTGGGGAGTGCAGCTGTGGAATATTATAGGGGTTATCTTGTATCTTTACAAACTCCTTGATGAATGCATTTAGTTTCGGATATATGATTGCATCTAAAAAAGTTGATATGTGCTTTTCTTTTGGTCATGAAGTATCTCTATGGAAATTTCATTTGGATCCCACTAATTTTCGTACCTTTGCCAATTTTATTCACAAAAAAGGGGAGAATTAATGTGTTCACATTACAAGTTACATATGGTCTTCGGATCATTATGTAAGGGGGAGTGGTTTTAATGTGAGATGAAGTATTGACTAAGGGGTGTGATACATATCACCATAGTATTGTTGTCAAAGTTATGATACAATTGAACTTTGATGTTGTGTGATAATACTATGACACTGTGTGTAACGACCCAAATTTCGGGCCTGGATTTCAACCCAAATCCAAAACCCAAAATCCAAAATGCTACCTTAAATATCAGGCCCTGACTTCCATACTTGACCCAAGTCCAAACGACTAATTCTTTGTTTAATCTTTATTTATGTTTAATTCAGAAATTCTGTTGCAGCGGATACATAAAAATTCTTTTCGGAACATCTAACCGTTAATTTGACGTGATTTTTAATTTACATGAACCCTAAAGAAATATACTTTATCAGAAAAATTAATTTCACCGTTAAAAGTTCCAGATTAAATCCAAAATAATTACAAAGCATTGTTTTCTTTGGTTATACATTAACCCAATAATCTTTAAAGCTTTAATAACAAATAAATAACTAATTAAATCATCTAAAAGAGTTGATGATATTTTATTACAATCCCAATCATAAATCCTATGCAAACTACTAATAATAGCACCAAAAACCAATCTCTACGCTTTTCCGCCATTAACTCCTTGTGGTGCCATAAAATCTGGAATTTTTTGTCATTAAACGACGTGAGTTGTGACACCCAGTAGGAAAAGAAGCAACAAAACATTTTATCAAACATTTTCAATTCTTTTTAAAACAACTAGTATGGTTAATAGCATCACAAATACATGGAAACACCACATCCATAAGAACAATCAAATCAATCACATCAAATCCGCTCGCCCCAGGGAGCCCCACGTGGGTTTAGGGAACAAAACCGTTCCCAAGGATATCTCGTATCCCATCATAGTTGTTTTTAAGAATCACAATCTATGGACCGCAGCCCAACATACATAATCATACTCACAACATCGATTATCATTCATATATGAATCAAAACTTATAAAATAAAATTAATTAAAAGAAACTTAAATAAAAAGAAGGTTTTTGATTGTGTTGCGCCTACCTCAATCGCTAGTAAATAATCCTAAGGAAGAACAATAGCAAACAAACTAGCAACTCCTCTTGCAAGAACCAAAACCAAAAGTTAAGTAGTGCTGTCACCAAGGTCTCAAATCTTCTCTGTTCTCTATGTTTCTGTTTTGTGCGGCTAGGGAAGAAGTGAACATAAAAAGTTATCTAACCCTAAAACAATACTAAGTATGGTATATATACCGTCCGTGGTCTTAGTCTTAGTCAGGCTTAATCTCACATATGTAGTTAGCCATGTGGTTCGGTTTCACACGAGTTACACAAGTAGCCTGAGATGATAACAAATCCTGTTGACCGATCTACAAACGGAATCTCAAGGTTAATTCAAGTTCTCTTAATTTCTTAACTAAACTAAGCCAAGAACCAATCATATCAAAACATGCAGCAAGATGATAAGCTAAAACAAAATCAAGTACCACATATAACAACACGTTTCTAACCGTTTAAATTACATTACTCAATCACTTTGATTGTGGAGTAAAACATTTCCTTTATTTTATGCTTTTGTGCTACCCACCAAGGAATCAAGTCCACCAACTAGAATTTGTTCAACTATGCCCAAATCAAAGAGAATATAGCACCCAATCGAAACAAGACAACTAGCGAAAACGTATAACATTAAAATAATATATGTAACAAAAAAAAAGACATAACTAAATAAATATGCTAGCTAAAGAAAAAGAATGTTCCAAATTTGTTTTCCATTATGCACTGTAATCACCAAATGTCTATAACGAGCATCTTACTAAAATTAACCAACTCTGACTTATAGGGCATCAGCTTAATATACTAATCCAAATTAATTCACGCACATTATTTAACCCGTTGATATATCATTTTAAAGCACAATTGCCAGAATACCCTTCTAAAGCAAAAATGACTATTTTAGCCTCGAGAGTAAAATGACACAAGTACCCAAAAAAAAATTGGGACGGGCCTTACACTGTGTAACAATGATTGAGAGTTATTGTTTTCTCATTGTTATAGCTATGGATCTTCAACAACAATGATGCAGAATTAAACACATTTGGAATCATTGCAGTACTTGGAAGTGACGAAGATTTCGAGTAATGTTGAAGAACCAAGGAGATCAAGCATTTGGATGAGAAGCTACAAAGTTTATTTATTTTTTATTCCATATGTATTGATAGTTTTGTCACTAAAATTGACAAAGGGGGATATTGTTAGAGCATTGCTCGGTCGAACTTGCAAGCGTTGCTATCTCAAGCTTGTTTGTCAAGTTTAGTTGTCAAAACTATAAGTCTTGATTTATAGTCTACTTATAGCTAAGTCTCAGATTAGGATAGTAAGTGTAGTTGAGCCTTAGACTCCACGACGTTCATTGGTTGAAGACGAAGAACTAGTCAAGGGAACTTGTGGAACTTCATCAACAAAAGGTATGTGGAGACTTGAACTTATCTATCACTCAAAAGTCTATCTATTTTATCTCCTCTTTTGAGACAAAAGTCGTATTGCTATTGTAGCACCCCCAAAGCTAGCAGCTGACTAATCCAAGTGGTAAACTAAATAAAGAGGCACTAAGAATCTAAATCATTTACTTAAACATGCAATTAAGAAATATGCTACAAAACTTAACCCAAAAACTATCCCCTCTCTGAAATATACATATATACAAGAACTCCTCTCAAATGATACATATAAAATAGTCATTTGGTTTACAAAAGAATATACAACATAATAAACATAGCAGAAGTAAACTAACTAACGAACTGGACGTTTGAAGCTTTCGCTGCGCAACTCTGATCTGTCTCTGAAACTGAAAGTGGGAATGGGTGAGCACATCATCCCTAAAAGGGCTGCCCAGCATGAATAACATTTAACTTTTAAGTAATCATGACAAGAGTTGGGAAAACTATAATGTTTTCCCAAACAATAAATAGTGACCAAGTCACTAAAATAAACAATATGTATATGAACAAACTCCTTCCTCAAACAATGTATAATATTCGTGCTAACCACACTCATTAGCTATTGATATCACCAAGACCATGATGACCCACTCTAAGCAATAAAAGCTGAATTCATGTAAATATAATTGTGAAAGAGTGTATCCTATATACCACAATTCATAATGACAAACAAAACATTACAAGTCCTTTCCAAATCGTGGAAAGATTCACAGAATCAACAGAATTATCATAATGCAATTTAAACAAAGCATGGAATGCACGGACAGACAATGCATGAGTTTGTTAAGCATAAACTTTTGTAAAAACAACAATAATGGTTACAAAAGAGTCAAATGTATTCCCACCTCTTTTGATGACAAGCCACGCCTACCTCGAGATCTACGATCCATTGGTTCATCCTTTGAATCGATCGTTGTTAATATAGACTAACTGTTAATCACACAAGAAGTTTAAGAATCTAGCCCAAAAGGCTCACACAAGAAACATACAAGTCTTTCTATTGATTCTAGGTCCATTTAAGGTTCTACATCTTTTATTTATCTATCTTTAGCATAGCTAAGGTTTGCTAATTGAATTAGGTTGGTTCTATAGTCCACTAGCTAAGCCTTATGAATATCCATAACTTTGTAGAAGGAACCAAAGTCTAAATCAGACCATAAGGGTCCAATTCATTATAATAGGAAAAATAGCCTTAAGCCCAAGCCCATGTCTACCAAACTGGCCCAATAATCTAAGGCCTGGTCAATCTGGTCAACTAGCAGTCAAATTAACAGTCACGGGTCAACTAAAAGTCAACGTAAGTCAGAAATAAGGGTCAAGTCAAGTCCATAATCAAGTCTGGTCAACGATCTGGTCGCACGAGTCAACTCAGTGAGTTAAGTCTGGTTCAGACTTAGTTAACTCAGTCAGATGATCTAAGTCAGACAGTAATACAACTGAGTCAGACTGAATAAGTTCAGTCAGACGGGCTTAACTAAACACACCATGTTACATGTCACTCTAACATGGGGTTAGTCCTCGAGTGATTTCGGGGGAGTTGAGTGTATTTTAAATCTCAGGGATTTTGAGAGAGTTTGAGAGAGTGTAGGGAGTTTGAGAGAGTTTTGTGTTTTTGAGTTCAGGGAGTTTGGGGGAGTGTAGGGAGTTTGAGAGAGTTTATTAGAGGGAGTTTGGGGGAGTTTAGGGGAGTTTGAGAGAGTTCACTCCTAACTCATTCTCTTTTAAGAAACAATAAACCCTTATTTGCAAATAACATTGATCTTTAATCAAAAGAAAAAAATAAATGAAAATGATCATATCTCTGTATCAATAGTATGCTATTTTGTGCAACGAGATAATTTTTTTTCCCTTCAATTTAAAGGTCTCCATACAATTCTAACTCCCTTTGTTCACGAACATTTTCCCACATATCATCCGCTATACTCTTTCTCCATGCATTAGCTTCTTGACGTTGTTGTTCTTGAGTTTGTTATGTCAAAATTTCATCGTCATTTACAAGCGTTGATGGATGGCTATCTTCCTCTTCCTCGACCGGAAACTCATTTGAACGACATTCTTTTCGTAAGAAGTTGTGTAAGCCTGCACAAGCTGTCATTATCTCCGCTTGCACCTGATACGGAAATGGAGGTTGAGACTTAAAGATCAAGAAACGAGACTTCACAACACCGAACAATCTTTCAACTACATTCCTCAAAGAAGCATGACGCATGTTAAAAAAATGTGATACTAGATTACACAGTACTAACACGCAGAGCTACTTAGCCAAATTGTTAATCAAAGAAAATCCCTTAGCAACTCCTTGCAACAAAAGCACCATATGAATTGGCTAAAACACGCCAATACATAATGAAGTACGCCACTGTATTGAACTTTGGCATATAGAATAGAAGAGAAGTATGTGTCTAAATAAGAGGACTTAACAAGTGATAGTGATTCTCAATGACACCCATGCAAAGTAGCAATCCAATTAATGCATGATGACATAACAAATTATGAAGATAGTTGTAAAGGAATTCTGTTTCACCGAAACACAGTTTCAGATTGTCCAATCTTTGCAGTACTAATACTTACCTGATCCTCTTGAAATTTTTACGGTACACTTACAACTAAATATTCCAAAACACACTCAAAAATCATAGCATTCCAACGGTTCATTAAAAATATACATTACTCAGAACCCGACTACTTTCAATACGTGCATACAGAATTCAGTTCCGGATTTATCACACTTTGGTGTACCTAAAGTGATCATAACTTCATGAAATTTATACAGTAGGAAACCTTCATATATACAAACATCATACTATAATTTTATCTTTGTCCGATAAGCGGAGAATGAGATAAATAGGAATCAGTCCCCTATTCGGGATTTAAACTCAGCAGACCATAGTCATATATTGTGCAAGCTTTGCAGTAGAAAACGTGACCTGATCCGCGTGAATATTTTACTGTACTTCTATAACAAGGTAAAATACGACATACTCAAATTTCATCATATTCCAACGGTTGAATTTAAAGATATCATTATGACAAAAGCACCGTATGAATTGGCTAAAACACGCCAATATAGAATGAAGTACGCCACTGTATTGAACTTTCGCATATAGAATATAAGAGAAGTATGTATCTAAATAAGATGACTTAAAAAGTGATAGTGATTCTCAATGACACCCATGCAAAGTAGCAAGCCAATTAATGCATGATGACATAACAAATTATGAAGATAGCTGTAAAGGAATTCTGTTTCACCGAAACACAGTTTCAGATTGTCCGATCTTTTCAGTACTAATACTTACCTGATCCTCTTTAAATTTTTATGGTACACTTAAAACTCAATATTCCACAACACACTCAAAAATCATAGCATCCCAACGGTTCATTAAAAAGATACATTACTCAGAACCCGACTACTTTCAATACGTGCATACAGAATTCAGTTCCGGATTTATCACACTTTGGTGTACCTAAAGTGATCAGAACTTCATGAAATTTCTACAGTAGGTAACCTTCATATATACAAACATCATACTAAAATTTCAGCTTTGTCCGATAAGCGGAGAATGAGATAAATAGGAATCAGTCCCCTATTCGGGATTTAAACTCAGCAGACCATAGTCATATATTGTGCAAGCTTTGCAGTAGCAAACGTGACCTGATCCGCGTGAAAATTTTACTGTACTTATATAACAAGGTAAACTACGACATACTCAAATTAAAGATATCATATTCCAACGGTTGAATTTAAGGATATCATTATAATCAAATCATGCAATTTCTTACCAAGATCTTTTGAACCACAAATTAGGGTTTTGACAGAGAGAGAGTACCCACAAAAAAAAACTATTCACACAATCAAAATAAACAATCATGGAGATCAAAGATATGAAAAACAATCAAAATAGTACACAAATCAAACTATTATAAACAATCATGGAGGTCAAAGAAGAAAAAAAACATACCTGGAAAAAACGTTTCCTCTTCTTTCTCCTATGGTTTTCTACGCACCAAACTCCTTACCAAATCTCTACTCTTTTGAGAGATTTGTCGTGAGACCAAAATACACTAAAAACTCCTTCGAACTCCCCAAAGCAACCAACTCCCTAGTATTGTAGAGTTTTATGACTAACAGGGAGTTCAAGAGCTTTTTTTAAACTCCCCAGCGACTAACAGGTGTTTTCTAGAGAGTTTAGGAGACTCCTCTAAACTCTCCCACGACTAACGGAGATTTGGAGAGACTCCCTCAAACTCCCTCAGGACTAACAGGAGAAAACCTAAATACATTAAAATCTCTCGAACTCTCCTACGACTAACCCCCTGTAAGTCTAATTCTTACACTTTCATCTACCAATTTTATATTTCAACATCAGTTCAAAATAAAGTAAACAAACTTCAAATTCAATTTACAAACAAAGACTATGTCTACCTGCAATTGTAGTAGCTGCAAGCTTTCACAACAAATACAATCTACAACTCTGAATTCACCATTCTTCATGAACTGAAACTTCAGAAACCATTCACTCCATAAACTACTATAAATATCACTAGTTTCCAAATCAGCAACACCATTCTCTTACTTATTTTCACAACATAATCCTAATCTGCAATCACAGTTCTATGAACTTTAACAATATTACCACCATCTGATTACATATGCAGTTCCACTTCTTTTTTGAATCACCACCATGATCCCCTTTTTACTCTACAACTACACTCTCACAACATTGACACCAATATCATATCCTACAGTTCACATTAACCCCATAAATATGCAATTCAACTCCCTTAACCACTCCATAACCCTGTAATTACCAAACCAACATCACCTGCAACTTCATCTCAGCACCAAAAACATTTCCAACCATCAACACTACTCAAACACAACACAATACCAAAATCATATCTCCATCACATACCCATTAACCAACCTAAAACTTACAACCATTATCAGCTGAGCAAAGCTCAAGTAACACACCTGCAACTCAGATCAACAACAACTTCATTCCTAAATCCCCGTCACACATAAACCACCACCTGATAGCTTAACTCAGCAAACCACCACCAAGTACATATTCACAAGAAGTACTCATATCATCTCAAATACAGACTAAATACAACCACATTTACCCAATCACATCTCTTGAAATCACTCACTCATCCAAATATAACAACAATATCAACATCTTCCTTAAACTCATCCCATTATTCAACTATATCAGATTATACACAATTCAACACCAAATACGGAATTTAAACAACATAGAAACTTACCCATTCACTAGCTTCCTTTGAATTGCCAGTTCACCAAACAAATTCCGTCGAAACCCTAATTACAAATTGGGGAAGAACACAAGAACCCTAACCCCCTTCAATTTATCAAATATAACTCATAATTAACACAACAAACTTCTTCTTCATGATCTGTTCCTGAAACCCATCCTTAATTTCATTTTGATCATCACCAAATCGAACTCTTCATCACCAAATCGAACTCTTAGTTCTTCTCCGAGGTTGTCCTGAGAAACCCTAACTTTAACTTCTTCAATTCTTCATCCAAACAACTTCTGAATATCAATTAATCAACAACCCTTTTACACTGCAGCCACCACCAACTCAGTTTTCATCTCAATCCGTCACAAACCCTAACTTCAGATTATAACAACATCATCTCCTTCCTTTCCCGAACTCAATAAACATCAATAGCACGACCAACAATCAAATCTTATTGATTCCCCTAAGTTTTCTGATCTCAAAATCATATAGTCATCCCAAAAATCACGAGCTGAGAAGAACAGTGAAAGAGAAGAAGGAAGAAGAAGAAAGAGAAATAAAAGAGAGAAATGAATTCTTCTCGATCTATTTTTAGAGATAAGGCCGATCATAATACTAAAGGCACCCGAGAACGGATAAGGGAACGCCACAACGTGTCCTTGTTGCATCAAAAGTGTTTTTCCGGAAATAACGATTTTACCCTTCATATTGTCTTGATGTTTTCTTTTTCATCCAATATCTGATTCACACGTTCGAGTAGTCCATTCCGCATAACTTTTCGAGATCTAACCGATGGTACTAGTTTCGTATCTAGATCGTTGTTAGATTAATTCCTATTAATTATCGTTCGTGTTAAACTAATCGAGTTATTATCGGCTAATTCGACACTTGACCAGTCTAATAGCGTTGACAAGCTTGCAGGTCTTTACAACTATATAGACTTCGATTATACACATTTCCTATTTCGAGTCGAGTTTATCTCGCTTATCTATTTCTCGAAATATGTGTTGGTAAGTTCGCTTTGGCCAAGTTCATCTTTACTCGTGACGAAAGTCATGTTAATTATTTCAATAACTTGAAAATCGCTTTGATGAAAATAGTTTGTGAATAACAACTATAACATCCTCTAAGAAAGTTTCAATGATTGAAATGAGAGTTTAGAACATGTAACCATCTTTGGATATAAACATAGTGTGTTCTCACATTTGTGCAAAAGTCCAAAACCGGGAACCCAAAGTATGTGTACCCGTACGCTTACTGGCGGTTGTTGGAAATCCGGATGAGTATGTGCACCCGTACGCATACTGGCGGAAAGTTCACGTCCGTGAATTTCTGTTGTAGTTTGAAAGTGAAAAACAAACTCAATCCGGTTACTTAAGTATGCGTACCCGTTTGCATACTTAGGTAGGTTACTTTCTAAAATCGGTTTGTTCATGAACTAAAACATTTATATAATAAGGAATGAAATCTTTGTGAACCGTGGTTATAATGTTCATGAATCGATTCGAGTGAATCAAAACCGATTTTGCTTCGATTGTGTCTTGTATACTTCTATGAGATCTAAGTAATTGAACAATTCTCTAACTAGTTCATTTGAGTTATTTGAACTAGTTATGGTGAAGATGAATAAGGTTGATATGAAAGTGCTCATATGGATAACCATTGGTTAACTATTGTTGAACAACTAAGTGTACACGTTTAGGTACGGTTACTCAAACCTAAATGAAGTTACGTTTCATTTGTGTATAACAAGCTAAGTTCGATCTAACGGTTGAAAGATATTATCTTGAATCTAATCAGGTTTTCATCTAACGGTGAATATTGAATGCTTTGTTACCAAGGTAACTTAGACTGCAAACCCTGATTTGAAATCTATATAAAGGA
The DNA here is from genome assembly GCF_003573695.1 of Papaver somniferum. Classification (NCBI taxonomy): domain Eukaryota; kingdom Viridiplantae; phylum Streptophyta; class Magnoliopsida; order Ranunculales; family Papaveraceae; genus Papaver; species Papaver somniferum. Next base: position 227,521,604 of record NC_039364.1, on the reverse strand, counting down.
GAACTCTAGCAACTGGGAAACCTAATCCCCACACCCCCTGTGTGATATTAGTTGTATAAGCTAGAGTCGATTCTCCTTTAACCTTAGTTTTTTCACGAAACCCTGTAGGTTAACGACTTAAAGACTTCATTGAGATTGTGAAGCCAGACCCAACTATTTTCTCTGTAGTTGCGTGATCTGATCTTGTTGTTTCTATCGTGATTGAGTACAATCAAGATTGACTTGAGATTTATATCTCCGATAGGCAAGATAGAAAAGTAGTCACAAACATCTTCGTCTCATCGTTTGTGATTCCACAATATCTTGTTTCGTTAATCGATTAAGATTATTGTGAGGTGATTGATAATTCTAGGCTGTTCTTCTGGAATATAAGTCCGGGTTATCAATTGGTTCCTGTTCACCTTGATTTATCAAAAAACGGAACAAAACTCGTAGGTATATTTGTGGGAGACAGATTTATCTATTCAATAGAATTTTCTGTATTATACAGATTTGTTTATCAAGTCTTCGACTTTGGGTCGTAGCAACTCTTAGTTGTGGGTGAGATCAACTAAGGGAATCAAGTGCATAGTATCCTTCTTGGATCAGAGACGTGAGGAGCTCGACTGTACCTTAAATCAGTGTGAGATTGATTAGGGTTCAACTACATTCCAGACCGAAGTTAGCTTTGTAGTAGGCTAGTGTCTGTAGCGGCTTAATATAGTGTGGTGTTCATATCTGGATTGGGTCCCGGGGTTTTTATGCATTTGCGGTTTCCTCGTTAACAAAAATTCTGGTGTCTGTGTTATTTCTTTTCCGCATTATATTTTGTTATATAATTGAAATATCACAGGTTGTGCATTGAATCAATCAATTGATAAATCCAACCTTTGATTGTTGATTGAAATTGATTGATCCTTAAACATTGGTCTTTGGTATCGTTCAAGTTATTTCTCTTATATTCAATCAGGCTCGCAAATTCATATTTGTTTGATTGCGGGTTGAATCTAGAAATTGAGATATAACTCCTTTATATACTTTTCTTAAGATTGAGTCTAATTTTCTAGTTGATTCTCTTGTAAGTATATTGGAGTTAGTCCATACAGATTGCTAGGAGAAATATTGGGTGAGGTTGTTAGACCCCCGCTTTTTCAATAGTCTTCTGTCCTTATAAACCAAGAGAGGTATCCTGTCATATGTCTACTACAACCACTATCCAGGACCCATCGAAATGGTGAAGTGGATTTGAGTGCAAAGCTCCCAGACATCTTTCAACTGGTTCCTTATTATGGACATAATTTACACTTCGTTTTTTAGAAACACCATTAGGAGTTCTTTCCTGTGGTTTGGAAAATTTTTTGATTATACCAAACAATTGTTCAACATGTTTAATCAGTTCTTTTGCACAACAAATTCTCTGTTTGAAAACTTTACACGTTTTTTGAAGATATTCTATGTAAAATCCCTTATTATTTGGTTTTATAGAGTTGAACTTTGATGAGATTCCTTTTTGTGAAGTTTCAACGGTTGCTTGACTAGTCCTTTATCAACCAAGATATTGGTAATATTTTCAGCCAATGACTAGTTTTGTTCAACTCGTTCTTTTAACATCTTAAATAACACATAACAACTTGATTCTACACCAAATAAATTGTGTTGTAGAACTTTTATTCTTGATAGTACGCTATCTGAATCAGCCATAGATTCAATTCTTATAGGTTGGATCGCACCAAACACATATTGTTAGATCTTTTCGTGTTAGCCTGCTCTGATACCAATTGAAAAGATGAAGGTACCCAAATACACCATAACCTTTCGAATATCAACCTATAAGTCCTTTACCAAGTGTGATTGTCTATGAACAAAGTCGAGACAATACAACAACTATGGTATACACTTTGTGTAATCGTCTATGGATACGAGATCGAGACAATACAACGACAAAGTGTTCACTTGATAATATGTACAGTTTTAAACCGATACACCATATGATCAATATCAAGTGATTATGATTAACGCACAACAACACAAGTGTATTTACTTTATTATAATATAAAAACAATTATAATGCAGAAGTAAAGTAAATAACACAATACAAGATTTTGTAAACGAGGAAACCGCAAATGTAGAAAAACCCCGGGACTTAGTCCAGTTTTGTATACTCTCAGAATTAAGCTGCTATACAAAATCTAATGCCAACTTCATATAGTTGAGACCAAGTAGACTACCCCTAGCTACTTAATTTCCTTAGTATCCATGCGCCTTCGACTTCTAGAGTCACGCACGTGAATCAACACTCCTTTAGATCAACATTTCTTGTGGAATAAAGCAGAAAGGTCACAGTCTTTGTGTTTTGTAAGGGCATGTCTAGTGATGAAGCAGAAAGGTCAAGGTCCTTGTGTTTTGTAAGGGCATGTCTAGTAATGGAATCCAAGCTATTCTACGTTCGGAAAAAATATGGAATGTCATATCTAATGGCTTCCAAGTTGGTATCATCCATACTTTTACCAAGCCATATTCCAAGGTTCAATGAAATGACTCTCGAAGTTAAAAGGATTGATGCTCAATCTTATGGTTGATATTGTTTACAAATAGGACTGTCCTTTTGTGTCAGTTGATCTCGTGGGCCAAAGATAAAACGACAATCCTCTCGACATTGAGCATCAATCTTGTTCACGTTTTGGAAAGACTTGCATTTCTATGATATATTTCAAATGGTGGGAGGTGACATGTAACTTTTCTTTCCAGCTCGATAAAGAAGTTGGTATTGACGAGTTTCAAACTCAAATCATTAATATCATCATTACTCAACGACTTTACCACCGTATTACGATGACATCAATACTTAGAAAATAAAGTTCTTCCACCGGCCATCAGACTTGCTCCAAGTACCCATCTCTTCGGATAACAAAATAAAATTACCGAAATCTAAGTTGCACGAAGCAAACAAGTCTATATCCTCTTCAACAAGCTAAATTGAAATGTCGCGTAAACGCTCCAAGTTATCCAAAACCAAACTCAAGTTCACGAGATCCCCCATCACACCTCAAAGTTATCCCGGTGCTCACTGGTTATAGCGGCCCATGGATGCTTCCCTACTAGAACTAGACTAGTGTCACTGTGTCAGTAGCATGACTAGTCCGCAAATTGGACTCTTTCACTGGGTACACTACGAACCAGATAACGCATACTTTCGGCAAATTTTTCGGATCCTTATATTTCTCAAAGAAGCCATTTAAACAAAACAAAAATATTTCTCTCCGTCTCCCTCTCTGTAGTACTTCGAAAGAAGAAAAAGAGAAAAAGAAGAGTAGAGAGAGCCAAGCAAGCAAGCAATCCCTAGAATCAGTTATTCTCTTCAGAAATTCCCCAAATATATATCTTACAGATTTAGGGTTCAGAATGGTGGATTCATTAACTAAAGGTATGAAATTACTATCCCAACTCATATAATTTGTGTGAATTTAGGGGTCTGAGAATCATTTTCTCGGTCCCCAAATATAATGAGCACCAAATATTTGCACACTCCATTTTTAGGGTTCACCTTGAATGGAAAAACCAACAAGAATTCATCATTTGGAGGTAAGACAGGAACTAGGTCTTCTTCTTTCCCTAAGTATAAATGTGCAAAGCAAGACCATGACAACAAGGGTCATGGTAAAGGGCAAGGACAAGGGCCTTTGTTTTCACATTTTGGTTGGGGAAACTATAATAAGTTTATATCAGGGGAGAAATTGAGGGATAGGTTGAAAATGAACTGTATAGAAGAACGATTCTCACGAAGTAAAGCTCTAGTTAAATCATTAGTTCCGTTATGGAATGAAGGGTTGGTTTTGATTAGATGTTCTATTTTTGTTGCGGTGATTTCTGCTATTGGAACGTTGGTATGGTATGGTCAGTTAAAAGCTAAGAGTGTAGTTGAAGCCAAGTTATTGCCTTCTGTATGTCTAGTGCTGAGTGAGTATCTTGAACGTAAGATTGATTTTGGTAAGGTGAAGAGGATTTCACCTTTGGGTATTACGTTGGAATCTTGTTCGATTGGACCGCATCATGAAGAGTTCTCCTGTGGTGAAGTGCCTACTATTAAAATTCGTGTTCGTCCATTTGATAGTCTTAGGAAAGGGAAGATTGTGATTGACGCAGTTTTGTCGCGGCCGAATATATTGGTTGTACAGAAGGAAGATTTTACTTGGTTAGGGATCCCCTCGTCAGATGGTGTGTTCAATAGGCACTCTTCAGCTGAAGAAGGGATTGATTATCGGACCAAAACCAGGAGAATTGCTAGAGAGGGAGCCGCTGTTAGTTGGGCCTCTGAAAGGAAAACTGCAGCGAAGGAAGCTGCACAGATGGGGTATATTGTTCCGGAACATGCTTCTGGTTCGTCAGCTGGTGAGGTTTCCAAGGAGGGTGTTGTTCAATTTGATGATATGACAAGCTCGAATTCATTTTTTTGCGTGGATGAACGGTTGCATAGGAGGGATCATAATTCCATGGATCCAGGTGTTGAGTATAGCTTGAAACATGGGGATTTGGAAAAATCACTTGGAGTTGAACTACCTGGGTCGGGGCTCAAATTATGGTCTCGAATCATAGCCGCTCCTTTAAGGCGCAGATTCAAAAGGAAGGGTCATCAGAAAGATATCTCCAAGGCTTGTTTTTTAGCTAAAAAAAGAAATCTTGAGCATAGTGCTGTAGCTGCAGTTGCACATTTCCAGGGTATAGATGGTAGGAAATCCAGTGACCCTTCTCAGTTGGGAGGAGCACCTTCATCTGGAAGCAGGGATGCTGTCGAACTTGAAGCAATTGTGTCGAAAGGTGGGGATGCAAGTGATTCAAACAAAAAGACAGCAAATGAGCATGAACCAGTTGTCACGAAGATGGAAAAACATAGCAAGTCAGGAAACTCTGGAATAACTGCTGAGTTTTCTAAACCGGATGGAAAGAACGGTTTATTTAAAAATATGCAGGATGATCATGGTTATGCAAGCAATACTAGTGATACAACAAATAAGGCCCAAACTGATAATCTCAGCTGTACAACTGACCCATCTCTAAGTATTGGAAAACACAGTACATTAAAATCATCTAATGAACATATCCCTGGGAGTAGCACTTCTGCCGAAGCAGAGAAAACACCTAGTTATGATGTAACTGATGGGGTGCCGAGAATATTTGACAATGAGGATAGTCATTTCAACTCTAGAATCAGGTCCAAAGGTTTGCAGAAACTGGGGTCTGTTGAAGAAAGATCCGACGGCCACAACAGATATTCATTCCTGGCCGCAAGTTCTGTAAAGCTTGGCCCCTGGGTATTGACAAACCGTTGGGTTCCCATTTGGCCCTTGAGCCTGAAATCAGGATTTCCCTCCTTTTCGAAGGATTTTGGAGAACTATCATCTAGTTATTTAGGATGTCAAATGCAGAAGCTGAAGTCATGTGTGAATCTAAAACTTGATGACCTTGTTGCCGAGCTTACTGAAGGAGTAGAAGAGATCCAGCCTGTGGGCATTGAGAAGATGCTTCCAATTACGCTGGATTCTGTCCATTTTTCAGGAGGAACACTAATGCTACTAGGATATGGGGACCGCGAGCCTAGGTGAGATAACTGCAACTACAAATGTTTCTAGTATGGTCTAGTATTTTTGTTTTTGTTGACTTAGAAAAGTGCCTACGGCTTCAATAATACCAACATGATAACAGCTTGGAGGAGACTCCTGTTGCAATATCTTAGGTTGTGCAGTACTGTTTACTCCAGTTTACATGTTATCTTTGGTGTTAATGCATCCGGCTCCATTGGTCCTTAAATTTGGAGCAGCGGGTTATAATGTGTATACCTATTTCTGGATTTTTGGCACCTCTTGGAGGGGTCTTTCTTTTTCTTTTGGATGAGTGAGGTTTTTTTTTTTGAAATACACGAAGGTTAAGGATCATAGAATACTTCCGGCTGATCTGGATATGGTCTTTACTTTAATCTATTTAATGTGATCTTCTGATTCTGTATGTAATACTGATGTAACTGCCTATTTATCTAATGTGTGATTTTCTACATTCGTTGATAGGGAGATGGAGAATGCCAGCGGACATGTGAAATTTCAGAATCACTATGGTCGTGTGCATGTACAGGTGAGTGGGAACTGTAAGGAGTGGAGATCAGTTACAACATCCGAAGATGGTGGGTCTCTGGCTGTAAACGTGTTTGTTGACACCGTTGAAGATAAATGGCATGTCAATTTGAAGATCGCAGACCTATTTGTTCCGGTAAGGTACTTACTGATGTCTTGGTCTTTTATCAACTTTCTTGGAAAAAAGTAATTTCTAAGAGGTCGAAGTTGTTGGGTTTTAGTATTAAAGTTAAAAAGTTTGCAATGGAATAGATTGTTTGGTGTTAACTTCTAGGTTTTCTATTTATTTGCAGCTTTTTGAAAGACTTTTAGATATTCCAATCACGTGGTCTGAAGGAAGAGCTAGTGGTGAGGTGCTTCTCCAACTTCAATCCAACTCAATTAGTTTCCATAAAAGTTATTTTAAATCTGTATTCCTGTGTAGTCATCGGTGTCATCATGTCACTAATCCAACATTAAGCTAGTGATTATTTGGCTTCTGGAATGTGACTGTGCAGGAATGAATCCTGGTGTTTGTTTGAAATAACAAACCAGGCTAGGTAGGCAATCCTAAAGCCGTTCCCCATGTCTATAATAATTTTTCTTTTCTTTTCGTTTCTTTTTTCCTTGATGGTTTTTAATTTGAGTGTATACTGGAAAATTAGTTTGATAGCTAGCGCCTTGATTATGCTTTCCAAGTCATTTTGGCCACCTGAAACAACAACATAAAAATCATCCTAATTATGTGTCCATCACGGAACGCCTGTTCCATCATTACGACGGATGACAATCTTACAAATAGAGTTTTAAGGGTGAAATAGGGTAATAATAGAACACTCCAGAAGGGTAGTTGGGGTAAGGTGGAGCAAACCCGAAACACTACTGTGTTAGACTCTTAGTGATATCAGATCTATGAATTTCTATGTATTTAGATGGTTACCATTAGTGCTTGTGATCTCTTATCTTGTCTACAAGGCTTAGGTGGGTAGTTTGTTATGTATATTACTATGAGTATATTTCATCCTTTCAGTGCCATCATTTCTTGAGTTAATGACTTGTATTATGGTAAAAAAAGTGATAGTGCAAGATGTTGGCAATTTCTGGGACCCAAGTTTTCTTGGATCATAAAATACTTTCTGTAATAAGGGTTGTTTGTTGTCTGACTTAAATGCGTACTGTTTGTTCCCCACGGTTTTGTTACTTGAACTTCAGTTGTCTAAAATTTACACAGGTTCACGTTTGCATGTCAAGAGGGGAGACTTTTCCCAATATTCATGGTCAGCTTGACGTGAAGGGGCTGGGATTTCAGATTTTCGATGCTCCTTCATGTTTTTCAGTAAGTTCTAACTCTCATTCTATTTTCTTTACCCCCTGGATTTCTATTTTTGAAGCAGTTGATGTTCATATTATATTTCAGCATTTGTTGATGAAAAACTCTATAACAGTGTTGATGTAGGTTGGTGTTCATATATTATTTGAGCATTTGTTGATGAAAAACTGACGTTGTTAAAAACTCTATAACAGTGTTGATTTAGATGTCATTTGTGTACTTCATCTGATTCAACCGAAGCATGATTGATATGTATCACGAGTTTTGAATCTCGATGTTCTACAGATGTTAAATGTTATGTGATCACTGCACTGATGAGTCAAACGACTTGTAAAGACCTTGAGATCTACTGAAACGATTCTCAGCTACCTGTGGAGTAAATTTGAGATAACTCTGCAAGTTGTATTACATGTCCTCCCTTCTTTTACCTTTCCTATCTGATCCTATGATCAATGGTTCTTCTAAAGATGACGAGTCTTGGCCAACTATTTTCACTTTTATATGATGGCCACCTTTGATAGTTGTTCTACTTCCCCTTTTTTATGGTGGCCACCTTTGATAATTGCTCAGTCCCTCTCATCTGTCTTAATAAAGCATATACGATACACGAATTTGATAATTGCGCAGTCCCTCTCATCTGTCTTAATAAAGCATATAGGATACACGAAATATGTACTTCTCCCCCTTCCTCTTAGTCTTTCCCTTTTCTTTTCTTTTTTTTTTTTTTTTTTTTTGCAGGTTGCAGATTCAACTGAAGTGAGGAAAGCATAAGTGCTTGTTTTTGTTGATATCTTATCCAAGTAGAGACTTGAATTTACTTATAAACAACTTTACTTGGTTATGTGCAGGAATTAGCAGCAATTTTATGTTTTCGTGGTCAGCGAATATTTCTACACAATGCTAGGGGTTGGTTTGGCGCTGTTCCTGTGGAAGCTTCTGGAGATTTTGGAATTAATCCTGACGATGGAGAGTTTCATCTTATGTGTCAGGTATTGCTTGTAAACTTTTCATGAGTGTCATATTGGAATCTGAAATTACTGACTTTCTTTTGTTTAAAAGTAGTACATAATGACCCAATTTCCTCTCATGTTCTTAAAGTCCTAATCCCGCCTCTTGGTCTAGAAGCAGGACTTGTGTTCTTAAATTTTCTGAGGACATTTTCTCTCTGAAACTTACAATGTATGGAGAATCATTTCTTCGTTATATGTTCTTGTCAGAGCAGAGCTCATCTGACATGCAATTTTTTTCCTGTTCTGATTATCAGGTCCCTAGCGTTGAAGTTAATGCTCTTATGAAGACCTTCAAGATGAAGCCTTTGTTGTTTCCGGTATGTTTACCTTTTTCTGGTGCCTGACCTTCTCATGATGATAACTCTGGTCCCTAGATAAGTCACATATACCTGCCAATTGTTTGGTGAATGAACATTTACTACATAAAACTCTAAGCAGACCATCTTCCATTTGCTCGTGCTGTTTCATGCGTTAAGAGCTAATATCTTCTGACATTCCTGTACAAATGGTTAAATGCTTGTTATTGGGATACATGTGGATGACCATGTTTCTTGAGCTTGCTACAGTTGCTTGAGAAATTCTTATCACGGGCAGGAGTAACTTTCATTTTGTATGACCCATCGTTCTCTCTATCGTATAAAGAATTTATAGATACAGCAAGCTGAATGAATTATCTATCTGTGTATATTTCATTTACCATCACGTTTACTGCAGTTGGCAGGCTCAGTAACTGCGGTCTTTAATTGCCAAGGCCCCTTAGATGCTCCTGTATTTGTGGGGAGTGGGATTGTTTCGAGAAAAACAAACTACTCAGCTCCTGACTTCCCATCATCCGAGGCATCTGAGGCTATGATGAGGAGTAAAGAGGCTGGTGCTGTGGCAGCATTTGACCGTATTCCATTGACATATGTGTCAGCAAATTTCACTTTCAATACCGATAACTGTGTAACTCTCTCTCTCTCTTCTCTCTCTCTCTCTCTCTCTCTCTCTCTCTCTCTCTCTCTCCCCAGTTTATTATTTTAAAAATTCTTATTGTCTGGTTACAGGTTGCTGACTTGTACGGAATCAGAGCCACCCTTTTGGATGGTGGTGAAATTAGAGGTGCTGGAAATGCATGGATCTGTCCGGAGGTAATGCCTAATTCTGCTACATGTCGTGGTTCTTTATCTTCTTTGCTTGGTGTCCTTGAAGTGCCATTGTGTGAAAAGATAATCTCGCTCCCACCCCTCCTTCCCTCCAGTTCAGTTACCCTTTCGGCTGACTAAAAGTCAAATTAAGTAATATATATTCCTGATATCTTCATTTGCTCAGGGTGAAGTCGATGACACGGCAATGGACGTGAACTTTTCTGGAAATTTGTCGTTCGATAAAGTTATGCATCGATATGTACCAGGTGAAATTCAGCTGATGCCTCTCAAGATAGGGGAACTAAAAGGAGAAACCAAACTTTCTGGGGCGCTTTTGAGACCGTAAGATTCGTTCTATGTGACAATTTATGATTCTTTTAAAGTTATGACGTGACTATCTCTCTCATCCTTTCTCGTATTTTTTCCATTTTAATTTTAGATGTTTTCTTCAGTTTAACGGGCTTAACATTCTACACTTGATATGCCAGGAGATTTGATATCAAGTGGGCTGCCCCAAAAGCAGAAGGATCCTTCACTGATGCACGTGGAGATATTATTATTTCCCATGAACACATTACTGTCAATTCGTCATCAGTTGCTTTCGACTTATATACGAAAGTTCAAACATCTTACCCCGAAGAAAGCCGGTTAGACAGAAAACCTGATGATTTTAAGAGTGATGTACCCTTGACTATTGAGGGAGTTGAACTGGACTTCCGTATGCGTGGCTTTGAGTTCTTCAGCTTGATGTCCTCTTATACTTTTGATTCTCCAAGGCCTATGAATTTGAAAGCTACTGGAAGGATCAAATTTCAAGGAAAGGTTGTCCCCATCTGTGTTTCTAATACTAAACTGGCAGCAAGTGATGAGAATACAAGCACTCAGATGATGGACGATGCAGAGGAAACTGGTCTTGTTGGGGAGGTTTCCATCTCCGGTATCAAGCTAAATCAGCTGATGATAGCACCTCAATTGGTTGGATCCTTGAGCATATCACATGAAAAGATTAAGGTACGAGTTACGACCATGAAAAATGCATATGTTACTATATTGCAGATTTTCTTAACGAACCTCTACTTGCTAGTGAGAATTTCTAGAATAGTTTCCACTATGGATTTAGTCAGTCATTTTCTTTTTTCTGGTCAATCTGAGTTATCAGAGAACTTCCTAATTTAGGACTCACAAAGTTCCTAGCTTGGCATTTGAGACTTCTATGTAGCATAAATTTTTGCAATGGCCAACCCAACGACTAGATCACCCTTTGAATATTTCCTCTATACAGTCAGAACTAATTTAACATAAGAGCTGTATCCTTCACATTAGAGTTGCTTGTATAGACTTTCCTCACGAATCATATCCAACTATTTGCTCAGCATATTTCTTGCGATACTCCACATTAACCGAAATCTCATTGTCTATTATGTTTGTTTTCTTATTTGCAGTTGGATGCCACAGGGAGGCCTGACGAGAGCTTGGCAGTGGAGATTGTTGGTCCTTTACTCACTACATCTAAGGAAGAGAACTTGCAAAAAGGAACAATGTTGTCCCTTGCTATTCAAAAGGGTCAACTTAAAGCCAATGTCTGCTATCAACCTCAATATTCAGCTAATGTTGAGGTACCTAACTTCATTCCACTAGTGGTCTTAGTTTTTTTGAGTAGTTTCGGTTATGCTGTTCACTTGTTTCTCACGCTGTAATGTTGTAGGTGAAACATTTACCGCTTGATGAGCTGGAGCTGGCTTCACTAAGAGGAACAATACAAAGGGTGAGAAATAGTTTGTTGTATCTGTAGTTCGTGCTAATATTTTTTTTTTTCTGCAAGGCACCCTTGTTATTCTCATTTAGTCTGTAGCTTATTAGTTTGAATTCTTAAGAGTTTGCTTTGTTATTTTTGTTTTATCCGCCCGTATAAGGTCGAGTCAGCCTAGTGAATCATGTACAGCCTTAAGATTCTGGTATTAGTCTCACATAGGGCCTGGACAGGTGAACAGCCTAAACTTGGTCGTAATTACTTAAGCTTTTCTGTCATATGGTCACACAGAAGTCTTAATTTATATATCTCAACATTTCATCCATATCCTTCGTACAGATTCAATGCTGTTCTCACATCAGAAACCCTAATTATTTTCTACTCAAAACATACTTGCATATCCTTGAGATAGAAAAAGCTCAATGACCTTTGATGCTGAAATGATTTAAGCAATCATTGTTGTCATAACAGCCACTTATGAAAGACATCTCAGTTTGAGGGTGGATTACAGCTTTAATATACACACAACATTTTCTATTGCATTTATAAGTATTCTTCCTCTCAATTCGTATGTGTACTGCTGCATATTCGCCAGGGTTAAGGCACCAGAAATAATATGCTGCATACTTCTGGTTAACAATCGCTGATGCATATTTAAGTAAAAAGGTGTGGTATCCGTTCTCTGTGATTGATCACGTCAGGTTGGTAGGTTTTCTCATGCCAAGGAGCCAATGAAGTATAAATTTTTCCAGGGATTGAAATGTTAATCATGCAAGATGGTGTGAAAAAAAACAAAAAACTGTGCATAATAGAGGTGGAGAATGGTCTATATGTTCAAAGAATTAGTTTGTATGTATCTAAAAGATGTGCGACATTTAAGAAATACTAAGGAAGAGCATTTGTTAATAAAGAAGGATGATATTGTGTTGTGGCTCTGATGCTTTTAATCGTACCCGAGGAGAGACAGTCCCTGAGGAACAGTCATTTTGAGTTAACGCTCACCAAAAAATTTCTACAGCTTCACACTTTGTAGTCTTTGCATTTTTATACGAGAGCCTATATACCTGGTTTACCATAACCCTCTTATCAAAGATGATGTTTGACGCATTATGAAGGCTACAACAGTTCAATCCCTATCCCTTCAAATATTTGGTGTCTGCAGGCTTATGTGTCATTATTGTTCATCACTAGTCTTTCAAACATGAAATCATAATTATGACGATATTAACACTGCTCACTTTCAGGCCGAAATCCAGCTTAATTTTCAGAAAAGGAGGGGTCATGGAATGTTATCTGTACTTCGCCCAAAATTTAGTGGTTTACTCGGTGAAGCCTTTGATGTGGCTGCTCGGTGGAGTGGAGATGTTGTGAGTAGCTTTATTCTAACTAAAACTGTTCTAAGTCTCTTTTGCTGTAAGCAGTTCCAATAACTTAGATAAAAAGCCTGAGCGTCACCTTAGTTTTTAGTTTCTTACTGTTTTTCTTGCAAGGTTGGACTGTCGAAATTTATAGACTTGTGTTTGAAAGAATTACCATCTTTAGTGTTTAGTGGATGTTAGGAACACATTTTCAACTTCAAATTGAAATATTTGTGTTTGAAAGAATTACCATCTCAAATCTTTGGACTACTACTTTTTGTGGATGAAAGGAAGTTTCGTAAATTTGAAAAAATGAACAAACAAAGTAGTCTGTCGCCATACATACTTGGGCTAGTGTCATTTTGTAAATAGCTGAGAACTTCACTTTTAAGTTTTAACAGACTGTGAGGAGCTTAAAGCGAAAGAGATGATGCGCCTCACCCGTTGGCCACTTCACTATAGAAAGGGCAAGCTTATTAGAGGACCTAGAAACAAAAAAACATTTGTAGGAATGGAACTTAAATAACAGACTTTTGATTCCGCTAAATGTCTCGTCCATTTTTCAATGTGTTTATTGAATTCTTATTTCTTATTGTCTGCTGCTCAGATTACCATTGAAAAGACTGTTTTGGAACAAGCCAATAGTCGATATGAGCTCCAAGGAGAATATGTATTGCCTGGACGGGATCGTCACCCTACTGGAAAGGAGAGAAGTGGCCTGTGGGAAAGGGCTATGGCAGGGCATCTGGGTAGTGTAATATCTTCAATGGGAAGGTGGCGGATGAGACTAGAAGTTCCTGGAGCTGAAGCGTCTGAGATGCTTCCACTTGCCCGACTTCTTTCTCGGAGTACAGACCCTGCTGTTCTCTCTAGATCAAAGGTAGTAATTGGCTTACTTGTTAATGTGCAGACATTATCTTGTCAAGTAATTGTAGTTTTCCTACTTGTGCATTGTGCTATATACACAAATTGGACACTGAGATTTGAGAACTCAATTTCCTGGAAGCCCTGATGTGATCTAACAATGTACCTGCAATACTCGACCATTCTCTAGCAAACTGGGTAAATTTGAATATGCCATCAAAAGGGTTCTATTATTCTATAACCTGCCGAAGTTTGGTTTGCTTGTTTTCTTCATAAGAGTTGGCATAAAACTGTGTGACTCATGCTTAATATGTTCCTTTGACCAAGCCACCTTCCATTGTCTTAGAACTTCAGTGCTGGGAACTTGAATTTGACTTCATTGACACTTTGCCAAAATATATTGTTTAGCCACCTCCCAGTCTTGACTATTTAGAAGGAAGTATTAACTACTTTTGTATAGTTAGCATTGTTTTGGACTTCTTCAATGCATCCTTTGGCCGTTAACTCTCATCCCCCAGTGAACCAAGTTCCACTACTGGTGTATCCTTTCAGGAACCGTTCGCATAGCGATTTTACACAAAAATTGAAGTCTCCTATTTTTGATTTAAGTTACAAGACAATGTAATATTTTATGACACTTGGTTTCTTAGTTTCTCATCTCTTTCTGTTTTCTTTTATATCTAGCTTTTGGACTTGTGAACAACATTCAGTAGTGTTGTTTGCTGTTAGTGGGATTTCTTTCAGGTATAATAAGATTTTATGAATTTTGTTCTGTTGAAATGAATAAGAGTATTCGATTGGTATACCCCTAGCTTAAGGGATACTCTTAAGCTAACTTACCACATACCAAAACATGTACTTTATTCTTTAACCCATACTGCGTATCTGAGCATGCACTGGTATAGAATGATATGTTGGAGACCCTAATCCAGCCTTTTCTTGGGGTTGTCTTGATAATTTGTGGTGTATAATTTCTCTATTTTGGGCTTCTGTTGTGGTTACTCCTCTCTCTCTTTAGTCCTGATTCTTTTTGTTGTTAAATCAACTGCAGGACTTCTTCATTCGCAATTTGCAGTCGGTGGGATTAAACGCAGGGAGTCTCCGTGACTTGCTTGAGGTACTTTTTAGACCAAAATGCACTCACTGCAGTTTCTGTGTATGTAATGGTTGCTGTGTGCACCTTGGTTTTATATCCTTATCAGCATGGGATATGTCATGAACATATTGCCTGGGAATATTGTAAATATTAGTAGACATGATAATTTTATTCAATGTAACCTTTTATTAATCATGGCTTTGCTGTTTGTTCTTTACAATATCTAAGTAGTTCAGTGACTTTTCAGCTTGTACGCATAGATCATGCTCCATTGGATGAGGTTATTCTCGAAGATATAAGCCTTCCAGGCTTGGCTGAATTAAACGGCCATTGGCGTGGTTGTCTTGATGCTAGTGGTGGAGGCAATGGAGACACGATGGTAAGCCTTAAGGGAACCATCCCCATGTGTGTTATACATTCATTTGGTTCAGTTAAAAGAATTCCTTGAGAACTTGATTTCAGTATTTAATATAAGAAATCATTTTCTTTACTTTGGAGGCTGGTGGATATAAGACGCCAGAGTATAGTTTTCATCTTACATAGCAGAAATTGCAATTGGTGAGGTCTGGATAAACGTTAGTCAATAAAGAATGTTCTCATTAAGCTTGACTATTTTAGCTCGTTGTGGTCAGACTCGGCAACCAATTTGAATTCTTGTACTCTGAAAATCTGTTTAGGAACTGTGGCAGGCTTTCCTATTATATATGTAGACCTATTTTTTCTTTATGAAAGTAGGTGCTTTTCAGTTTCTTCTCTTTCTTTTTAATAAATCAGCCGTTGTGTTTGGGACAAGGTTTTGATCATTATCTTCAGGTGTTATAGGTATTGAAATGTACTTTCTTATTTTCCCAAAATTTTTATTTAAATAAAAAAGATTGGAAGGACAACATTAGGTAAAATCATTGTAGGAAAAAAGATGGGTATTCAACTTGTCATGTTTAATCCCCATAATTAAGACTTCTTAGTTAATGACTTGCCCGTTTTTGGATAAACTGACTAAGCCATGTTTTTTCAGGCCGATTTTGACTTCAGTGGGGAGGATTGGGAATGGGGAACCTACAAAACCCAGAAAGTTTTGGCTGTAGGTGCTTACAGCAACAATGATGGTCTTCGCCTTGAGAAAATGTTCATCCAAAGAGATAATGCCACCGTTCATGCTGATGGGACTTTGCTTGGGCCAAAATCAAACCTTCACTTTGCTGTTTTAAATTTCCCCGTCGGTCTGGTCCCTACACTTGTGCAAGTCATTGAATCTTCTGCCACGGATGCCTTGCATTCATTGCGGCAACTAATAACACCCATTAAGGGTATATTACATATGGAAGGGGATCTGAGAGGAAGTATTGCGAAACCGGAATGTGATGTTCAAGTGAGATTACTTGATGGTGCTATTGGGGGCATTGATCTTGGAAGAGCTGAAGTCGTTGCTTCCCTAACCTCCACCAGTCGTTTTCTCTTCAAAGCCAACATTGAACCTGTTATCCAAAGCGGTCACGTTCATGTCCAAGGAAGTATCCCTATAACTTCTATCCAAAGTAACATGTTAGAGGAAGAAGATAAAGAAATTGATAAAGGAGCAATATGGACACCAGGATGGGCAAAGGAGAAAGAGTCAGTTGATGAAATTAGTGAAAAAAAATCATCAGAAGGTTGGGATATTCAATTAGCTGAAAGTCTTAAAGGGTTAAACTGGAACATATTAGATGCAGGAGAAGTTAGGGTTGATGCAGATATTAAGGATGGGGGTATGATGTTGTTAACAGCCTTATGCCCTCATGCCAAGTGGCTTCATGGCAATGCTGACATTATGATCCAGGTATTTAGGTTTCTTGGAAGTATATTTTGAACTTCCATTTCTTGAATTTTTAATAGATCATGAAGGAATTGAAAGATTTGTTCCCGACTAAGATTTGAACTTCTAAATCAATAGGTTAGAGGTACAATTGAACAACCAGTTCTAGATGGATCTGCGTCATTTCACAGGGCATCCGTATTGTCACCAGTGCTCCGAAAGCCATTAACAAACTTCGGGGGTACTGTGCACGTGAATTCAAATAAGTTATGTATCAGTTCTCTGGAAGGTAGAGTTAGCAGAAGGGGTAAGCTGCTTGTTAAAGGGAACCTTCCTCTAAGAACGAGTGAAGCCTTACCCAGTGATAAAATTGATCTGAAATGCGAGGTTCTTGAAGTATTGGCAAAAAATATTCTAAGGTATTCTATGCTATCCATGAGAAATTTGAATTTCACATAAATTAGGGCTTCAACGTTTTTCCTTAGTTCCACGGAAGCAAACTTACAGTACATTACTTAACTTAACAGTTGCCAGGTCGACAGTCAGATGCAAGTATCTGGTTCCATATTGCAACCAAACATTTGTGGAATGGTGAAATTGAGCCATGGAGAAACATATCTCCCCCATGACAAGGGTAGCGGAACTGCTGCCATTAATAGGTTGAATTCAAATCAGTCAAGCCTTTCTACAGGAGGACAGAGTCGAATGACTGCTTCTGGATATGTTTCACGATTCTTCAGTTTGGAACCTGCTGCTTCACAGGCCAAATCCCCTCCTCCTTCAGGTGCTGTATATACTAGGCTTTTGCTTTGACTATATTTTAGTACGTGTAAGGTTACACACATTCATTATGTTAAAATATTCAAACTTTATCTGGTTCCTCTGAGGTGTCCCGTGGTACTTGTTTACCTGTGAACTCGGGTAGAACCGATTTCCCAGTTTTGGTTCTACATATAAGTAGAGGATTCTCTAGGAATAGGAAATATTACTATTAAGACTACTCAGTTCTTGATATGTTGATATCCTATGGAACCGGAATCAAACAGTAGGAAGTACAAGCATACAGATAGTGAAGAACTGAAATGAACAAGAACGCTTAAGAAACAGTACTGTCTATCCATTTCTGGTTACACTGAAACTGTAACTAACTAGAACTATCACCAAGTTATCTAGCGCCTACAGCTTTAGGGTACACCGACACTTCTTGTTTGCACAGAATCAAAAGCAGTCGAATGGCGTTGCTTACACCATTAGTAGTATATTGTTCTAGCTTCTTTGTTAGGCGTTTTTGTGTTTTCGTGAATGCCACTAGAAGATATGATTATAGGCAGAATAATTAGCTGAAGTCTTGCCCAATCCATAGAGGCCTCACATGCTTA
The DNA here is from genome assembly GCF_003573695.1 of Papaver somniferum. Classification (NCBI taxonomy): domain Eukaryota; kingdom Viridiplantae; phylum Streptophyta; class Magnoliopsida; order Ranunculales; family Papaveraceae; genus Papaver; species Papaver somniferum. Next base: position 227,503,818 of record NC_039364.1, on the reverse strand, counting down.
CTTGGGGTTTTCAGGTGAACAAGTTGAAGATGAAGAGAAAATGGAGCAAGCAAATGGCAAGCCAAGATTTGATATCCGTCTTACTGACCTAAAGCTGGTCCTTGGGCCTGAGTTGAGAATAGTGTATCCATTAATTCTCAACTTTGCTGCCAGTGGAGAAGTTGAGCTAAATGGTGTGGCTCATCCCAAAGGCATAAAGCCAAAAGGAATTTTAACATTCGATAATGGTGATGTGAATCTCGTGGCTACCCAGGTGAGGTTATCATCTTTTATCTCTTGTAACTTGACTTAAAATTTAGATTGTTCTCTGTATTCAATATTATGTTGACTCTGCTTATTTCCTGTTCAAATCCAGATGAGGTTAAAAAAAGAGCATGTAAATATAGCTAAGTTCGAGCCTGATCTTGGGCTAGATCCCATACTAGATTTTGCTCTAGTCGGGTCTGAATGGCAATTGCGGATTCAAGGCCGAGCTAGTAATTGGCAGGATAATTTAGTGGTGACCTCAACACGCTCCGTTGAACAAGATGTCCTCTCACCTACCGAGGTACTGCCACTACCTTTAGGGCCCAATCCTTGTTTTTTGCAGCATATATGGTTATTGTTAACTTCATCCCATTATTTAAATATGGTTAATCCTTGATCAGTTATGGAAGCTTTTGCAGCTGAAATTTTAGCTGCTGAAGCTTCTTCACTTGTTTTCTACCGTCATCTTTTTTTCAATCTTATCATAGTTTTATTGTGTTTATTATTCTTATGAGTGGTTGCATGGACCTAGCCAAAAACATTCGGCTAAGATTCTGTATTTTCATCTACCTGCAGGCTGCTAGAGTCTTTGAGAGCCAATTGGCAGAGTCTATCTTGGAAGGTGATGGTAAGCTTGCATTCAAAAAACTCGCAACTGCAACACTTGAGACATTGATGCCGAGGATAGAAGGAAAGGGAGAATTTGGGCAGGCTCGGTGGAGGCTAGCATATGCCCCTCAGATTCCTAGTTTGCTTTCTCTTAATCCCACTGGGGATCCTCTCAAATCACTTGCGAATAATATGTTTTCTGGTGCTGAAGTTGAGATCCATCTTGGGAAACGACTCCAGGTTAGTTTAGCTTCACAGAGGCCTCATGTTCTTTTTGATGTCATCTTCCATCACATTAGCTTATCTTCCATTTCGCGTGGTGATCATCTCGTAAACAATAATCATTAGCCCTAGAAGTCAATGCCTTACTAAAAGCTTAGGTTTTAGAGTTAATGGCCATTCACACACCTGAAAGCTAAACCGAGTTCTCTGATATAGGCATGTTCGTCACATATGGTTTACAAATCTACTAGACTACTTCTCTGATTACTGAGCAGACTCCATACTCGGATGTGCATGCAGCTATGGTGGTTAAACTTTTCTTGCTCATTGATTTCCCTTTTTCCTATTGGAATTGTTAGGCCTCAATGGTGAGACAAATCAAGGACTCGGAAATGGCAACTCAATGGACGTTAACATATCAGCTTACAAGTCGTCTACGTGTGCTCCTTCAGTCTGCTCCATCCAAACGCCTCCTGTTTGAGTATTCAGCTACATCGCAGAACTGATCCAGATCATCTGTCTGGTAAAGTTGGAAGCAACTCACATTTTTCACCAGGAAAGGAATGGCCCGAAACATTTTGGGGATTTGGGTCCTGCAAGTGCTCAGTCAATCTCGTGTACATTATGGACTTACAGAACATACATCTTGTTCAGTTAATCATTTTAATTGTAAAGTTAGATGCTGTAAATATGAAAAGTATCCAAGTTACTCTAGTGGTAAAAGTAATAGTAATAGTAGTAGAACATTCTTTTGCTCAGTACATACCGAGCTTGTCTGCATCTGTAAGCTCTTAAAATCAATTCAATCAATTCTTTCTTTATAATGAACGCTGTTCATTAGATTTTTGTTGCACTCCAAGAATAGTTCGATATTATCTTATGGTTTGGTTTTAGCCTTTTAGGTCATTCATAAAATAGAATGCAGCAAGGTTTGTTATGGTAGTTGTGATGTCAGGCATGCAGAATGCACAATAACAGTGTAGAAACAATTTTTCTTGGAACTCTTTTACAATGAGGATTTTACAATGTAAAATTGTTTTATGTTAAATCTACAGAATGAACATCAGAAAGCTTAAAACAAAAATCTCTTTCTAATCACTGATGCTACAAAAGTGCGCATTGTGAAGTGAATGATACTGGTCGCCAGCCTTGAACTCTACAATTCAAAAGAGAAAATTGAAAATTGTTGCAGGAAACTGTCTACTGCAGTCACCAGAATCTCCAAGGATCTTGCCCTGGAGAAACGTAGTTATCAGTTGGAGGAAGAAGGCGGAATGAGGAAACCGTTTTCTCTAAAACAGGTCCCATCTGCAACACAATGAGAATGAAAGAAAAACATTTCTTTGTCAGATACAATATTTAAGAACATAGATCTTTCTGAATGAGTCGATTCAATTTAGTTAGTGGAGGCGGACGGGACTTACCATATCCCACTTCTTATCAAGAGTGGAAGTGTTCAATGAATACAAAAAACCTACAGGAAATCATGAAAATCTTTATGGTATACCATAATCGCAAGGAACAGAATATTTTACACAATTTGATGCTATAATGTCTTACCATCTCGTTCTGCAGTTACAGCAGCATAGCGCCGGAATATGTTTGATTCTTGAACCTGCAATTCATCCACAAGGATAATTGGTGATCATTCGACAAGAAAACACTGACAAGTTTGTTGACTGTGAAAAAACTTACAGAATTTGTTGGTGATTTCCGGACAAGGTATTCATAGTACCAATAAGGTTCACCGTCAATCTGTCAGGCAAAACTAGACATGGTCAAGCTTTTGAATTTGTGTACAAAAGAAGTACATCTTCTAGGCTAAGTTGGTATCATGGTGTTGTAACAACGCATCGAAGACAATAGTATCTTCTTAACTAAAAGCGAAAAATAAGACCAAAGAAAGTTATCCTTGGCAGAGCACATAGGACTTCTAAAATGAACAGGTCAAAACAAGGAGAGTAGGAATTTACTTGGCTTGTACGAGTCTCAAGAAGTTGACTCTCTGCCTTGCGCTCTGCTGAGGTTACTCGCTGCACAGTTTATGCATGTGAGTTCAAGCATCAAGTGACAATGACAAACAAAATATCAATGAATTTAATTGACTACTGGGGAAGGCCAAAACATCCAATTACCAGTGCAGATTTGTACGACAAAACAGAATCAGCAACATCTTTTGCATTCCATTCTTTCTTGTCTGCAGATGCTATGAACTGAGAATTCGGAGGACCTATCTGAACCAAAGAGCGTCAAATTCACAAATCATGAAATAGAGGATCACTATTGTTTCTGCTTTATAAGGGTTCAGCGTAGTTACCGAAACAGAAATGATAAGGTTATCAATTATGTCAACGCGCTCAGATACAATTCGCATCTTCGCATCAGCTGTTTAATAACAACACCAAGAGGAAAATTCTATTAGAAGTCCTCATGAAGACCGCTATCTTATCTTAGAAATGGTTTGGATAATAAAACATACGAGATAGTGGTGCAGCTGATGAATAACGCTCGGGCTTTCTGGATTCCACCCTTCAATTAGACGAACAAAGTCAGTTTTCAGATACATCTAATTCATTCATAACTTCTCCATAGTGCAACAACCTTATGTTTGCCATACCGAAAAAGGACTGCCCAGTGGTGTTAGACCAAAATGCGCAATATGAGTTAAAGGTAGTGCAGTGAAGAGACACATTTGTCAATAAGATTGTTCCAAATAGTATCAAACTGGACTAACTTAGATTATAAACCAGCTGGGAAGCCAGTTTGGTCAGGGTACTACTCTCGTATTTGAGGTCAGTGGTTCCAGTCCCCACACTGACCCTTTCAAGGTAAACCTTAGATTCATGAGAACTAGTCAAATTCATAGCCTATGCCAGGATGAACTTAACAAATTGATTCTAAAATTAACTTACCATTTGAAGACAAACTTCTTTGATGGCAATTCAAGAGGGTACATAAATGAATAAGCATTTATATCATCAACAAATAAAGCCATTTTCTCTTTCTCCACCTCAACAGCAGCATTTGAACCTAAATATTGCAAAATCACAAAGAAATATCCAAATTTCAGACATTTTTCATGAAATTTCATAGTAATTTTAAAATGGTTTGTTCTGTTTAGCTTATACCCGGAGTTGATAAGAACATAGATACTGAAGAAGAAAGTCCAAACAGCATTAATTCCCTTTTACCCAAATGAGTTGTTTCCACAGAATTTAGCATTGGAAATGCATTTTCTGAGGTGGGTTTTGAATAATTACAAGAAATTTTATTGGATTTCTCTGGATTTTGACATAGTTTCTGGTTCATAAAACTAGTGCTCTGGGGTCTGTTGAAGATAAGAAAATGAGTTAGAGAGCAAGAGAGAGTTAGAAAAGAGAGAGTTAGAGATGGAATGCAAGAGAATTTACCTGGAATTCAATGGATTTGTAAGGATTTTAGAGATAGATGGAGGTTGACAGAGAAGAGCAGTTGCTGCTGCCATTCTTTCTTTCTTTCTTTCTTTCTTTCTCTGTGTTTCTTGTCAGCTCATCCACTTAGTGTTACACCATGTTTGTTTACTCCTGACGATCTGAATCATCTGGATCTGAGTGAAATCACCTGACTCATCTGTATCTGAGTCGATATGTTTGTTTTGAGTCAGATCTGACTCATCTGACTCGGAAATAAGTGAGTCAGTGGTTTGGTCCCATGAGTCAGGAATATTTTGTTACCTAACTCAAATGAGTCCGAGTCAAAGGTTATGTCTGAATCAGAGGTCGAGTCAGATCTGACTCAAAATGGAAAACAAACGGTCTGACTGCTGACTCGGTCCGAGTCAGGAGTTGACTCAGATTCAGACTTCGAGTCAGCTGCAAACAAACAAGTTCTTAGTATTAAAACGAAAGCTATATTGCCAAAATAAAGACTAACACAACTGCATAATTTCTAATATCATCCTTTAATATATTTAAAACATTATACCCCCTTATAAAATAGTATGTATATTTATAAACACCCCCTAAAGAAATTAAGATTAAAAATGACACAAGCACAAAGAACATTGAAAGTTATAAAATCTAATGAAAAATCATAGACTGAATTTCATGTGTGCATTCACTATCAACTGCTTCATACCAAACCTCCTCTACCCATGAAATGAAACTTTGCATGTCACGTCATAAATTTATGTCATGTCATGGAATAAAATTTCCCACTATAAATTACAGCAGTTTCCACTCTTTAGACTCTCGGTTCTCTCTTCTATATCTCACTCCCATGGCTTCATGGATTCAAGAGCTTCAATTCCCTCACCTAAATATCCCTGTAAGACATGATCATTTCCATACAGTGGAACCAGAATCGCCAATTCCTGCAGCTCATGGCGACTGTCTTTATCTATCCAATCTCGATGACATGATTGGAGCACGGGTTTTCACTCCGACGTTATACTTTTTCGAAGCAAACAATCAGAGTTCTTCTGGTCGAAAGTTTGAACCCAAAATCTTGCGTGATGCTCTAGCCAAAGTGTTAGTCCCTTATTACCCATTTTCCGGGAGACTTAGAGAGACTCAAAATGGAAAACTGGAGGTGTTTTTTGGACCGAAACAAGGTGCGCTTTTCGTTGAAGCTTCTTCGGAGATGGAAATGTCAGATTTAGGAAACCTGACAGTGCCAAATCCTGCATGGATTCCTTTGATTTTCAGATATCCTTATGAAGAAGCATATAAGGTTATCGATATGCCACTGGTAATTGCTCAAGTTACTAGATTTAAGTGCGGCGGATTTAGCCTCGGTTTACGCCTTTGCCACTGCCTTTGTGATGGTCTCGGAGCAATGCAGTTTGTCAGTGCATGGGCCGCCACAGCGCGGTCAGGCTCCCTTGTGACTGATCCTGCACCATGTTGGGATCGCGAGTTTTTTCGGCCTAGAGATCCACCAAAAGTACAGTTCCGGCATGTTGAGTTCACAAAAATAGACGACAGCTCAAGCCTTACAAAGACACTGTGGCAGACGAAAGCCGTTCAGAAGTGCTACCGCATTTCAGATGAGTATCAGACGCTCATTAAAAGCTTAGCTCAGCCAACTGATGGGCAAGGTTGTACAGCTTTCGACGCAATGGCAGCTCATGTCTGGAGATCTTGGGTCAGAGCACTTGATGTAAAACCATTAGATTATGAACTAAGGCTTACATTTTCTGTCAATGCTCGACCGAAGCTTATTAATCCGTCATTAAAAGATGGGTTTTACGGTAACGTGGTATGTTTAGCTTGTTCTACAGCCACTGTTTCGCAGGTCATAAATGGAGACTTACCGGAAACAACTCAATTGGTTCGCGAAGCTAGAAAAGGCGTAACCGAAGAGTATTTAAGATCAACAATCGATTATATTGAAGTAGATAGACCACAAAGACTTGAATTTGCTGGTAAGTTAATGATTACACAATGGACCAGGTTTGGCATGTATGAATCTGCAGATTTTGGATGGGGTTTGCCCATTTACGCAGGACCTATCGATCTAACTCCAACGCCACAAGTTTGTGTGTTCTTGCCGGATAGTAATGAATCTCTTGGCCGGTCAATGGTGCTATGTATTTGTTTGTCTGAATCTGCTGCTGCTAGATTTAAAGAATATTTGTCTGAAGTTTTAACTCTAAATTTATAAGCAAGTTTAACAGACATAAATTTAGTAACATTATATCAGCCATTTTGAAGAGTTTCAAAGACCAATATCAGTATCAGTACATAGTTGGCGAATATTTATCGGGTAAATGTCTTTCGAATCGCCATCAAGCAACCGTTTAGAAACGATTAAGTTGACAGCCTCAGTAGGATGAACTGCATCCCAGAAAAAATATTTCGACCTGTCTGAACAAACTTTCGCTGTTGGACCGCACAAACCCAGTCCTCCGTATCGGCCTAGTTGACGGCAACACGCAGAGTTATAGTTCTCTAAGCCGTAAGACTGATAATTTTCAATGATATCCGAAGCAATGTAGTAGAGATCCGCGTAAACAAATTTTGATCCCGCAAGATTTGAGTTCAATTCCGACATTAATGTTTTCAGTTTCGCGTTGAATAACATCGCTGCATCGTTCATGGACGTGACGCAGGAATCCCCTACCCATAGATGGTTCAAGTCTCTCTCTAATGGGACGCAACCAATGGGTGGAACATTTTCAATGACAAACTTTCTTGCACCCATTTCATACAATTTCTACGTACAAAAAATTTAGGCATTTAAACACACAAGATTGAAGGGTAAAAAAAGAAGGTAAAAAAGTAAAATTTTGAGGTAATTTTTTACTTACTGTTAGTTGAGGTCTATATTCGGAGATCATTGCATCTACAAATTCTTCTGGAGCAATTAACGTCTGTTCAAGTATTGAAAGAACTGGAGTGTAGTAGTTGACAAGAAAATCATTTGCACCCATACCAACTGCGAAAATAGCATTCGAGAACAGCTCCGTAGCCGCATCAGCACCAATACTGGAGATTATGTACTGCCTTGTTTTCGCGAAGTTAGCGAGTTGATCATTCATACAAATTCGTTGTCCCTATGCATATTTCGACGAAATAAAATGATCCGATTAATATGAAATTTTCCGAGAAATGATTGGCAATAGCAACCGGAGTAAGATTTACTTACAAAGATGTAACCAGACTTATCAAGAATTCCACTACCACCAGATGCATAATTGACACCATGAAAAACAATTTCCCCGGCAGTAGCTGGATTATTGTAAGCTGGAATGAAATTCTTGAAACCCAAACCTTGAGCTACAAAAAAATAAAAACAGCTTCTAAGAATGTGCGATTAGAATAATCATCTCAAACACAGTGAGTTAGTCGGATTTATCAGGAAACTCACCTAAAAAATCAACAGCAGTTCTTCCGTTAGTGTATCGTCCAGTAGGTATCCCGCCTGGAAAATCGATTCCGTTCGGCCAGACATTATATTTTGCAATGTTATTAAGTCTGTTATTGTTTCCAGGATCAACTAAAGAATCTCCAAATACAAAGAATGCTGAAAGTTTGCTTTCACTGTCATTATATGCCAAGCAAATCCTAAACAAAGCACTTAAGACAACAATCTTAAGAAGAAAACACAAATAACTGTGTGACCAAATCTTTGTACCCATAACTTCAACTTTGAACTATGAAAAACTAGTTCAACCTCCATACATATATATAGCCGAAGAGTTGGTATGTTGTAGTTTTCTGATATAATTGCATGGCCAAACTGAACGTAGTTGCATATATTAATAGTACAAAGTTAGCCATGGAGACGTGTAAATGCGTATAACATCCTGTTATAAAAGGGTGATCGTGGATACTTGAACCATAATGCTTTCTTAGACATAGTGAGTTATGAGTCATATCTTGGTTACTTATATCTCACTATTTTCAAGCCAAATTGATGTAGTTATGTATCGCATAAGCAACTGATGAGCTTTTAATCACGTTCCTCATTTGGAATGTTAGTATCTTATAACCACTACTGAAGGAAGTCGAAAGCTTATCAACAAGCTTTGATTACTTTGGCATTTTTTGCTCCAAGTTTGGTTTTTCTGATCAATACACTTAGTAACAACCAATAATATATGATATCCAATAAATCTTGGTGCGGGGCATTCTATTTTCCCATTGGTTCAGAATTCAGATTAGTCCGCTTGAAAGTTTTTTGCTGATTCGTTCCTTGACTCGACACGAGTATGTTGGATTGTTAGTTTTTTCTAGTTTGAGTCAAACCTGATTCACGACCTGACTCAAATACAATTTTGATCCAGACCCGATTGAGTCAGGGATTAAAATGGTCCTGATTCATAGGACCAAACCACCGGTTCACATATTTTCGAGTCACTGACTCGAAAAACAAATACAGATCCAGATCCAGAGGGATCAAGTGATTTCAGATCATGAGTCAGAATCAAAAGAACAAATGCAAACGTGATGTAAGTTTCCAAATCGAACCTCGCAAGCATACGCGACCCACTACTGATCCTAAACTATTAAACCATTTTATCACCAACACAAGTTAAACAATAGTCTACCCAAAGAGGTTAACCATATGAGCGTTTCATACCAACCATGTTCTTCTTCACCATAACTAGTTCAATTGACTCAAATGAACTAGTTAAGAGAGTTGTTCAATTGCAAGGAAATCTTATGTAACTACACAAGACACAATTGAAACAAAGATGATTTGATTCACTCGAATCGGTTCATGAACTTTAATAGCCACGGTTTGCAAATGCGTTCCGTAATCTTTTAAGATTAAGTTCAGAAATCATCTTTAGATATATAACCTTCTCAAGTTCGAAGACTAGGTTCGCGGACTTAAGACACCGGATAGAGTTTACAAACTCCAGCAGAAATTCTCGGGTTCGAGAACTACACCGGTTCGCGGACTTGGCTCACGCAAGTAGTTTGTCAACTCCAGCAAAAATTCTCGGGTTTGAGAACTTCGGCAGTTCGTGGATTGAGTTCGCGGACTTGGCACTTGCCATACTTCTGGTTCTCTTGATCAACAAAGTTCGAAAACTTCGGTTCAAGGAATCCATTGGTTATATAATCTAAACTCTCATTCCAATCATTGAAACATTCTTAGAGGACGTTATATAGTTGTTACACTATTTCTCGTCAAAGCAATTTTCAAAGTGATTGAAACATTCATGACTTTCGTCACTAGGTAAAGATAAACTTGGTCGAAGCTAAAAGCTTACCAACACATATTTCGAGATATAGATAGGCGAGGTATACTCGGCTCGAAATACCAAATATGTATGATCAAGTCTATATATATAGCATACGAATTTTTTCTCAAAGAGTAGGAGATAAAATAGATAGACTTTTGAGTGATAGATAAGTTCAAGTCTCCACATACCTTTTTGCCGAGAAGTTCCACCGGTTCCTTGAGTAGATCTTCTACTTGTATTATGAATCGCCATGAAGTCCTTGAGCTCAATTACACTTACTATGCTAGTCCGAGACTTAGCTATAATAGACTAGAAAACAAGACTTATAGTTTTGATCACTAACATTGACAAACATGCTTGAGATAGCAACGCATGCGATTTTGACCGAGCAGTGCTCTAACAATCCCCCCCTTTGTCAATTTTAGTGACAAAACTATCAATACATATGGAATACAAAAAATATAATGAAACTTTAGTAGTTCCTATTCCACATGTCTAATCTTCAACATTCCTCGAAATCTTCGTCACTTCCAAGTACTCCAATGATCCCAAAGGTTGTAAGTTTAGCATCATCATTGTTGAAGATCCGTAGCTATAACAATGAGAAAGCATCGGTCTCGATCATTGCTATACAGTGTCATAGTATTATTATACAGTGTCAAAGTCCAATTGTGTCACAACTTCAACAATAATACTATGGTGATATGTATCACCCCCCCTTAGTCAATACTCCATCTCACATGAAAACCACTCCCCCTAACACAATGATCCGAAAACCATATGTATTTGTAGTGTGAACTACATATTAATTCTCCCCCTTTTTGTCAATAAAATTGGCAAAGGTACAAGAACGGGATCATAATGAAATTTCCGTAAGAGACATTTCATGACTGAGAGAAAAAAACACACATCATCTTATTTAGATGCAATCATACAGCCGAAGCTAACAACATTCATCAAGGAGTTTAAAGATACAAGATAACCCTCTAAAATTCCACAGCCGCACACCCCTCAAGATATGACCATTAAGCACAAGTTCAAAAGAACTCTCCCCCATTTGATGTCATTCCCAAGGGAACAACAACGAGCGACCTTAATTTCAAGAGAAACGAAGGATTTTATTGGACACCAAAACCATGAGAATGATTTTTATATCCAACACTCAATCAAATTATTCATAAATAAACCCATGAATAATCTAATCGGAATACATAATCAAATTAACCACAAAGTGATCAATTTAATTCATTATGCTCAACATAAGTAAACTTACGGAGCAACGACTAAGTTAACCATACAAGAGAGTGATTGGATTAATCGTTTATGTACTCCACACAAGAGAACTTGTGGAGTAATAACTAAATAACCAAGAAGATGATTAATTTAGTTCTAAATGCTCAACATAACGTACCTCACGGAATAACCAACCAAGCTAATCAAAAATAATCAACTTAGTTGTATCGTGCTCAACATAAGACACATCATGGAGCGTTACGGTAATACAAAAATATGGATCAATGGAGATCTATACCGTGGAATACACAAGGATTTATTCTTTTGCACAAGCATATACAATTGCAATAATCCTTGGATATAAAAGATTTTAACCTATCTTCCGTCAAGGGTTGACAATATAGGCTTAACTTTTGTATATGTCAAAAGTCTATTCATTCTTAAACCAATACATGAATTCTGATCGTGAACGACTTTACTTTTGACAAAAATATGGGACAACAAAGTTCACGGACGTAAACACAAATATCCCATAACAAGTTGCAATATAACAAAATCAAAAATATTGCAAAACATCATCCTCCAAATAGTTTTCGAATTTTAAACCAAAAACCCTAAAAACAAGAAGATGAAAATAATAGCCATGTGTAGTCACAATCATCGCTATTCAAAGCACTAGTTATTCTTCCAACTAAACCAAAAAGAAGACATACTAGGAAACAATAGTAAATCAACAAGCTAAAGGAAAACAGACTCCAATACACTTTTCGAACACGAACTAAGATCATATGGACGGTTCAGAAACTACACGAGTCATGGGGTCTTTGAGCTTGTGAAAGACAACATTCATTGCAACATCAGAGTGGTGATTCTCTTTGCGAAGATCATTAATGCATGGCTTTATGAGACCAAGGTCAGTAGTAACCTTTTTCAACTCAGTTTTCAAAGCATCAATATTTTTCAGAGTAGCAATGAGCTCTTGTTTTGCTTCTCCAAAGTACTTAAGAAAGTCGTGAACAACTTCAGCAGAAATCATATTATCCTTTTCAGCATCCTCATGGACATAGGAAAAGTAACATGAAGCATTGGGATGATCTTCGTCTACAAGAATTCTTTTCTTCTTAGAATCGACAACAACTTCTTTGTCAAGGAATCCTCTTGTGAAACCACCATAGCAAGATGAAGAAGAAGACATACTTGATAACCCAGAAACCAACCTAGAGTATGCGTACGTGACTTGAAACTCACAAGTTGGTATATAAGGGTCTCTTAGAGAAGAGATTCTAGGGTTTTCTTAACAGTTGACTCGTGCCAGAACACGGGTATCCGTTCGAGTACAACATGACCCAGAAAAAGAAGCCCAACAAAAATAAAAAAAAACATGGCTTAAAAAAACTTTTGAACCTGGATGTAGCAAGAACCAAGATTCAACGGAGGAATTCCTAAAGAAAATGAGAAGTAACTTTAGACCAAAACAATACTCTAAGATCAGAAAGTCTACAATCGTTTCGCTATGGACGATAAGAAGATAGCTCAACTTAACAGATGCACATGCCGAAAGTATACCTGGATATCAACACAACTTAGTCAACATGGTTTTTATGAGTAATCTCTTTAAACCTTGTGATTAATTAGCACAGGTATGAGCAATATGCTCATCAAGAGATTTGTGTTTGTCGCCAAGTTTCTTTTTCCTTCCGAGACGAGGAAATGATCCCTTGTTATGTGAGAAATTATCATAAAACTTACTGTCATCAAAATACGAGACATAATTTAAGTTCTTACCAGAAGAATTTTGGTTTGATGAGGAAGACAACCTGTTGACGAATTCTTTATACCCTTCAATTATCTTCTTCAGATTATCTCTCAATTCATCAATATTTCTTCTTTCATCTGAAATTTCTTTCTAAACAGGAGCAATGTTATTTTCAGAGATCATCACACGATCTACCTTTAGACGATGTTTATTCAGATGTCTGTTTTGTTCTCTAGTGTTTGAGGAACTCATTGAACTGACTTTCCTGGTAACATACACAGGGTAGGTACGAAAACCAATTGGTTTAGACATACGAATGTCAGTTACACCTTTAGGAATCAAACTAAGGTGTGCTGAAGTTGAACCAAGGAGTTTTTCTTCAACTTAGAGGTTCCCTTTTGTTTCACCGAACTCTTTGTTTCACATACAAGACATACTTTCTGATCATCAGAATGATTAGATAGTACATCCTTAAAACCATCGTTAGAAGATTTCCTCCATTTATTTGATGTGAAGCCCTTTTGATTGATGGTGACTCCAGGCACATTCGTTTTACAAGAAGGGGTTTCTGTTTTTGCTTCTGAACATGAACCATATTTTGTGTCAGAAGTACTTGGTATATTATATTACTTTGATCATCCTTGAATAGAGAGTTTACTCAAGCGATGTTCAATTTCCAAGGCATCTTTTCTGAGACTAGCTTCAAGAGACGTACACGATGACTGAACATCATAGTTTCCTTTGGGTTTGCAATCTCTTATTATACCAAGTAGAACATCGACATGATGTTTTAACCGATTAAATCTATCAGCTTGGATTCTATCAAGGTTTAGAATCAATTGACTCTCTTCAGCTGTTTCCCGTTCAATTGAAGGGTTATCGGAAGAACACATGACGGTGTTAGTTTGTCTCCTCAGTGTGGAAATTTTATCTAAGTACAATATAGTAGAACCCTTATTTTTAGAATTAGACGAGATAAACTCTTATTTCTGGTATTGTGTTTATCAGAGATAGTACTCTTATCTCTGATAAACGCAGACTTGTGAGGTGTTAACGTGTTTTCCTGCTCTGATACCAATTGAAAAAGCGGGGGCCTAACACCACCACCCAATATTTCGCTTAGAAATCTGTATGGAGTAACTTTGAAAAACTTTCTAGAGAATCAACTAGACAGTCAGACTCAATCTAGGTAAAAGTATCTCAAGGAGTTAATATCTCTCTCTTGTTTTGATTCACTCAAGCTAATAGAAATCAGCGAGTCTATAATCAAACACAAGGAATAACTTGGAGGGTACCAAAGACCAATGTCCAAGGATCAATCAATATCAATCAACAACCAAAGGTCGGATTTCCAATTGATTGATTCAAACGCACAACCTGTATTATTTCAATTATATAAACAAATACAATGCGGAAATAGAAATAACACAGACACCGGAATTTTGTTAACGAGGAAACCGCAAATGAAGAAAAACCTCGGGACTTAGTTCAGCTTGAATACACACTGTATTAAGCCGCTACAGACACTAGCCTACTCCAAGCTAACTTCGGACTTGACTATAGTTGAACCCAAACCAGTCTTCCACTGATCCAAGGTACAGTTGTACTCACTACGCCTCTGATCCCAGCAGGATACTGCACACTTGATTCCCTTAGCTGATCTCACCCACAACTAAGAGTTGCTACGATCCAAAAATCGCATGCTTTAACAATAAACAAATATGTCTCACACAGACAAGTCTATCAAAGGATCAATCTGTCTCCCACAGAAAAACCCTAAAAGTTTTTGCTCCGTCTTTTGATAATAATCAAGGTGGATAATCCGGTCTTATATTCCCGAAGAACATCCTAGATTAATCAATCACCTCACAACAATCTTAATCGTATGGTAGCGAAACAAGATGTCGTGGAATCACAAACGATGAGACGAAGGTGTTTGTGATCATTTTTTATATGTTGCCTATCGGAGAACTCTCACGATCTCAAGCCAATCAATATAATTGTACTATTACGATAGAAGATGCAAGATAAGATCACACAACTACGATAAAAGTAGTATCGGTCTGGCTACACAGTCCCAATGAAGTCTTTAAGTCGTTAACCTGGTTTTAGAAGAAGAAAACCAAAGTTTAAAGGAGAAGCGACTCTAGCACGCAAACTAGTATCACACGTAAGGTGTGGGGATTAGTTTTGCACAATACTAGATGTCTCCTTTATATAGCCTTTCAAATCAGGGTTTTGCCTTAGTTACAAAGCAATTAATATTCACCGTTAGATGAAAACCTAATTTAGATTCAAGCTAATATTTCTCAACCGTTAGATCGAAAACTTAGCTTGTCATACACAAATTACTGTACGCTTCTAGGTTTGTTAACCGCACCCAAATGTGTACATTGTTGGTTCAACGATAGTCTACCCAAAGAGGTTAACCATATGAGCGTTTCATACCAACCATGTTCTTCTTCACCATAACTAGTTCAATTGACTCAAATGAACTAGTTAAGAGAGTTGTTCACTTGCAAGGAAATCTTATGTAACTACACAAGACACAATTGAAGCAAAGATGATTTGATTCACTCGAATCGGTTCATGAACTTTAATAGCCATGGTTTGCAAATTCATTCCTTAGTCTTTTAAGATTAATTTCAGAAATCATCTTTAGATATATAACCTTCTCAAGTTCGCAGACTAGGTTCGCGGACTTAAGACACCGGATAGAGTTTATAAACTCCAGCAGAAATTCTCGGGTTCGAGAACTACGCCGGTTCGCGGACTGGGTTCGCGGACTTGGCTCACGCAAGTAGTTTGTCAACTCCAGCAGAAATTCTCGGGTTTGAGAACTTCGACAGTTCGCGGACTTGGCACTTGCCATACTTACGGTTCTCTTGATCAACAAAGTCGAAAACTTCGGTTCAAGGAATGCATTGGTTATGTAATATAAACTCTCATTCCAATCATTGGAACATTCTTAGAGGACGTTATATAGTTGTTACACTATTTCTCATCAAAGCAATTTTCAAAGTAATTGAAACATTCATGACTTTCGTGACTAGGTAAAGATAATCTTGGTCGAAGCGAAAAGCTTACCAACACATATTTCGAGATATACATAGGCGAGGTATACTCAGCTCAAAATACCAAATATGTATGATCTAGTATATATATATATATATATATCATACGACTTTTTTCTCAAAGAGTAGGAGATAGAATAGATAGACTTTTAAGTGATAGATAAGTTCAAGTCTCCACATACCTTTTTGTCGAGAAGTTCCACCGGTTCCTTGAGTGGACCTTCTACTTGTATGATGAATCGCCATGAAGTCCTTGAGCTCAACTACACTTACTATCCTAGTCTGAGACTTAGCTATAATAGACTAGAAATCAAGACTTATAGTTTTGATCACTAACATTGACAAACATGCTTGAGATAGCAACGCATGCGAGTTTGACCGAGCAGTGCTCTAACACCCTTAAACCAATAGGATGAAATCACACCTATATCCTACACATAATCAAGTAACTAAATACATAGATTATGTTGATGTCGTATTTACGAAGCTCAAAAGATAAGCGTTCTACTTCATACTTCAATATAATTCCTTGACACTTTGATCATAATGATATGACCAAGTCTAATCACTAGAGTATTATATATACTGCTTCCCATGTTATGTTTTCAATATAATACGACTTGAAAGATATGCTAGGAATGAAACAAGTCAAGTCAGTATTACTAATCTCAAATGGAAGGACGATGTCTTCGTTGCAGTCGTTACTTCTACACATTCTTCAGGTCTTTAGAGTAATACTTGTACGTCTCAACATTCCTAGACTTTCCAATCTAACCTAAACGAAGTTGACTCTAGTAAATAATCAAGCGACTCTAGATGAGTTTCGATACTAAAATATGACAACCAAACTTGACATATCAACGGTTGGTGGGTTCAACCGAGCTATGCTCTAATAGGATGTAGAAATAGAGAATGATTCAATCTTTTCCCAAATGGTACCATCTAATTGCACTAGGACGTAATCACTCCCCAATTCTTCTTGTGAGTACAAGGGAGAAAAACACTACTAGGAATCCATTATAAGTTTAATAAATGTTGGCACCTTGATGATACTTGTAGGGAGGTCATTAATGCTTATTAGAATGTTGTTACAAAATGGTTCTCATGTTTTTAAAACATACTAGGTCACTACGGAGTTTTAATATTGCGCTTAAAAAATGAAATACAATCCACTTTGCTAATATTCAAAGTCAACTTAGAATGGTTCAAGATGAACTTATGCATCTTAACCAAGCTAGTTGTAGAAGTAGTATTGTGGACCTCAAAAATAAGCTGAAATTGTGGTATGAGGCACAACGTGAGTATTATATGCAAAGGTCTAAAAAAATATTGTGCTTACTTTTAATGACAAGAATACTAGATATTTTTATGATAAAGTTGAATTTAGAAAAAAGAGAAAAAAAATTGATTCTCTATCTGCAATCTAGTATAGAAATTTTGATTTGGATAGTATTGCTAAAGAACTTAAAGATTATTTCTCAAAAATGAGTAAAAGTATTAATCCTAATAGACCTGATGGTTTTCTTCAAAATATTATCCCTTGTATTACTCCTGTGAAATTGAGGCTCTCATTGTTGTTCTCATTTCTGATGAAGTAAAAGAGATTGTCTTTCAAATGCAGCATGTGTTCACCTGGTCCAGACGGCTACCACCTCGATTCTGCAAGAATATGTGGGACTTGGTTCGTACTAATACTGTCAGTGTGGTTCAACCTTTTTTCCATAGTAAACACTTGTTCAAACAAATGAATTATAACTTTCTTACTTTGATTCTTAAGTCAGGTTGTCCTAAGCATGCTTCTGAATATCGTCATATTAGTCTTAGTAATGTTTCCTATAATCTAATTCTAAGATCCTTGCAGTAGACCGAAAAAAATCATGGATAAGTTCATTAGTTCTTATCAAGTTGTTTTCTTATCTTCTAGAAAAATCAAGGAAAACATAGTGATTGCACATGGACTTGCATATACTACGAAAAAGAATAGGGCCAAGTAATATTTAATGGATATAAAGCTTGATATGTTCAAGGCTTTTGACAGAATTAAGTGGGATCTTTTGGAACTCCTTTGAAAAGTTGATGATTAAGGAGCCTCTCAAGCATTCTATAGTTTATATGACCAAATCGTTCACTCCATAAATTAGTTTATTATACTTTGGTAAAGTTACAATATAAATTTGACTGAATATCAAGCAGATAACAATATAAATCAAAAGACTCAGTAATTACAATTTTTTATCAATCAAGAAAAAGATTTATTGTATAACAAAAATTACAGATTGCTAAGATGCGCACTTAGAGTACCAAATCTTAATTGACATCGGCAAAGGTGAGGAAAGAGAGGGATTGTACAACCAATATCCAACTGTATAACCTAAATCTTCATGAACAACTCAATATTAGCTTGCACTAGGTTAACTAATATATCTTTCCATAGATATGTTTTGATTGTTGTTAAAACAAAACATATTAATTTCGAAAATCTCAAAAAGATTCTCTACTATTTCGGTTTGGGATTTCACTTTGAGTATCAAGGAATATCTTTGGAAAATTAAGAAATAAGATTTCAGCACATGTTCAAATTACTCATTATGTCGACATCTTGAACTTTCCTATTTTGCAAATCCAATTTCCAAATCACACAAACCCTAAAGTGTACATGACTTGAAGAAATCGGTTTTGCGTACTGGGACCAGTTCTACCATGACTCTTAAAACAAGTTAGGATCAGTTCTACCTTGACTTCCAATATAGGTTGGGAGCGGTTCTACCTTGACTTCCAACATAAGACAGGATCGGTTCTACCTTGATTCCTATATCGGTTAGGATCGACCATCAATCCCCTTGATTTCCTTTCGACTATGAAACAGTCCGTACGTCTACTTCCTTAACTCATATAATTAAAGATAGTGTTTCTAGGTATGAAATCAAACCTATGTTCATTACACAATCTAGTAACGAGTTACAAAGATTATATTGATGTCGCAATTACGAAGTTCAAAAGATAAGCATTATACTTCGTAAATCAATATACCAACACAAAATACATATATATATTATTCCTTGACACTTTGATCACAATATGATGATCAAGTCTAATATACTAGATTTTCATAAATATAACTCCGCATGTTATATTTTTCAATCATAAACGACTTGAAAGCATACGATATAGAAATGGAAAAGTCAAGTCATGTATTACTGACCTCAAGTGGAAGGATGATGTTATCGTTGATTCAATAGTCTTCGGAATCTTCAAGTCTTTAGAGTAATACTTGTATGTCTCAACAATTCTAAAATTTCTAGTTTAACCTGACGAAGTCGACTCTAGTAATCTAATCAAGCGACTTATGAGTTTTTATACTAAAATATAACAACCAACCTTGACATATCAACGCTTGGTGGGTTCAACCGAGCAGTGCTCTAAAATTTTACGTTATATATATTTGTGATGTTATTATATTTGAAAATAAACTTATTATTATGTATATATCATTTGAGAGATGTTCATATATGTATTCTGAAGGAGGGTTTATATTTGGGTTAATCTTTGTCAAGAATCTCTATTTTAATATTGAATTATTGATTTAAATCCCTAATGCCTCAATATGTTGTTTGATCGCTTAGATAATTAAGTAGCTTAATTTTGGGGACTTACATCTGGCCTCCACCATTGTGTTATCTTTATCGAAATTTGAGGACCCTCAACTGCTTGCATGGGCCAAATTCAGGATTTGTACTATTTTTAAGATGACCAAATTATGATAATCAGGGTCGACGTCCATATACCTGGATCGCACATCTTCTTTCTGGTGTTGCTTATTATTGGAAATCTTTGGAAATTCGTATTTGGAAACCACGAGTCTTTTTCATCTAAGGTGCCTACTTGTACATTAAGGCCCAATGTTGGAACAATTGCCGAATTATTCCTGCACAAAAAATTAAATCAAAGACGAAAGAAATAATGTTATGGGTGAGTGGCGGACTAGGTCGCTTTCTTTAAGACGTTTCACGACTCTGCTCAAGATTGTGCAAGCAGTTCTTCAATTGCGCGTCGTCCCCAGGATGAAACAGCCGAGATCAATCTCTTACATAGTCGCTCTTGCACGTTGAGAGGATGTGAAACTTCTACACTTCATTCTTGCTCAACAACTCTTTAGAAAAACTAAGGATGATCACACACTTGTATTTCTTTTTCACAAAAATTCATTTTCTAATAAACTCAAGCGACATAATAGAAAACTCTCACATAAGAAAAAGTCTTCTACAACTCTCCCAATTCTTTTCATCAAAAACTAAAACAATAAAGAACATTCATCTCGCATTTTGTTTTTCCAACCAAAATTATGATTTTTAGTCAAGAGTTTCAAAACATTTAAATGTTATTAAAAATGTTATTATGGTGGAGTTAACACCACTAAAACCACAAATATGTAACGGTCAAAATTAATGCTAACAAAATTAAATTTTCTTTTATTAAAAATTTAATTGCTATTAAAAACATTTTTATTGGGAATTCAATTTATGTTTTAAATATATATTCCCAACAATACCTCACTTATATTTCTAAAACATTGAGCAAGAACGTACAGAGTTGTGCATAAGCAAAGGTATCTGGCGACTTGAACCTTTACGTAGTGTTAATAAGCTCTCTTAAAATATGACCATAGAGTGAACATAAGTCTTGAACTCTAGGAGATAACAAAGATTACTTAACACACACAACTTTACTAGTGTAAAGTCTAAAGCCAGTACATTACGGCCATGCGCTTGTATCCCAGTTTAATGAATGATCTAGAGAACTGCCCATATTCTCATAGAAAGAGGCCACACTTTCACACTCATATAGGTGAGTTTATAAAGAGTACTCCTGAAATTACCCTACTATAAATAGAGATATAAACATCATTTAAGAGTTTAAAATTTTAAAATAAAAAATTAAACTCAACCTTTACTCGTTTCAGGATGTCATGCCATGGGATGAATTCTTCAAAAGCATGATTCTCGCATCTCCATATCATCCATGACTTCGTCTATTCCCTTTGAACCTATTTCTAGGTTGGGTATCCATCATAAATGACTCAATCTCAATGGGCATCAACCTCATCCCATAAGATGTATTCACACCTTCTTATTAATCCTTTCGTCAAAGGATTAACGAATACTCTTTTCAGACACTATATAATCCATTCTCGTAACATCAACTCTTATAGTGATAGGTACATTTCTCAACTCTTGCAATAGCCGCGGTACTATCATATTAGATTAATATGTATGTTCCTCTATCTTGTAGAGGATCCAATCACTCCATCCCTTAGAGGATTTTCCTGAAAGGATGTCCGATCATATTCGTAATATCCTTAAGGATTGCGGTAACCATTTAGATAGTGTATTTCTAGGTGTAGTATGTGTTTGAAACACCTCATAACCTTCTCAGTATTTCACCAATTTTCCATACTAGGATTGGTAAATCTAAATATAAAACCCCTACTACGGAAGTAATTTATTACACCCCCACTACAAAAAATATATATATATATATAGTCAATCACGTAGCAAAAATCATACCAAGCTACCATACTCATGTCTAGAGTAATCACACACAATCTCAAAAACATTAGCACTAAATCAAATGAGTGAAAACTAGTTTACAATCACACTATATATATTTCTACTTCTTTTAAAAATCTATTTTCATTGTAATGAAATAGATCTAAAAAAATAACAAAATCATTTCAAGAATATATACTATCATTCAAGTCTTTCTTGTCAAATAGAAAACTAGGCATATTCTTAATTTCGTCAACATCATATAAATTATAATATAAATTCAACAAATCAGTTTTGCATACAAACAAAGAGTGTTATGCATTTCAGTTTCATCAGTTTTGAAATGATTCAAACTAATCAAGTAAACAAGTTTTTCTTTCAATTGCTTCAAAGTTGTTTTCAGAATATTATGATGACTTATTTATCCTATATGCTTTCTTTTCTTGTAAAAACTACACAGTTTTCCATGCTTAGCTTACATAGATTCTTATCTTTAACTTACATAATCAAGTGTATTTCTACTTATGAGTATAACAAATCATGCACATTAAAACAACATAAACAAAACAATAATGTAAGTTAATTTAGCGACACAAATATAAGTGTCAACGAAATGTACATTCTCTGTTTGCTTATCTAAATACAGTAGGTTCATAAAAACTTTTGCCAAAGATTTTTGTTTTTGAAGAACAAAGTTACTCTCTGTGAGAATTTATCTTCCAAAACTATAAGCAACACAATATTCATGGATAAAGTTTAGTCTCACTATAAATATGCTTTTGTAGGTTCATTCTTAGTGAATTACTTGCTACCTTCATTTTTCTAGTTCCTCTAATTTTAAATCAAATTTGGTAAAACATAAGGTATGCAACCCCCACTAATTTTCAACTCAAACAAGAATTTCAAAACAATATCAAAAGACTCCAAAAATTGTGAAGAACTAATGAACCAATGATTTAAGCCCAAAACGTTTTGCACAATATAGAGAATAAAGATTCAAATAATTTTTGTGAAAACAACATTGCCTAATTCACTACTCAAAAGATCATATTTGATATCAAGACAAGTTCCTCGAAGCATCTTTATAAATTCTCAAATATTTTATTTCATTCAATATCATTACAAGTTGCGTAAGATTTGAAAATGTACATGCTTTTATGAGTTAGGTAAGATTATTACATACATGTTACTCAAAAATTCACCAAGTTCGTAAGAAAATATAACATGCTCATATTCATCACTAACTCATTGATTTCCTAAAAGCATGACAAAATCTCATAATTCAAAATTCAATTAATGTTACGATAAAATTCTAATATTATATTCAAACATTTTATCCAAAACATATCATTTGTAGTAGTGGAATGATAAAATTCAACAAATTTCTAATCTCAATCTTGTTAATAACAAGACAGGCGGAAACTAGATTTTTTCTCATTCCGAAAGAATGAACATTTTTGATAGAATTGTTCTACCCGAAGTAAACTTTGAGACCATACCAATACCGAAAATTCTAATGATGTGAGTGTACCTCAGCACCACTTTCTTTTAAACGATTCGGTCCAACTTTTGAACGTATAACCTATCAAAACAAACATGGTGTAAAACACCAATATATACCGACCTCTCACCGTATCCAAAATTCACATTAACTTAGATTAAAAAGAATTGTTAATAACGTTTGATATCCTTGCAATGTCGTGTAAGCATATCAAATACCTTCATAATCAAAATTATGTTCATTTCTTGGTGAGAGTTGATTTTCAATTTGTTTTGACTAGGTTTCATTCTTTGGGTTTTGGTTTTGTATCAAATTCTATCTCATAAATTCCAAACTCATATGAGTCACATGTTTATTGTCATACACAATAATTCTCAATATCTTGTTTCCCTAAAATTTATTATAAGATTTAATAATCAATTTATTCAATTCAGATTGCAATTATTTGATCACTACAATAACTACAAATAGTTCATCAAACATATCTCTTTTGCTTTGAAAACTCAATTGGTCATAAAACATTGTCCATTCTTTGCACAACAACAAAGAAATCAGCAACACCATTGCTCCACACATCGACTAATCTTCCGCAATTTTTATGTCATTGGAAAATAAAAACTTTCTCAAGTAAGTGAATTTTCACGTGTCATAATAATTTACATGTGAGTATTTGAAACCAAAAATAAGCAAGGTATGCACTTACATAATTACTTCAAGAATATTCACAAAATTAGTACTCCAAGCTGCTCTTAAATATCAAACAAAGATACAAAGTTCTTTAGTTATAACATCATGTATTTACAACTTTCTAATAAGCATATTATCAAGCATATGCGGTGCATAAGTTTGATTTCTAACAATGATCTTATTTTTCATTACCAAAACAAGATTATGAAGTACTAGAATTAAAACATGATTTGTAATGTAATTTCTTACATCTCTAATCTCTAAACTCAAGTATTACATCTCCTATTTTTGATAGACACACACAACGATTTTGAAATCACCACATCTCTTAAAATAAAAATGTAAATGCGAAATTTCAAAAATGGGTATTAAATATAAATTTCTGATCTAGATGTCTCATGTCACACATGAATTCAAAATTTCTACACAAGAATCAGACAAACAAATTTAATTAGGGGTAAATTTTTACTCGTCAAAATTTTTCAGCAACTTTATGGAGTTTTGTAAAATACCTTAAAAATACTTTTCCGTGTCCAAAATTTATGAAATTTAACATGGAAAATCTTCGGGATGTCTAATATCTCTAGTAAAAATTTATACACCAAATTCAACTCCGTGTAGGAGATAAGAATAAAACTCTATAGCATGTTAAAAACATTTCTTTATCATCAAAAATATTTTTTTATGCTAAATATTAACGAAGAAAAATATTTAACCATGATATGCCTAGTGCATCAAGATCAAAAATAAATTTACTTTAGGAACCAAGTAACCTAATTCCAAGCATCATATTAAATCGTTAAATAAAAATTATACCATTCATATAATTCTAGAAAACAAATTAAAACAGTGATACTTATTGCGTTTCAGCAATCGTTTTGTTTTGATATCCATGGAGAATAAAACGTCTTAAAATTGTTGGAACAATTTCCGAATTATGCATGCACAACAAATTAAATCAAAGACGAAAAAAATAACGTTATGGCTGAGTCGCGGACTAGGTCGCTTTCTTTAAGACGTTTTGCGGCTCTGCCCAAGATTGTGCAAGCAGTTCTTCAATTGCGCGTCGTCCCCAGGATAAAACAGCTGAGATCAATCTCTTACATAATCGCTCTTGCACGTTGAGAGGATGTGAAACTTCTACACTTCATTCTTTCCCAGAAACTCTTTAGAAAAACTAAGGATGATCACACACTTGTTTTTCTTTCTCACAAAAATTCATTTTCTAATAAACTCAAGCGACATAATAGAAAACTCTCACATAAGAAAAAGTCTTCTACAACTCTCCCAATTCTTTTCATCAAAAACTAAAACATTAAAGAACATTCATCTCGCATTTTGTTTTTCCAACCAAAATTATGATTTTTAGTCAAGAGTTTCAAAACATTTAAATGTTATTAAAAATGTTATTATGGTGGAGTTAACACCACTAAAACCACAAATATGTAACGGTCAAAATTAATGCCAACAAAATTAAATTTTCTTTTATTAAAAATTTAGTTGCTATTAAAAACATTTTTATTGGGAATTCAATTTATGTTTTAAATATATATTCCCAACAATCCCTCACTTATATTTTTAAAACATTGAGCAAGAACGTACAGAGTTGTGCATAAGCAAAGGTATCTGGCGACTTGAACCTTTACGTAGTGTTAATAAGCTCTCTTAAAATATGACCATAGAGTGAACATAAGTCTTGAACTCTAGGAGATAAAAAGATTACTTACACACACAAATTTACTAGTTTAAAGTCTAAAGCCAGTACATTACAGCCCTGCGCTTGTATCTCTGTTTAATGAATGAATTAGAGAACTGTTCATATTCTCATAGAAAGCTTCCACACTTTCACACTCATATAGGTGAGTTTATCAAGAGTACTCCTGAAAGTACCCCACTCTAAATAGAGATATAAACATCATTTAAGAGTTTAAAATTTTAAAATAAAAAATTAAACTCAACCTTTACTCGTTTCAGGATGTCATGCCATGGGATGAATTCTTCAAAAGCATGATTCTCGCATCTCCATATTATCCATGACTTCGTCTAGTCCCTTTGAACCTATTTCTAGGTTGGGTATCAATCATAAATGACTCAATCTCAATGGGCATCAACCTCATACCATAATATGTATTCACACCTTCTTATTAATCCTTTCGTCAAAGGATTAACGAATACTCTTTTCAGACACTATATAATCCATTCTCGTAACATCAACTCTTATAGTGATAGTTACATTTCTCAACTCTTGCAATAGCCGCGGTACTATCATATTAGATTAATATGCATGTTCCTCTATCTTGTAGAGGATCCAATCACTCCATCCCTTGGAGGATTATCCTGAAAGGATGTCCGATCATCTTCTTAATATCCTTAATGATTGCGGTAACCATTTAGATAGTGTATTTCTAGGTGTAATATGTGTTTGAAACACCTCATAACCTTCTCAATATTTCACCAATTTTCCATACTAGGATTGGTAAATCAAAATATAAAACCCCCACTACGGAAGTAATTTATTACACTCCCACTACAAAAAATATATATATAGTCAATCACGTAGCAAAAACCATACCAAGCTACCATACTCATGTCTAGTGCAATCACACACAATCTCAAAAACATTAGCACTAAATCAAATGAGTGAAAACTAGTTTATAATCACACTATATATATTTCTATTTCTTTTAAAAATCTATTTTCATTGTAATGAAATAGATCTAAAGAAATAAAAAAAATCATTTCAAGAATATATACTATCACTCAAGTCTTTCTTGTCAAATAGCAAACTAGGCATATTTTCAATTTCGTCAACATCATATAAATTCAACAAGTCTCCCGCAGAAACCATTGATGTCCTTCCAACATATAAGTTCAAAATGAAGAAGAACGGAAATGTAGATGACCGTGACGCCAATGCGGAAGTAGTTGGGGAGGCACCTTAGTAGCTGGAACCGAGGAAAAGCTTATCATTTCAGGGGAAGATGCAACAAGTTCTCTTCATCCGACTATCCAATTAATTGTCATCTTGTTTACCTGTCACATCCTAGTCTGCATTCTCCAAATGGCCATAGCTGGCTAGAAAAATTATATATTTTTTCTTTTTGATGACGTGATTGGGATGAATAATCATTTATTTTCGCCATTTCACCTACCACATAGATTAGTTGTTAACTATCCATTTTTCAGTTGGTTACCTAACAAAGAGTTTTGTTTTTGTCACATGTTAATGTTTTGGATTTGGCAAGAAATATGTCATTTTGTTCTAATAGATATTATCTAAAGACTTTATACGATATATAACAACAAGGAGGATTTAATTTGCGTTATATGTGATACCACATATATCACATATATAATATATAACTCACATCTATATCTATTCTTAAATCTAAAATTATTTAGAGTGCGTTTTCAATATTTTCAATGCCCATGGATTGGATTACGGGGTAATCCAATTCCTAGGAATGAATTCCCAGAAATCGATTCCTATATATTTTTTTTTGTTTGGTTGGGTTAATTGGATTCCATGGAAATCCAAATCTATAATATTACTCAAATACCCTTATTATTTGAAATTCTAATAACTAAACCAAACTAGTTTAAAATTTAAAATTCAAAACTGGACAAGTTCAAAAAGATAACCATAGATGAAAATATGGATAATATAGTTATTCCTCTCAAATTTTACTGACAACCAAATTGTGTATGATACTATAGATGGTGGATTTTCGACAAGGGAAAAATCGTAAAACCATAATTATGCATACTCCGGATCCGACAATCGGATGAGTATTGAGACTCATATCTCTCAATAAAGCGCGAAATCTCATGCCATAAAACCTCTGACTGAGAAGGCCGTCTCTCAGAGTATATGTAGATGTGTAGTCTCCCAGCTGAGGCCACGACACATCTCATGAATACTGAGCAATTTTAGTAATTATTTCTGTATAGAATCGAAAGATTGGACGGCTCCTAGACAGCATGCCTGCTAGTATACAACAACAACGTCTTCAGGATGCAACCAGGTTTTCCCTGACTATATAGGAGAAATATGACACTCCAGCAAGTTCATATTGCTCAACTCTCAGATAATTAATGCTCCTAGATAGGAAGCCCTGCTAGTATAGAGCCATCAATTAATTATCTCTAATCGTAGCTGAATATTCAACTATATTATACGATTCTTTGAATGTTTCGTTACTTCAATTTATGGTTTTCCCAGCAGATCCATGGGTTAGTAATAAATATTCAACGTGCGGGCATCTGAGCAGCTATCGAGTAAGCCCTGATTTAAATGGTGCAAGTGTATTCAGCAAATGATGCACAAACGAACACCTGAATGCGCAAACGAGCATTCCAAAACACGAAGGACTGAGGAACCAATGCAAGATAGGAAGAACAATAAGAATAATAAAACATTTGCAAAGGCGCCAGGGGACTAGGCTCACCAGCCGGCCGGTCATGTCGTGACCAGTCCCACGCCCAATTTTATATTTTATCATATTTTATTATTTTCCCTTGATCTCATGAAAATTCTTTCATTTGAGCAAACTTCATTTGTTTCAAGGAAACTCCCGGTCTCATGGTATTTCCTTATGTCGGAGAAATAATAAAATCAGGAGAGGTGTCGCGGGACCCAACCCACTAGCCGGTTGGCCATGCCCTAGCCATGGCCGGTCCCATACCTCACGGTCGTTTATTATTTCCCTCAATCCATGAAAATTATCTGATTTCATGAATTTTCCCTAAACCCATGAAAAATATTGTAAAATTAGGGAAACTCGTGGGACCAGGCTCTAGCTGGCCGGTCATGCCCTAGCCAGTCCCACACGCCCCTTATTTTATTATTATTACTTGTTTTGCTTTCCTCATTCCATGAAAACTCCCTGATTTCAACAAAATACCTTGGTTTCAACAAATCTCTTCGATTTTATGAAAATTCCCTAAAATCATGAAAATTACATAAAATTGGGAAGAGTGCCCTGGGACCGTGCCCGTTGGCCGGCCGACCATGACTTAGCCATTGCCGGTCCCACACTCCATCATTCCCTATTTTATTATTATTTTGTTTCTCTCATCTCATGAAAGTTCCCTAATTTCATAAAACTCTCAAGTTTCATGGAATTTCCCTCAATTCAGAGAAAATACATAAAATTACATAAAACTGGGAAAAGTGTGTGGAACCGTGCTTGTCATCCGGCCGGCCATGCCCTAGCCGTGGCCGGTCCCACACCTTGCAATTCCCTATTTTATTAATTATTTTTCATCATCTCATGTATTTTTCCTAGTTTCAGCAAAACCCTGGATTCTGCATATTTTCTCAAAATGTTGCTCAAACGCGCATCAGAAAATATTGAAACTCTCAGGACTGAGAGATGGACACTATGGTGACACGGGCACATCCCCTTGACCGACCAAGGGCGGACCTAAGGATTGCAAATAGTCGGTCCCACACATTCTAATGATTTTAACCTAATTTGCTCAATTGATCATATTAGGTTCAAACTCTTTTCAAACAGTTTTGCTCAAATGACCATCAATTGGTCTCACGGCTACCAAGAGCCGTTCTCATGACCTCTTGGTCGGTCCCTCATCTTTTCATGACTAGGTTTTATTATCTGACGCTCACACGAGCATTATTTTAATAAATGATTAAACCAGCATTTAATAATTCCTTCACCAACTGGTCCTCAAGAAACTTTGGTACTTTGCTCATTCGAGCATCTGGGTATTACATGGTGGAATTATCATCCCATGTAGCCGGTCCCTGCTTCGCTCTTCGGTTGATTTTCAATAAATCATCAATTCATTAAAATTAGGGTATTGAATCCAGAGCTCTGCAAAACATAATTCTGAGCAGATTCAAATACTGATAGTTTTATGTTGATCCCGTGATCAACACTTTTATTTATTATACTCGGCCCAGCAGTCAGTATCTTAAATTAATATTTTATTTTATTTGGTCCTGCTACCAACAATTCATCAAACGAGCAATAATTGCTCAGATCGACAATATTTGCTCAAACTAGCAATATTCGCTCAGACTAGCAATATTCGTTCAAACCAGCAATATTTGCTCAGACTAGCAATATTCGCTCAGACTAGCAATATTCGTTCAAGCCAGCAAAATTTTCTCAGATTAAAGAATATTGGTTCAACTATCAATATTCAACAATTCAGCAACATAGTTTGCTCGTTTAGGTTATCAACATAATAATACCTCGTCTCAGCAAACGTATTTAATTCATGAGTTTCAGAACATTTACAAATCATGTTCAATTCAGACATACATGGACTCATCGTCCCATAAAGTCAGCAACTGACTCCACAATCACAAGACATCAATCGTGTGGGGGGATATTAACTAGGGTTTTGGTATGGCGGTCTACGACACGTGTGTTAATACACACGATGAGAATGTGAGCAAGTCGTGCAATCAGTTGGAAGAGTCAGCAAAGTAGTGGGTGGAAAATTAACCAAGTCTCCGCACGATGAGCAACTGGTTTTGACATGATTTCCCACTTCCCCACTCTCTGATTCCAGCAACTGTCACACTTCATGGGATCATGGTGTTTTCAATTTAGCAATATAAAAATACCTCTGAATCATAATTGAAGAGGACAAGGAATTCTCGACAAGTTCATACAGACAATCTTTCGTCTACACGAACTCATCGTCTGAGCAATCACTCTCAATTGAGTAAAATTCAATCGTTCAAGGCGTTTTTCCGCTGAATTCACAACACACTTACAATCTCAGATCACCATTGATCTCACACATTTCTCAGCTTCCCTCCTACAAATCAACCCATCCTCTCTTGTGACCGAATTGACTCTGGAAGGGCCATTGTTCTTGGTTTAGGCCGGAGTCTTACAGATTGATCTCTCGAACTTAAATCACTCCCTTCTTGCAGTGCATCTATGTGAGGTTCAACATTTCACTCGGTTCAAGGAGTCTCGACACGGACGTCTCCTCAATTCCGTAAAAACCAACAAATCGTTTTTCCCCATCTACAGATTGGCGACCACATTGGGAGATTAATCTCTCGGTTGCAATCTCACAATTTCACAAGATGGCTGGTCTTAGGTTTGGGTTAGTTACATTTTCCAATACAAACGACGCTAGCACTAGCAACAACAATAATGAGGATATCCCTGAAACAATGACGGCCTCTAACACTGGCGGTGGTGATGTTACTCCTCCTCAGAAGGTCATCCCATGTTCGTCCGACACCCTGAGGAAATTATAACAAACCCACCTCCTACCATTGCTGATCTCATCAAAGTGCAAGAGACTCTTGCAAAGAATCAAAACGATATGGCTACAACACAGAAGGATCTATTTGACCATCCGAAGACTCTCACTGACAATATGTCAGAGAAAACTCAAGGAAAGGGAAAGGAAAAGGATACATCTCCAGATGCTGATCCTGAAGTAGTTCCAATTCATACAGTGGATGGCAACGAAGTCCGCAAATCTGCAGACGATCCATCAGCAAAGGAATTATCAAATTTCATTACTCGGGAAGATTTGGAACGCATCTTGGAGAACCGTGTAAAAGACACGACATTACATGTCCATTGTCACCAACCTCCGTACCCTGCTGCCACGCAAAGGATTTTTCTTCCAAAAGGTTATACCTCTCCAACCTTCACTTTGTACGACGGAACATGCAATGCTCGGGAATATGTTTATCAGTTCCTGGAAGCCTTGGGTGAACATGAACATAACCATATTGTCCGCCTCAAAGAATTTTGAAAATCCTTGAAAGGCAGGGCATACACCTGGTACAACAACATCGCACCAGGAACTATCAACAATTGAGGAGAAATGATTAACATCTTCTACAGAAAATACTTCTTTGTGTCAGAGCAAATTACTCTCTGATCTTGGAAGAATGTTTCAGAGGAACAATGAACGTCCCAATAACTACGTGAAAAGATTCAGAGTCCAGGCCCTGGACTGT
Source organism: Papaver somniferum (assembly GCF_003573695.1). Taxonomy (NCBI): domain Eukaryota; kingdom Viridiplantae; phylum Streptophyta; class Magnoliopsida; order Ranunculales; family Papaveraceae; genus Papaver; species Papaver somniferum. Next base: position 227,472,301 of record NC_039364.1, on the reverse strand, counting down.
CATGATCCAAACATCACGGAGCAGAAATTGGTAGACTTGTGTATCAAAGATATGATCCCGGTCTACAAAGCTTTATTGGAAAATCTTCGTTTCCAGACCTTCTCAGAGCTTCATGAAGCGGCAAAGGGATCGGCAACTACTGCGCCCGCTTTACTGGAAAGAACAAAAGCTACAAAGGCTGAAGAACCGCGAGACACTCGAGGTAGCAGGCGTCTGATCAAGAAGCAGTAAAACCTCCATCCTTCCACAAACACTGTTTCAGAAGGGAGCAAACGGAAATCCAAACCGCCACGCAAGCATACCCCAGCTCCTTCAAAAGCACAAAGGAAGGATAAGCAAGATGCACATGCCTCTGACCAACGTACAAGAGTTCCTGATCAAGAAGCACCTAAATTTCCTTTTTCCATTGAAGAGGTGATTGAACTCCTGGATGTCTGGGTCCAAGATGGTGCAATCAAGTTTCCATATGTCAAGAAAGAACCAACTGAAGAAGACATGGAAAGTCCTCGTTTATGCCGCTTCCACAGTTTCGTCAATCATCCCACAAGCGACTGCGGAGTTTTGGAACACATTTTCAAAGAGAAGGTTGATCCACAATAGCTTCAACTGGGGACTGAAGGAGTACCCACGAATCCTCTCCCATTCAGAACCTTTACACTCTCTGAACAACCTATCAAATAGGCAGTTCAATCATTGGTCCAACGTGAATTGATTTATCTGTCGAAGGCATAAAGGAGAGACATGTTCACAGTACTGAACCACATCGTGTCAAGAATTCCATTCCGAAAATACTTCTTGAGCCTCCAGCCACAGACCAAGAGATGTATGACTGGGGACTGCTTACCACAGTCAATCCCAGAAGAAACGAATTTGGAAGAACGTTGATCGATGCTGGCACCTCCATCAACAACATTCCACTGAAAACCATAGATCCACAGGCATCACTCGGCAAGGAGATACTCATGCTCCCATCTCAATCAGAGACCTTGAAGGAACGCTCGGAAATACTTATGGCTACATCACTCTCAAAGCGAACATAAGTTCGGCCTGGACAGAAACCAAGTTTCACATAATCAGGAGATCCAGGATATGACATATCCTTCAGACGAGCGTGGATCCATGCTGAAAATATGGGTACTTACAAAGCGCTTTGGTTACACATCTCTTCAACGAAGAAAGTTCCGATCCAGAAGGTTTGGCGGACGTTCCATCATCAGAGCACTTGTAGGAATTTCAAACTTTGACGAGGTTGAAACAAGAACCTGCAAAAGATGCATAGACATTCATCAAAAGGTCATGTACTCAGGCAAGTCTCATTCCTCCCATGCCTATATCATTTATTTCCTCACATGCTATTCTAGCATGGGGACTCAATTTTTCTAGCATCTATGCTATGCTATAAGTGGGTAATCTCACTTCAGCAATATTTTACCAAGTGGTTGAATCTGACATTTTTACGAATCGAGCATCTCACTGAGACATTCATTACTGAGATGATGTTCAAGCACGTCAAAGAACAATTTGTTCATTTCTCCATAGCCTTGCAGGAGTGTTCATGTGTGCCACAAAATCAGAAAGCTCTGATGTCTGCACAAGTGTTGAATCCCACTACCACGACTAAAGGAATGCTGAATCAACAGTAGATACTCAGGGCCGAGACGATCAATCCTAAGACATTCGATGCTTAAGGAATATACGCTTCAACGCTCAAGCATCTAAGAAGCCTTCAAATTGTACTCCCAATCAAAGAGTACACCTTCGATAGTGGCGCATATGGCTTCAACACGAATATCTCGATGATGACATACTGATTCAACACCAGCATGATCAAAGTGTGACTGAACTACAATCGATAAAGTCTTCATTATCCCATGATAATACTTCTGAAGCAGATGAAACATCATTCATCCATGGATGGCACAAGCTCCTTCAACTTTGCTTAGCTAAGCGAATGAGAGATGTACTGGGGACTTGATCTTATTGGACAAGATTCAAGAAATAACAAGTTATTGCAACCTGATGTGATTCCATGAAACGTCCGCACGACTGAGGAATTTCCCGTCTTCACCAATCACATCCAGAATGGAGACTGCCGCTGTTATCTGCCACAACAATATCGATTCCCTGACGAAGCCACTCCACTGTAAAGTCATATTCAAGAGAATTTGGGTTGAAATCCTAGTACACCTTCATCTAAAGAATTCTCAACCCGCCAACTAGTTCGTAAAGGATCACTGGATGGAGGAGCAAAGACTATCATCTTCGGTCTATGTAGCAACTCCAAACATAGTACCGACATTAGAAAGGATATGTAGAGAAACTCCATTCATGGTCTCAGCATCAACAATAATTTCTGGAGAAAATTGAATCATGATCTCAGCATCAATAATAGTTTCAGGCACAACATCCGGATTCATCAACTATCCATTCTCTGAAGTGTTACCCGATGGATCGTACTTCTCCAAGCCCTAATGATTCATATCAAGATATGTAAACATGAAAACACGAAAACATGAACATCTTCCCAAAGCTTGCACACGGACGGGTACAAATCAAAGTCTTCTACAAGATGTTATCATCGCTCTACAAATGAGATACGACATGCTCCAGGCCATGGGTTTACAAAAACGTACCAGTGGGTGAGGAATGGGACAATACTTCCTCAATGAAAGATGTTCACCTATGTTTCTTATACAACATTCCAAAAGGGCGCATCAATCAGACATACGAGATGAAAGATATGGCTTTTACCGTCAGGTCTACGGAATCTGAAAAAATTTGTACGGGATTACAAATTACAAATGTGCACGCTCCGTTGGCTGAAATCTACAACGCCAAATTGAGTGATTCTTTTCTTATGTGATAACTCAGACTCTTAACTTCAAAAGTTGGGGTCAAGCATCGAATTCCGACCCTGTATGAGGTCCCTACAGCTTCCAGAGTGTACAACATGCAAGCATCAATTCTTAGACGGGATTCATGACTTCCACAGTCGATCGGTGTCCACTAGGTCTTTCCACTAACTACTTCATCAAGGTACCTCCAACTTCGACCACCTAGGTATTTACATCAATTTTTCTACCTGGGTCCTCTATCCAAGTCTTGCCAGAAGAAGAGAAAACGAAAAGGAGAGATCTAACAAAATACTGGGGACTGACGGTCCACTGATCATGACGACGGGTTTCACAGTCCAAGACTCGTGGCACCAGATTCTCATGTGCTAATCATTCATCATAAAAGTAATGCTACCTCCGGGACATGAAACCATGGTCGTTACATCATCCCCTCTCGAGAGCAACCTCAGTTATGGTCTCGTGACCATGGTTTCAGATGTGATGTTTCTACGACTGACAGAAACAAGATGGCGCTGCAAGCACCAACCTCATGTATCAATCAAGGGGTCCTAATCTCAAATGAATCAATGACATTAAAATCCTTCACCTACCGTTCAAGACACAAGCGAATGGTATAAAGACACAACATGAGTGTTTTATGAGATGATTTTACACTGTTATGTACAAACCGACGAGCTGGGAGCAATTGGTGAAGAACCTGGGGATGGATCATATACCATTCTCTTCGTATGGATGTCCTCTGTAACATGCCAAAATTCACAGCAATTGAAGAAACGAGCAAGGAGATGTGCTTAAAACATCGGACAACGTACAGTCTGAAAAAGTTCTGAAAGTATCCTGGAAGTTTACTGTTTCGCCTTTTTCAGGCTCTGAACGCGCTCAAAACTTAAAAAGCTTCTTTGCTAAAGCTTGGAAATTCTCCGGGATTAAAGATACATATGCGGACCATGAAAATCCGACTTCAGATGAAGGTTTTATGGTATTTTTGCTAAAAGAGTGGGTTCTAAATTTTCTGACGACGAATTTCGACCAAGTTTTTCGTATATGCACATGGATTCTCGTTCATTCACTCATAAATCAACAAGTTTATACTTTTATGGATAAAATTCAAGGGAAATACTTACTTGGGTGGTCTCTGAAGCGTTCAAAGAACCAGAATTGCTCGCGTCAACGTCGACAATGCCATTACATTCATTCGGTTTTGAGCTCTGGGAGTTTTTCTTTATCGCCATTCTCCGAGCGAGCATCACCAGTACTCTCCACTTCCATGGAGACATCCTTCTGGATATATTCTCAATAATTAGCATTTTATCTGCGAAGCATCATAATTTGTTACATGAAGAAATACTTACTTCAGCCTCTTCTTCAATACTCAAGTCAGAAACCGTCTTCCCAGCAACAGAGAATTGAAGACTGTCAAGGCTTGCCGGAGCAAAATTATGAAAAAGAAATAACAAACCTTGGTCTCGTGATCCCAATTGCACGGACAAGAAAAAGTCATGATCAAAGGATCGCTAACAACTCACCAAAGATACAGGGGACTTTAAAGTGCTCGAACCTGGATGACGTTTTTCGGGTTTATATTGGACCAAGAAGAATTCGTAGTTCGCATTTGGATAACTCTTAGTCACCGCTTCTTCCTCTTCATCAACTAAAGGAGTCTCATAACCACCGTTTGACATCTCTACAAAGTAGTTGCGGTATCCATGTGATATTTCTACTTCAGAATGTCATTCAGAGGTGCAAATTTCATCAAAGCAGTGTAATTAAAGCATAACAAAGGTGCTCACGTCGGTGTCTACAAAAATGGTAACAATCCAACTTTTACCTATTTACAATTTCACTAGCTGTAGTGATTATACGTCAGAATTTCGAAAACTTGCTCATTCCTTCAAACCTGCAAGGACGAGCAAAATTCATTATTCAAAATCATGACTTTATTTACATAAAACCGTGAACAACCTACATAAATTTTTATTATGTGAACATTCACTGATTTTTAAAAATTGGACAGACGTTCATTCTACAATTGTGAAAACTCGCATACAGACATTATTTCACCATGTATAATTGTCTACTTTCAACAGTTGTTCAAAATCAAAACATTGATTTTACAATATATATATATATATATATTTAACGTGAGACTCACTTAAATTTGAAAAATATATCTATATATTTTTGCTCCCTCGCACGAGCATATGTCTTTGAAGCGAGAGTATATTTTCAAAGATTTCCGAAAGCTCGAAGATAAAATTTTTCATGAAAGCTCATAAACAAAATTTTATTACTAACAGACGCACGTCTATTCAAAAAAAAAAACTTTTCTCTCGTACGAGCATCCACCTTTGAAACGAGAGTTTATTCCACTTTACGAAATCTCACATATTTAAAAAATAAAATTTTGGTTTCCGTGAAAGCTCATAGATAAAATTTTATATCATTAGACTCAGGTCTATTTTGTTTGTTCCTTAAACTAACGAACGAACGAGCGTCTATTCCTAAGACAAGAGTTTCTTGTCGGGCCCGACCCGTGAATTCTAAACCAACTAAGGTTCCGTCATCAAATCAACGGTTCTACACCAATTTATGCTTGCTGGATGATGCTCTATTATGCCACTGGGGTTTGCGCTCAAACCATGGTTTACTCATTCAGTTTAAATCCGGTAATATCTTATCTTTTAAAGTTCAATTACTTATTTTAGTCAGTACCTAGAAAATCACCATTCAATGCTGACTAAGGAACATGACTGTCCCTCACTAAGCAAGGGACTTAATATAGATGGTGGATTTTCGACAAGGGAAAAATCGTAAAACCATAATTATGCATACTCCGGATCCGGCAATCGGATGAGTATTGAGACTCATGTCTCTCAATAAGGCGTGAAAGCTCATGCCATAAAGTCTCTGACTGATAAGGTTGTCTCTCAGAGTATATGAAGATGTGTAGTCTCCCAGCTGAGGCCACGATACATCTCATGAATACTGAGCAATTTCAGTAATTATTTCTTTATATAATCGAAAGATTGGACGGCTCCTAGACAACATGCCTGCTAGTATAGAGCAACAACGTCTTCAAGATGCAACCAGGTTTTCCCTGACTATATAGGAGAAATATGACACTCCAACAATTTTATATTGCTCAACTCTCAGATAATTAATGCTCCTAGATAAGAAGCCCTGCTAATATAGAGCCATCAATTAATTATCTCTAATCGTAGCTGAATATTCAACTATATTCTACGATTCTTTGAATGTTTCGTTACTTCAATTTATGGTTTTTCCAGCAGATCCATGGGTTAGTAATAAATATTCAACGTGCGGGCATCTGAGCAGCTATCGAGTAAGCCCTGATTTAAATGGTGCAAGTGTATTCAGCAAATGATGCACAAACGAACACATGAATGCGCAAACGAGCATTCCAAAACATGAAGGACTGAGGAACCTATGCAAAATAGGAAGAAAAATAAGAATAATAAAACATATGCAAAGGCGCCAGGGGACTGGGCTCACCAGCTGGTCGGTCATGCCGTGACCAGTCCCACGCCCAATTTTATATTTTATCACATTTTATTATTTTTCCTTGATCTCATGAAAATTATTTCATTTGAGAAAACCTCCTTTGTTTCAAGGAAACTCCCGGTCTCATGGTATTTCCTTATATCAGAGAAATAATAAAATCAGGAGAGGTGTCGCGGGACCCGCCCACTAGCCGGCCGGCAATGCCCTAGCCGTGGCCGGTCCCACACCTCACGGTCCTTTATTATTTCCCTTAATCCATGAAAATTCTCTGATTTCCTGAATTTTCCCTAAACCCATGAAAAATATTGTAAAATTAGGGAAACTCGTGGGACCGGGCTCTAGCCGGCCGGTCATGCCCTAGCCGGTCCCACACGCCCCTTATTTTTTAATTATTACTTGTTTTGATTTCCTCATTCCATGAAAACTCCCTGATTTCAACAAAATACCTTGGTTTCAATAAATCTCTTTGATTTTATGAAAATTCCTTAAAATCATGAAAATTACATACAATTTGGAAGAGTGCCCTGGGACCGTGCCCGTTGGCCGGCCGGCCATGACTTAGCCATTGCCGGTCCCACATTCCATCATTCCCTATTTTATTATTATTTTATTTCTCTCATCTCATGGAAGTTCCCTAATTCCATAAAACTCTCCAGTTTCATGGAATTTCCCTCAATTCAGAGAAAATACATAAAATTACATAAAACTGGGAAAAGTGTGTGGAACCGTGCTTGTCAGCCGGCCGGCCGTGCCCTAGACTTGGCCGGTCCAACACCTTGCAATTCCCTGTTTTATTAATTATTTTTCATCATCTCATGTATTTTTCCTAGTTTCAGCAAAACCCTGGATTCTGCATATTTTCTCAAAATGTTGCTCAAACGCGCATCAGAAAATATTGAAACTCTCAGGGCTGAGACATGGACACTATGGTGACACGGGCACATCCCCTTGACCGACCAAGGGTGGCCCTAAGGATTGCAAACAGCCGGTCCCACACATTCTAATGATTTTAACCTAATTTGCTCAATTGATCATATTAGGTTCAAACAATTTTGCTCAAACGACCATCAATTGGTCTCACGGCCACCAAGAGCCGTTCTCATGACCTCTTGGTCGGTCCCTCATCTTTTCATGACTAGGTTTTATTATCTGACGCTCACACGAGCATTATTTTAATAAATGATTAAACCAGCATTTAATCATTCCTTCACCAACTGGTCCTCAAGAAACTTTGGTACTTTGCTCATTCGAGCATCTGGGTATTACATGGTGGACTTATCATCCCATGTAGCCGGTCCCTGCGTCGCTCTTTGGTTGATTTTAAATAAATCATCAATTCATTAAAATTAGAGTTTTGAATCCAGAGCTCTGCAAAACATAATTCTGAGCAGATTCAAATATTGATAGTTTTATGTTGATCCCATGATCAACACTTTTATTTATTATACTCGGCCCAGCAGTCAGTATCTTAAATTAATATTTTATTTTATTTGGTCCTGCTACCAACAATTCATCAACGAGCAATATTTGCTCAAATCGACAATATTTGCTCAAACTAGCAATATTCGCTCAGACTAGCAATATTCGTTCAAACCAGCAATATTTGCGCAGATTGAAGAATATTGGTTCAACTATCAATATTCAACAATTCAGCAACACAATTTGCTCGTTTAGGTTATCAACATAATAATACCTCGTCTCAGCAGACGTATTTAATTCATGAGTTTCAGAACATTTTCAAATCATGTTTAATTCAGCAATACATGCACACATCGTCCCATAAAGTCAGCAACTGACTCCACAATCACGAGACATCAATCGTGTCATATGGGGGGATATTAACTAGGGTTTTTGTCTGGTGGTCTACGGCACGTGTGTTCATACACACGACGAGAATATGAGCAAGTCGTGCAATTAGTTGGAAGAGTCAACAAAGTAGTGGGTGGAAAATTAACCAAGTCTCCGCATGATGAGCAACTGGTTTTGACATGATTTCCCACTTCCCCACTCTCTGATTCCAGCAACTGTCACACTTCATGGGGTCATGGTATTTTTAATTTAGTATTATAAAAAGACCTCTGAATCATGATTGAAAAGGACAAGGAATTCTCGGCAAGTTCATACAGACAATCTTTCGTCTACACGAACTCATCGTCTGAGCAATCACTCTCAATTGAGTAAAATTCAATCATTCAGAGCATTCTTCCGCTGAATTCACAACACACTTACAATCTCAGATCACCATTGATCTCACACATTTCTAAGCTTCCCTCCTACAGATCAACCCATCCTCTCTTGTGACCGAATTGACTCTGGAACAACCATTGTTCTTGGTTTAGGATGGAGTCTTACAGATTGATCTCTCGAACTTAAAGCACTCCCTTCTTGAAGTGCATCTATGTGAGGTTCAAAATTTTGCTCGGTTCAAGGAGTCTCCACACGGACGTCTCATCAATTCCGTAAAAACCAGTAAATCGTTTTCCCCCATCTACAGATACATCCCTAACAAGAACACATCATACATGCCAAGAGGTGTCAATTATTTATCCATAACCTTGTAAATGTATTAAAACACAAAAAATCATTATCAAGTTATGTATAAGATCAAAAACCATGATTTACAATGACAAAAAAAGAACACCGAGGAGCGCATTTTTCCACTACTCTACTTGGGGATTCTATTCTTCAGTGTGACCCCTCTTCCCCAAAACAACAAGCAAAAGACCTAGTAAAAGGAGGGGACAATAACGCCTCTTGTAAGTCTTCCATCCGTAGAAACTGCATTTAAAATTTTGATTTCATCCACCATGAAGGGTCTATATTATTTAAAAAGTCGTCAGGTACCATTTTTGGAGATGAAACAAATGTAATAATATAATAAATAGAATAAAAATATTGAGTTTCATAGAAAAAATAGATAAATTACATCTGCAACAATATAAACCCATGTGGAAAGTGTACAAAAACTGTGGAAAACCATCTCATAGTGCCACACGTTGTAGATGGTGGATTTTCGATAAAGGATAAATTCGTAAACTCATAATTATATGAAGCTCTGATTCAGCAATCAGACGTGAGTATCGAGAAACGGGTCTCTCATCGAATTTTTAACGGGGAGTACTTTCTCTCAAAGTACATGTAGATATGTAGTCTCACGACTGGACAACGGCATATCTCATGAATACGGAATACTTTCAGTGATTATTTCTATATAGCATCGCGAGATGGACGGCTCCTAGACAGCTTTCTCTGCTAGTATAGAGCGATAACGTCTTCAGGAACAAACAACAAGTTTACCCTGACTATATAAAGGATATGACTTATCGGCAAGCTCGTATCAGGATAATTAATGCTCCTAGACAGCTTGCTATGCTAGTATAGAGCCACAAAGTTAATTATTCCTAATTACAATCGCTCCTATTCCATGGTCGAATCCGCGACTGGTCCCATGGAATGACAATAACAATTGTTCTGATTCTATGATCGAATCCACAACTTGATCTCATAGAATAACAATAACTATATTATCTCATTACTCCGATTTTATGATCGAATCCACAACTGGTCTCATAAATGGTAATAGATAAACCTTAATTACTCCGATTCTATGGTCGAATCTACGATCCCATGGAATGGTAATGCTCACTTTATTATTCTGAATTGGTAGTCGAATCCTCAGCTGATCCTATGAATTAATAATAAACATCTTATTACTCAGTTTTGTGAATTATTCTCTACTGAATTCCACAATTAGTAATAAATAATCAACAACCGGGCGTCTGAGCTACCTCTAAGTAAGCCCCGATTCAAATGGTAAAAGTGTATTCAACGATGATACATTAACAGTCACCGCACGAACGAGTATTTCAAAAATACAACGAAACGATGAACCTATGCAAAATAGAGAAGAAAATAATAAATAATTAAAAATATTGACCAGGGTGCTGGAGCACGGACACACGACCGACCGACCGTGTCGTGGTCAATCCCACACCAGTTTTATATTTTTAATGCATTTTATTATTTTCCATGATTTGATGAAAATTCTCTCATTTTATCAAATCTCCTTCGTCTTGAGGAAACTCCTCGGTTTCATGGTACTTCCATAAATCCATAAAAAATAATATAAAATTAAGGAAAGGAGTGTGGGGCGTGACCATTGGCCAACCGGCCATGCCTTGGTCCCAACAGGCCCCACACCCACGGTTCCTTATTATTTTATCATTATTATTATTATTTCTCTAATTTCATGAAAAAACTCCTTGATTTCATGGTATTTTTGCACAAATCATCAAATAATAATAAAATAAAATAAATTATGAAAACTTGTGGGACCGGGCCTTGGTAGGCCGGCCATGCACTAGCCGGTCCCACATGCCCCTTTGTTTTATTATTTTATTATTATTACTTTTCCTTGAATTCATCAAATTCCTTGATTTCATGGTATTTCTCTCAAATTAGGAAAAATTCCCTCAAATCATCAAAATACCTAAAAATATTATAAAATTAGGGAAACTCATGGGACCGGGCCCTAGCCGGTCGGCCATGCCTTCCACGATCCCACACGCCCTTGTTTTGTTATTTTAATATTTTTTGCTTCCTTGAACTCATGAAAACTCCTTCAATTCATGGAAACTCCCTAAATTCATCAAATTTCTCAAAATTCATGAATTTTTCATAAAATCATTATAAAATTAGGGAAACTCGTGGGACCGGGCCCTAGCCGGCCGGCCATGCCTTCCACGGTCCCACATGCCCTTGTTTTATTATTTTAATATTTTTTGCTTCCTTGAACTCATGAAAACTCTTTCAATTCATGGAAACTCCCAAAATTTATCAAATTTCTCAAAATTCATGAATTTTTCATAAAATCATCAAAATATTATAAAATTAAGGAAAAGGCACCACGGGACCGTGGTCACGACCGGACGACCATGCCTTGACCACGGCGGTCACACGCCTCTCATTCCTTATTTTATAATTATTTTTCATCATCTCATGGTGTTTTCCTCAGTTTCGTCGAAACCCTAATTTTGGCATATTTTCTCGAATGGATGCTCAATTGCACGCCAGAAAATATCAAAATTCTCAGGACTGAGACGCGAACGCCTTGGGGACACGAGCACACTATCTTGACCGACCAAGATTGGCTATTTGGCTCACGGAAGCCGGTCCCATCAATTTTCACAGTTTTGACCTAATTTGCACAATCGCTCGTATTAGGTCCAAAACTCTCCCAAACACTTTGGATTTTCATGAAGTGATCGTCAGGCGGTCACGCGACAACCCAGGGCCGGTTTCATGACTCCATGTTCGGTCCCTCGCCTCGCCTCGTCATATTTAATTAGGTTTTCTCACCTAAGGCTCAGACGAGCATTTTCGAATAAATGATTAAACCAGCATTTAATCATTCTTTCACCAACAAATCGTCAACTCTTCAGGAGTTCTTCAAATTTGCTCACGTGAGCATATGGACACTACATGGTTGATCCACGGTCCCATGTAATCGCTCCCTCATTCGTCCCATGGTTGAAATTCTGACGAACCATGAGTTGATCATCAATTGATCAAATTAAGGTTTCTGAATCCAAGGATCATTATTCCAGATTCTAACTTTAATAATTTTATGACGACCTCATGGTCATTAATTTTATTAATTATACTCGGTTCAACGACCAGTATCCTAATTAATATTTTTGGTACGCTGCCAATAATCCATCAAACGAGAAACACACCAAATATTCAACAATTCATCACATGAGCAACACTTGCTCGGATGATAAATATTTGTTCAAACCAAGGAATATTGGTTTATCAATCAATATTCATCGATCCATCTAATGAGCAATACTTGCTCACTTCATCGTAAGAACTATACCTCTGTCTCATGACATGTTCAATTCATGAGTTTCAGAACATTATGTTCAACTCAGCAACTACATGGACTCATCGTCCCATCAAACCACGAAGTCATCAATTGACTAACAAACCACGAGACGTCAATCGTGTCACTTGGGGGGATATGACTTAGGGTTTTGGTCTGGCGGTCTACGACACGTGTGTTCAAACACACGATGGAATGTGAGCAAGTCGTGCAATCAGTTGAAGGAATTCACGAGGTAGTGGGTGGAAAATCGACCAAGTCTCCACACGATGAGCAAATGGTTTCAAACACGATCTCCACTTCCCCACTCCTTGATTCCGTCAACTGTCACACTTCATGGGATCATGTTGTCTAAAATTCCAGCAATATAAATAAGTCTCTGAATCATGATTGGATCATCATCAGTATCATCAATCTCACGTCAAACTGACAACACGAGATCATTAACTCATCAATTGAGCAACTACCCTCAATTGAGCAATTTCAATCACTCAGAGCTTATCCTATTCAGATTCCATACACCCGCAATCTTTGATTACCATTGATTCCACACATTTCTCAGCTTCCCTCCTACAGATCAACCCATCCTCTCTTGTGACCGAATTTACTCTAGAACGGTCATTGTCTTGATTTAGGCCGGAGTACTACAGATTGATCTCTCGAATCTAATGCGCCCCCTTTGCAGCGGTGCATCTGTGTGAGGTTTAACATTTTGCTCGGTTCGAGGAGCCTCCTCCGTACGGTCGTCTCCTCAATTCCTTAAAACCAGCAAATCGTTTTTCCCATCTACAGATTGGCGACCACAGTGGGTGATTAATCTCTCGGTTGCAATCTAACAATTTCACAAGATGGTTGGTCTTGGGACTAATTCAACTAATTCTGATCAGAATATTTCAAACGGAAACATTCCTCATGCTACACCTGGCGGCATGGAGGGCAGAGGGATCCCGACTTTGGCAGAGTTGGCTCAAATCCTAGAGGTTCATACCAGGAACCTGGACCTGATGAAGGAGACGATAAACCACATCCTCGACTTTTTCATCAAATTAACATCCGAGTTAGGCGGTACCTCCGCTCCATAAGTCTCAACATCGGGGAATGAAGCGTCATCTGACCCTCAAATCGACAACTTCACCACATACGAGAATCCGGTGGAACAAGAGGTCACACATTTGATCGAAAATCTATGTGAACTCCTGCATTTCTCCAGGGATCAGCGCACAGACACGTTTTCAACACTCAACCAGATACCATCCAGCGTGCAAATAACGCCACCAACACCATCAGTTGAAGAAGTCTCCCTAGTGCCTGGGCATTCGATCGACAACATATCTTTTGAAGAATAAGATCACATGACGGATGAAGGACATAACCGAGCATTGTATGTCACTGGTTTCATCAAAGGCACCGAATTTAGAAGAGCTCTTGTTGACACCGGTGCTTCTACCAACATTGTCACTATGAAGACTCTCAGGATGGCCAGGTTCCCACAAGGTAAAATCGTTCGCTATCCCATCCTAATGACATGATTTGAAGGAAGTCAAATCCATACATATGGATATGCATACATAGATTTGAGGGTGGGGCCGATTCGATCGAAAGCAAAGTTTCATGTGATCGAGCAAGAACCTGACTACCACATAATACTGGGACGCCATGGCTCCATGATAACAAGGTGGTTCCTTCAACATACCATCAACGCATGAAGGCCCTGCTCGACAACAAGATTGTTTGCATTCCGGCTTCATCATCTCCTTATACTCTCGTCTATGATATTGAGTTCTTTGAATCTCAAAAATGCGTCCCGGAACCTCCAAGCAAGATTTGCAGTACTCCACTTCTAAGATGGAAGACTATCGAGAAGGCTGATAACGATCTGTCATCCTCAGCTGCTAAAATGATCAAGTCACCTACTACACCGACTAAACTCCATAATGATCAAGTCTCAACTCCAGGGACAAACTTCACGACCGATCGAGACGTAGAAGGGAGAGTCATTTATCGCCAACGGAAAGATTAGCAATTAATTGGGGAGAACGATGAAAAGTCTCCCCACCATGAAGAATCGTGTCAGAGTGAGAAATCACTTGAAGAAGAAGTCCAAGATGCCCCACGACAACTACAGGATGGCACCGACTCTACCACTGACGATCTTGAAACAATCAACATTGGGACTGAAAACGATCCAAGGCCAATCCTGATCAGTTCAGCGTTATCACCAGAGGAGCGGACCGAGCTGGTAAAATTATTGAATGAATATCAAGATGTCTTCGCCTGGACGTACGAAGAAATGTCGAGTCTGGATGACAAACTCGTCACCCATCACCTGCACATCGTCCCTGGTTCCAAAGCTGTCAAACAACCGCCCAGAAAATTTATACACGAAGTCGAGGAGCAAATCAAGGTCGAAATCCAGAAACTGTTGGCAGCAGGGTTCATCAAACCTATTCTTCATCCAACGTGGCTAGCAAATGTGGTACCTGTTAAGAAGAAAAATGGTCAAATCATATGTTGTGTCGACTTCAGGAACTTGAATAAATGTTGTTCAAAGGATGATTTTCCTCTACCCAACATTGACATGCTCGTCGATGCAACCAGTGGTCACGGTATGTTCTCATTCATGGACGGCTATAGTGGGTACAACCAGATCAAGATGTATGAACATGATGCCAACAAGACTGCGTTCCCTACTCCCATTGGGAATTTTCACTACACTGTGATGCCCTTTGGATTAAAGAATGTTGGTGCCACCTATCAACGAGCCATGACTGCTATATTCCACGACATGATGCACAAGCAAGTAGAAGACTATGTTGATGATGTGGTGATAAAATCGAAGACTCGAGCATCTCATCTCGAAGTTCTAAGACAGGTGTTTGAAAGGTGCAGAGAATACAAATTAAAAATGAATCCTTTAAAGTGCATTCGGAGTTTCTTCCGGAAAATTCTTAGGATTCCTGGTCACGGCTGAAGGGATCAAAGTCGACCCATACAAGGTAAAATCTATTACCACCATGCCTCCTCCACGTACCATGAAAGAACTACAGAGCTTTATGGGCAAGGTAAATTATATTCGACGCTTCATTCCTGGATTAACTCAACTCATTGCTTCGTTCACACCTCTGCTAAAGAAAGGAGCAAACTTCACTTGGAAATCTGTTCAACAAAAAGATTTTCATAAAATACAACAGATATTATTGTCACCGGCCGTCATGAGGTCTCCAGTGCAGGACGACTCTGATTCTTTACACAGCCTCCAGTGACGTCGCCATCGGCACTCCTCCTCGCTCAGGAAGACGACGAAGGCGTCGAACGACCGATTTACTACTTCAGCCGCACAATGAGAGATGCTCAACTCCGATATCCAAAGGCCGAAAGGGCATGCCTGGCATTGGTACATGCAATCCAGAAGTTCAGACATTACTTACTATCTAACAGGGTCGTACTCATCTCCAAAGCTGATCCCATAAAGTTCTTGCTATCAAAGCCAGCCTTGATAGGGAGACCAGCGAAGTGGCTACTCCAGATGTCAGAATTTGACATAGCTTGCACGCCACCTAAAGCCATCAAAGGTCAAGCGGTGCAGACTTGCTCGCTGCTTTTCCAGGGGAAGACACAACAACACTACATGAAGAAGTGCCCGGCGAATTCCCAGACATCTTGGTCATCAAGGAAGAAACATGGCTTCTATACTTTGATGGATCTGCCACCCCTAGTAGTGACACCGGAGCGGGCGTAGTGCTGGTGTCTCCATCTGGTGAAGTTTTCTCACATTCGTTCAAGTTGGATTTCCACTGCACCAACAACTCAGCGGAATATGAAGCCTTCCTATTAGGATTATCTTGGCCAAGCAAGCAGGAGCAACACACCTCGAGATAAGGGGAGATTCAAAATTATTGGTCAACCAGATGAATGGAACATATTCTCTCAAAGAAATCACACTTGCTCCATTCAGAACCGAAGCTCAGCGACTGTTGACCTATTTTGCTGACGCAACGATCGTCCATACTGGACGGACTAACAATAGGCATGTGATTGCCTAGAACTCTCGCCTCCAAGCTGCAATTCGAAGGAGCACAGAAAACGATCACTGTACGAGGCGTACAATATCTTCGACTTGGCTCACTCAGATCGAAGACATTCCAGCGAACGATTGGCGAGCACCCATCATTCATGAATTGAGCAGCTCTATTTCAGAAGGCCAAGTCAGCCTCAAGGAATTGAAGAACTACTTCTTGCTTCATGGAGGGCTATACTATCGAAACCCTGATGGATCTCTATCACGATGTCTTGGGAGCGACGAAGCGGAAGAACAGCTCAAGCGCATACATGAGGAAGTCTGTGGGCAAATGTTAGTGGTAGCACTTTACAAAAAGCTTCAAAGAATAGGGTACTAATGGCCATCCATGGAGACTCAGTCAAGAGCTTTACAAGGATCTTGTCCTGATTGCCAAACACCTCCTCATCACTTAGAGATTTTGACGGTCCACCACACTGGGGACTGGAGGGAGCCTTACATCAAATACCTCCGAGACAACGAACTACCACCGGAAAAGAAGCAAGCAATCAAACTCATTCAGAAAGCTAAGAGATTCGTCTATCTCGATGGGATCTTATACCGCAAAAGCTTTGGTGGAAATTTACTGAGGTGCTTAGCCGAACATGAATACCCTACAATCATGAAGGAAGTACATGATGGATAACATCAAGGAAAGAGGAAACTATTTCTTCAAATTCATGAGAAGTATTATTGGTTGACCATGGAAGATAATGCAGCCGCACATGTTCAGAGGTGTCACCAATGCCAAACAGAGGATCTCCAGAGCCTACAACAAAATGGTGTAAGACCTCGAACATTTCAAGTAGGAGATTTGGTATTAAAGACGGCACAACACATTCAACAAGACATGTCTCCTCCTAAGTTCTCTCCTAAATGGGAAGGGCCATATGTTGTTATCAAAGCAGTGTCTAGCGGATACTACAAAATTTTAGCAATCAATGGAGGAAAGGAAGGAAACATCATCAATGGCAAATGGCTCAAAGCTTATTATGCCTGATCCATGAAACAAACTACCTCTTTATCATTTCAAGCATTTTCAAAAATGTAATTTCATTCCTCCAAAGAGCATGAAAATGCTCCTTTGTTCATTAAACATTTCAAAAATGAGCAAAATTCGTTCATACCATGATCAACTGTTTCACCTAACTAGAAACTCAAATTTACTCAAAAAACAACAACCACAAGTGCTCACTCAGAACAAACCATCCAGCAACGGATAATCCCTGTAAGAAGCCTAGTCAAGCTTCTTCTGAAAAATCTTGGTCTTTGCCTTCAAGTCTTCGACCTATTTCTCAACCCTTGCCGACTCCATAGACAGTATCCTCTCCTCATCCAGTAAAGCTGCATTCATGGAAATTGCATCAGCAGCCTCTGCCGCCTTATGAACCTTGATTATCTCAAGACGACGACGGAGCCAGCTTACATTGAATCGCAATACCTCACAATTCGAGATCATTTCATTCCATTGGTGCAGTTCATGGTTTTTGACGTCTCGCAAGTGCATTTGATTCATTTCCTCGATGATCAGCAATATCCCCGCTACCGTGGTTAAAATGGTTGGAAGAAAACCTTTCCACACTTCTGTGGTAGCAATGTGACCATACTTCTTCCAGATCTTGGTGTACAGAGACACATGACATTTTGGAATCACGAATCCGCCGACCATTTCATTGTCTGGGAAGGTATTAGTCAATGGGGCTTCGAATAAAAGTCCAGCGGTTGGGTATTCACGAGCATGGACACCGTCTCCAGTCTCCACGGATCCTACAGAATCTTCACATGCCTGGTTACTGCTTTCCTCAACCTCAACCACGGTCACGGACTTTATACTCTTCCTTTGTCTAGCATCGACGACGACACAGACATCCGCCTACGATGAAACGAAGAAGTGTTAATCCTGGGACTCAGTACAATCTCAAGAGTCATAGGTTTACTTACAGACGATCCAGCTTCAGCACGAGCTGATCCATACCGGGAATGAGCTCTAACAGTCCGCTTAGGCCTTGCATTATGAGGAGTAGCATTCTTCTTACAGTCCTACGATAAGTCATTCTCTTGGGATCAACAATCTCGATTGAACAGAGACAAGAAAGGATAAGAAGAAGAAGTGTACAACTTACTGAGATAGACGTTGCTATTTGACGCTTCGACTGAAGATTATCTTGAGAAGAAATGCTATTACTCGACATGACGTCAAGAGGGTAGGATCAAAACTTCTCTGCACGATGAAACTGACTCAGGAATGGAAGAAATATTTGCGTGGATCATAGATTTGGAGTCTGTAAGATATATATACCAGGCGATAGTCATATAGTCAACTCAGTTACGAGTTTCACTGAAACCCTAGGCTTCAAAGATCGATACCGAAGACGCGGAGGAAAAAAAAACACACACTGGGGACTGAACGTCACGGGTCAGAGGATAGGCCACGCGGCCTTGTACACGTCATGAATTCTCAGCCGTGTGTTATGTTACTTCTCATGAAAATCGACGAGTCATGATGAATTTGGATATATGGACATTTGTCCATGTCATGGATTAGAAGAAATCGACATTAACAAAATGTTCGTCATTCAAAATAAAAGTCTAATTGAAGTAAAGTCATTTAAACAGTCAAAAGAAAGATATCCACTATGAAGACTAAAAAGGGAATGCTCTACCATCTACAAGAAGATGGAAGTAAAAATACTCGTCGGACTCATCCGAATTGTCAGCTTCATCGTCACTGTCCTTCTCGGAATCATCTTCTTCAGAGTCACTGTCAGGATCATTGGTGAAGTCCGGTGGACTGAAGATAACATCATCATATGAATCTGAATTATCTTCTGCTGCAGCTTCAGCTTCAATTTTCTTCATCGTCCTCCGATGCTCTCTTTCATATCGATCAGGCTTAATGTAACACTCGGATGGTTCCCATGTGATATCTCCTTCGGAAGCATCTGCATCAGAATCAGAAGGCACCCCATCCAAGAATTTATGCTTCTCCTCAACCCTCTGTCTTTTACGCAGGGTGCGATCTTTTTCACGTTGACGGGCATCCTCCTTTTTCTCTTCAGCTCTTTTCTTTTCGAGTTCAGCAAAAGAGACTCTTCGCTCACCCAAAGGAACATTAGGCTTCGCCCCTTCCTGGGTAACCCTAGACTTTGATTTCGCTACAGGAGCATCGGAATCCTCATCAGAAGAGTCAGAGGAAGAAGAGGAATACTAGTAATCGTAATTGCTGTTATTGTTGGTCGACATTTTCTGGAACCGGAAGATCAAAGATTACTACTATGTAAACAAATCAACATCAGAAAAAAATAGTAACTCTTAACTCTTACCTTTTATACTTCCACTAACAATAGTGATAATAATGCTAGAGTTAACACCCCAAAATCGTTCGTCTCTTCGAAAACTGTAAAAACGAACGAAATTTTATTTAATTTCCGAAACTGATTTTTCATGGAATCACAGACACAATTTTCATAATGTGAACATTCACACAACTTACCTATGAAGTTTACAAAAATAAAATATTTCATCATAAATATATTGTCTATCTTCAAAGGTTCCTCAAAACACACGCTTTGATTTTTCGAAAAAAAAAACAGCAATTAATGCAACTTGCATACATAAACTCTCAAGGATTTTATTTAATGAAAACAAACTCATGAAAAATAAAATATATCATCATATTTTGCATAATATATGTCACGGCTGCATATATATATATATATATATAAACTATTTTTCTTTCGTATCGTCATCATTTGTCTTTAAAACGAAGGTTTATTTCAAAAAATATTGTGAAAGCTCACATCTCATACATACGATAAAGTTTTGTATTTACATGAAAGCTCATAAGAAAAATTTTATCACTGGACACAAGTTCATCATACATATTTTCCTTCGTGTCATCGTTATTTGTCTTTAAAACGAAGGATTATTCCGATTTCATGAAAATTCACTTCTTTTATGATAAAACCTTGGTACACATGAAAACTCATAAACTAAGTTTTATCACTGAACCTAGGTTCATATACTAAAAAAAATCTCTCCTAAATCAGGGATTATAGTTAGTTTGCAAAACTAACGATCGAACGAACATACGTTTTCAAAAACGAGGGTTTTTCATAAAACTCACACTAATATACACACATGTATATAACTTCATCATGATCAAATCATGGGATCATAAACATCAGCACAAAAAAAAAAAAAAAACCTAACGTGCGGCGGCCGGAATTCGGCCGGACGACGGTCGGACGTCGCCGGCGATCGGTGGCGGCTGGCGGCTCCGGCGGGAAAACTCTCCTTCCCTGGCGTGAAGGTGATGAAGGTGCTGGTCGTGTGTGAGGAAAATAATAATAAAAAAAAAGAGGATTAATCCCTTTTATATCAATTTTATTTCCAAAACCTAATTTTCTAGGGATTTTCTTATCGGGCCGACCCGCGAATCCTAATCGACCACGGACTCATCGTCCAAACCAGCGGTTCAACACCAATATATTCTCATCAAAAGATGCTCCAATCATGACATTGAAGCCTTCATCAAGTCGTGGTTTTCTCATGCTCTTTAAATCCGGTAACGTCTCAACTTACGACTAAGTTCAATTACTGGTATTATTATTTATGGCCGGAAAATCACCATTTAATGCTGACTGAGGAACACAACTTTCCTCAGTAAGAAGGGGACTTAATGTAGATGGTGGATTTTCGATAAAGGATAAATTCATAACCTCATAATTATATGAAGCTCTGATTCAGCAATCAGACGTGAGTATCGAGAAACGGGTCTCTCATCGAATTTTTAACGGGGAGTACTTTCTCTCAAAGTACATGTAGATATGTAGTCTCACGACTGGACAACGGCATATCTCATGAATACTGAATACTTTCAGTGATTATTTCTATATAGCATCGCGAGATGGACGGCTCCTAGACAGCTTTCTCTGCTAGTATAGAGCGATAACATCTTCAGGAACAAACAACAAGTTTACCCTGACTATATAAAGGATATGACTTATCGGCAAGCTCGTATCAGGATAATTAATGCCCCTAGACAGCTTGCTCTTCTAGTATAGAGCCACAAAGTTAATTATTCCTAATTACAATCGCTCCTATTCCATGGTCGAATCCACGACTGGTCCCATGGAATGACAATAACAATTGTTCTGATTCTATGATCGAATCCACAGCTTGATCTCATAGAATAACAATAACTATATTATCTCATTACTCAGATTTTATGATCGAATCCACAACTGGTCTCATAAATGGTAATAGATAAACCTTAATTACTCCGATTCTATGGTCGAATCTACGATCCCATGAAATGGTAATGCTCACTTTATTATTCTGAATTGGTAGTCGAATCCTCAGCTGATCCTATGAATTAATAATAAACATCTTATTACTCAGTTTTGTGAATTATTCTCTACTGAATTCCACAATTAGTAATAAATAATCAACAACCGAGCGTCTAAGCTACCTCTAAGTAAGCCCCGATTCAAATGGTAAAAGTGTATTCAACGATGATACACTAACAGTCACCGCACGAACGAGTATTTCAAAAATACAACGAAACGATGAACCTATGCAAAATAGAGAAGAAAATAATAAATAATTAAAAATATTGACCAGGGTGCTGGAGCACGGACACACGACCGACCGACCGTGTCGTGGTCAATCCCACGCCAGTTTTATATTTTTAATGCATTTTATTATTTTCCATGATTTGATGAAAATTCTCTCATTTTATCAAATCTCCTTCGTCTTGAGGAAACTCCTCGGTTTCATGGTACTTCTATAAATCCATAAAAAATAATATAAAATTAAGGAAAGGAGTATGGGGCGTGACCATTGGCCAACCGGCCATGCCTTGGTCCCAACCGGCCCCACACCCACGGTTCCTTATTATTTTATCATTATTATTATTATTTCTCTAATTTCATGAAAAAACTCCTTGATTTCATGGTATTTTTGCACAAATCATCAAATAATAATAAAATAAATAAATTATGAAAACTTGTGGGACCGGGCCTTGGCCGGCCGGCCATGCCCTAGCCAGTCCCATACGCCCCTTTGTTTTATTATTTTATTATTATTACTTTTCCTTGAATTCATCAAATTCCTTGATTTCATGGTATTTCTCTCAAATTAGGAAAAATTCCCTCAAATCATCAAAATACCTAAAAATATTATAAAATTAGGGAAACTCGTGGGACCGGGCCCTAGCCGGTCGGCCATTCCTTCCACGATCCCACACGCCCTTGTTTTATTATTTTAATATTTTTTGCTTCCTTGAACTCATGAAAACTCATTCAATTCATGGAAACTCCCTAAATTCATCAAATTTCTCAAAATTCATGAATTTTTCATAAAATCATTATAAAATTAGGGAAACTCGTGGGACCGGGCCCTAGCCGGCCGGCCATGCCTTCCACGGTCCCACACGCCCTTGTTTTATTATTTTAATATTTTTTGCTTCCTTGAACTCATGAAAACTCCTTTAATTCATGGAAACTCCCAAAATTCATGAATTTTTCATAAAATCATCAAAATATTATAAAATTAAGGAAAAGGCACCACGGGACCGTGGTCACGACCGGCCGACCATGCCTTGACCACGGCGGTCCCACGCATCTCATTCCTTATTTTATAATTATTTTTCATCATCTCATGGTGTTTTCCTCAGTTTCGTCGAAACCCTAATTTTGGCATATTTTCTCGAATGGATGCTCAATTGCACGCCAGAAAATATCAAAATTCTCAGGACTGAGACGCGAACGCCTTGGGGACACGAGCACACTATCTTGACCGACCAAGATTGGCTATTTGGCTCACGGAAGCCGGTCCCATCAATTTTCACAGTTTTGACCTAATTTGCACAATCGCTCGTATTAGGTCCAAAACTCTCCCAAACACTTTGGATTTTCATGAAGTGATCGTCAGGAGGTCACGCAACAACCCAGGGCCGGTTTCATGACTCCATGTTCGGTCCCTCGCCTCGCCTCGTCATATTTAATTAGGTTTTCTCACCTAAGGCTCAGACGAG
Source organism: Papaver somniferum (assembly GCF_003573695.1). Classification (NCBI taxonomy): domain Eukaryota; kingdom Viridiplantae; phylum Streptophyta; class Magnoliopsida; order Ranunculales; family Papaveraceae; genus Papaver; species Papaver somniferum. The sequence continues at coordinate 227,448,944 of NC_039364.1, read as the reverse complement.
CATTTTCGAATAAATGATTAAACCAGCATTTAATCATTCTTTCACCAACAAATCGTCAACTCTTCAGGAGTTCTTCGAATTTGCTCACGTGAGCATATGGACACTACATGGTTGATCCACGGTCTCATGTAATCGCTCCCTCCTTCGTCCCATGGTTGAAATTCTGACGAACCATGAGTTGATCATCAATTGATCAAATTAAGGTTTCTGAATCCAAGGATCATTATTCCAGATTCTAACTTTAATAATTTTATGACGACCTCATGGTCATTAATTTTATTAATTATACTCGGTTCAACGACCAGTATCCTAATTAATATTTTTGGTACGCTGCCAATAATCCATCAAACGAGAAACACACCAAATATTCAACAATTCATCACATGAGCAACACTTGCTCGGATGATAAATATTTGTTCAAACCAAGGAATATTGGTTTAACAATAAATATTCATCGATCCATCTAATGAGCAATACTTGCTCACTTCATCGTAAGAATTATACCTCTATCTCATGACATGTTCAATTCATGAGTTTCAGAACACCATGTTCAACTCAGCAACTACATGGACTCATTGTCCCATCAAACCACGAAGTCATCAATTGACTAACAAACCACGAGACGTCAATCGTGTCACTTGGGGGGATATCACTTAGGGTTTTGGTCTGGCGGTCTACGACACGTGTGTTCAAACACACGATGGAATGTGAGCAAGTCGTGCAATCAGTTGAAGGAATTCACGAGGTAGTGGGTGGAAAATCGACCAAGTCTCCACACGATGAGCAACTGGTTTCAAACACGATCTCCACTTCCCCACTCCTTGATTCCGTCAACTGTCACACTTCATGGGATCATGGTGTCTAAAATTCCAGCAATATAAATAAGTCTCTGAATCATGATTGAATCATCATCACTATCATCAATCTCACGTTAAACTGACAGCACGAGATCATTAACTCATCAATTGAGCAACTACCCTCAATTGAGCAATTTCAATCACTCAGAGCTTATCGTATTCAGAATCCACACACCCACAATCTTTGATTACCATTGATTCCACACATTTCTTAGCTTCCCTCATACAGATCAACCCATCCTCTGTTGTGACCGAATTTACTCTGGAACGGTCATTGTCTTCATTTAGGCCGGAGTACTACAGATTGATCTCTCGAATCTAAAGCGCCCCCTTTGCAGCGGTGCATCTGTGTGAGGTTTAACATTTCGCTCGGTTCGAGGAGTCTCCTCCGTACGGTCGTCTCCTCAATTCCTTAAAAACCAGCAAATCGTTTTTCCCCATCTACACACGTCAACTTTGATTCTTTGATTTCGTAATCGCACCCTAGCGATGATGTCAAGAATCTTGTTTTATTTCTTGATATATATTCACCAGCACTCTTTTTCTCATGGAAACCAAGATATCTTAGAGGTATGAGGATCTTTTTCCTATCTACTAGTACCAAAGAGAAAATGACATTTCATTTTATTCTTTCAAGTTTCAAATCACAACTAATCATTGAGTACCAATGATGTTAGGGATTTGGTGTGGGGGTGGGGGATAGTAATGCTAAATAAATGAACAACTTGACGAGGTAAATAATTGAGCTGAACGCAAACTAGGATCACATTACTTGAAGTGAAGCGAACAAAGTGAATACGACATTTCCATGTTATATTGCATCTATTTTTTGAAAAGCAAAGTTATTCCTATCACGCAACTGATGAATCTCGTATATAACTGGTTAATAGATTACATAAAAACAGTGTTAGAAGCTATCCAATACAAAAATACGAATAAGACGCCCTTATTGAAAAATTAGTAACACATTGAAAATTACAGCCTTGTGCATCTAAGCTAAAACGCAAAAAAAAAAAAAAAAAAAAAAAAAAAAAAAAAAAAAAAAAAAAAAAAAAAAAAAAAAAAAAAAAAAACTGAATCAACCGATCAAAACACTTTGTGCCGTTTTGCACCATGATCCAAGCAACAAACTAATCAACTATTGGAATCTAGTGTCCTATGCTAGTTACCATTAAAGAATAAATGACATATGCCGACATGAAATGCATCAAGCGCCGTGTACAAGTACTTTCAGTATACAAATGTATCAAGCGCCATGTACAAGTACTTTCAGTATACAAATGTATCAAGCGCCATGTACAAGTACTTTCAGTGACCTCAGGAAAAAACACCAATCTTTTTGTGTATTCATTTGGCCCGTCCAAAAAATTTGAGAAGAATAAAAATCAAAGAGCCGTATATACTGCTAGTCTTTACAAAATGAAAAACACCGAACCATCTCATCTAACTAATATAAAGAAAATATGTCTTTTTGGAACGACTCTTTTTTTTTTTTGGTACTTAAAATGATGCTAATATCCTTTTCTTAAACTTTTAAATTACTTATGACAAACATAATGGAAGCCCATTTCTCTTAACTATAGCTTATTTGAAGTTAAGCGAAATGGGGTAGGAGGCGCATCTCACTATGTTAATCACATGGAATTAGATTCTGTTCCACTGACAGAAGAGTGGAATAGAAAATAACGGATCGGAGAGAATTGTATTCTTGAGGAATCCAATTCTGATATTTTTTTAGACTGTTCGGCTTGAATGAACGGGGCTTATTCCCTTGGAGTCCAATTCCCGGGGTCCCAATTACCCGAACCGAACGCGCTGTTAATTTTATTTACTTTGAGAACTTATAATTATGATATGAAACCAGTGCAACTCTTTTCACACCGGAGGGAATGGCATTCTTATTGAGTCGTGTAAGCTTTCATGAATTTTGCAGGTTAGAAAACTGCTAAACCATCGCCTCGATTGGTCAAACTCACAAGTTTTGGTATGTGAATTTTATTGTCAAATTTGGTTGATCAAAACTACATCTTGATTTATAACCTATTAAGGTCAGTCTTTGATAGCATTAAACCTATATATTTAATAACCGCAATTTTTAGAGCACAACTCGGTTGAACCTACAAGTTTTGCTCTCTCAAGCTTGTTGTCAATGTTAGATGAACAAAATTATATCTTGATTTATAGTCTATTAAGTCAAGTCTCGGCTAAGTATAGATTTTAGTAGTTGATTATCAGACATCACCCTCAACGACCGAAGATCGACAAAGACATTTGGAGAACTTCATCAATAAGGCATGTGAAGACTGACTGAGCTATTTTATTTTATTCACTATCTTAACATTATATCTTTATGAGACTATGTCGTATGATTTTTAGTAGATTTATTGCAAAGAAAAATTTTCCAGTCAAGTTTGTCATGTTAAAAATCTCGAAATACGATACAAGCATCGGATGTTTAAAGGTCCTTAACAATATTAATTCGAAACAATTTATTGTTCAAGAATAAATTTTGTGGATCATTTGAAAATTTCCCGAGTAATGATTTTATCATTTGGGAATGTTTCAGATATCAAAACATAGAAATTTAGAACTTATGTAATTTCTACTCAGGGTTAGGTTGGAAAAATTCATGCAGTTTTCATGAAAAAAATGACTTCTTTGAGATATTGGTTCTTTAGGAGCTTGTTTGATCTGATCAAGTTCCATAAGAAATTTATTCTCTTCATCTTATAACTATTGACTGTCACTAAGAACCTTACAAGTTTTTTCAGAGACTCACCTTCCTTTAGTTCGTACAGTTCAAGTTCTAGAGTCAGATCACTGATTTGTTTTTCGAGATCAGCAAACTCAACAATTTTTCGACTTATTTTGATTGCAGGATCTTCAGTAAGTTTGAGATATAGTTGGTAATCATCAACAGTCTAAATTTCTTTGGATCGTAGAGACTCAACAATTTCATTATTTGTTTTTATTTCAAACAAATTTGAGTCATCCAATCTTGATGATACGTTAACTGAATCAGCCATAGATTCAAATCTTATAGGTTGGATCACTGATGAGATTTTTTTTAGTTCTGGAAAAAGGTTCGTTAAGACTTGTGAAAGTTCGATTCTAGATTTAAATTCTAATCCTAAAACAACAAATTGAATTAAAATTGTTTTCAAGATTGTAAAAACACTGAGACTTAGGATTCCACTATTTTCCAATTTTCATGTGATTCAATTAATAATAATCATGCAACTCATGCATTCAAGTGATTCTAATATATTGCAATAATTAGATTTTTTGAAATAACAATTGTTTATCAAAAGCATAGAACATCAAAACCCTAGGAAAGCATGCTCTATCAAAAGAAATCACAATTGTTTAACAAAAATAAATAAATCAATTTTCTCATCAAGGCAAATAATCGTAAAGAATTGCAATAATTAATTAAATAAAAATTACCACACAAATATTGGAAAAATAGCTTCCTCTGTCGCCTCAGCAAAGGGGTTTAGTTCCTCATATTAATCGTGTGCTCAAAATACATGTTTATGGCTCAAAAGTTGATTAAAAGAGGTGAAAAGTGCTAATACTAGAATTCGCAACGGATATAAGCGTTACGAATACATTGTTACAGAGTACACGATAGAGGTATCTGTTGCAATCATTGTAGCTTAACGACTTCTACTGGTGGTCTTAAGTTCTTCGTGTTCTTTATCTTCCACAGCAGCAGAAACTGATTCCGTGCAACTCGATTTTTCTTCTATTCTATCCTCTCTAAACTATGCCAAACCCTCGATAATCCTTCCTTGGTTCCCCAAAACTCTATTTATACATCACAGGACCATGAAATCTTCGAGTAAATGCCAAAATATCTCAGAATAATTTTCTTTCTTTTCTCGGGAATTATTCTTATTTCACGGGAATATTTCCCATCTTTTCATCCTCACGCGACTTCATGAAGAAAACACACTCCAGCACATTGGTTTTGAATCTTTGTTAGAGTATAACTCGTGCCAGCTTACCAAAAATATAGCCGAGAATATTTTGTTTCCCGGTTTCATATGATCTCCACATAACTTCCTCTTCAATTGATTCCGGGACACGTACATTCCCTGATTTAATGAAAAAGGTCATTCCCCAACCAATTCCATCCAAAATTCCGATTAAATCTCAGCCAAACCACTTCCATAAATACATGCAGATGAATAGCCAAAACCCGTGAACCCTGTCTTCTTTAAATTCGATTATCCAGCCAATTCTGAGCGACTCCAAGACCATTACCATCCCTGTTTAACCTTAACAGGTCCACCTCAACTAACTCCAGCGTTTGAATCTCACTAATTCTTGGTTTAATATCGAACCCTAATCTGAACCTTGTTGCAACCTGTTTTCCCGCTAAAACTTGAAATTCAAATAGAGAAGATATTTACCCCTTATCCACTAGAGGAGTCCCCTTAGTAACTGGGTCGGAAATAGTAATTTTTAGGGTGTATGTAATAAAATTCATGGGTGCCTTTATAACTTTTCTTGGGTTCTTTTAACGCATTTCCGGGGCGCCTTTAGTAATTTCTCCCGGAGGTCCAAATGTCAATTTTCGAGCAACTTTCTCCATAAAAGCTTATTTCTCCGAAAACACCTACAAAGACATAAAAACCATAATAAGTACAATAATTGAGCACTAAAAATATATAGAATCGAGACAAATCAGACACAAAAATGTGTCTATCAAATACCCCCAAACTTATTATTTGGTCGTCCTCGAGTAAATCTAATCTAGAAAATAAATCCTAACTCATTGTCGCAGGCATCGCGGTTGCACTTAGCGTGTGCAACAAGCCTTTAAACCCCTAGGTGGCCCTAGTGGCCGAGTTATAGTCTCGGGAGGGTTTACCAGAGGTGTACCCACAAAACCTTTACTCCAGACTCTAGATATCTACGCAGAACCTTGGAATAGCACTAAGGAACCTCCTTGGTTGGCATACTCTCATTGACTACATGAGGAAGTATCCTTATCGAAATTGCAATTGTTGTACACGAGTTTGCACTCAAGCATACTAAAATTCATATATAGGTGACAGAGCTCTACTTAGATAGTCGCACTATGGACGTTAATATCGGGAATCAACAAATCACGTGAATAGATTAAGAAGATGGATATAGAGAAAAACGTAGATGGTTTTGATTTTAACTAAGGTGAACGGTGTTTCTTTATCTATCTGAAGGTCGTTGCCAGGATGAACCTATCCTAATGGACTGAGATACTGGTCTGACTAATATCAACACAACTGGCATATACAAGGGAACCAGTGTCAATAATCCTAAATCTAGATCAACTCAGCTGGCATATACAAGGGAACCAGTGGTCGATTTTATTCAATTTATTGTTTTTTTTTTAACAACATGATTAGATCTTGTCACCATATTACATGGTAATTCCCGTGGATCCTGCGTTCCACGCTTGTTTAGGCGACAGAGACAGGGAGAACACACACATATTGCTATCCAAGTGTTATTTTATTTATTATGTTTGGTCTAATTCATCCCAGCGGTGGTAACAATTCGATACGTGTGCCCCACTAAATCACTTAGAGAAACATATTTTAAAAAGAAAATAAAATAAAAACAGAAGGTGAAAAGGACTCAACAAGATATGGTGAAACTACCATGTTATTTCTAACACCTGAGCTCTGTGGTTTTATGAATAGACTCTTTAGATGTTTCCATATAATCAGATTGGTTCCTCAACTCCTACAACCAAGATGCTTCCATCCACTTAGATTGGTTAGTGCTATCCTTAATAGGCATAAATTTCTAGGCTCCAGAGTTTATTTATTGTAACAAAAAGCTAACAAAAAGTTTCTTCCCCACCCCCAAACTTAAATCTAACACTGTCCTCAATGTTTATAATTAAAGAATAGTACCAAAAGTATAAGTATCACGAGGAATCTGTAAAGAGAGAAGTCAGAAAGATAGTACCTGGATGAAGCGTAATAATCCTTCCACGGAGAATAAGGAGGGAAATAAAAACAAATAGCAAAAATAATATACAATATACAACATACAAATACCAAATACCTCGATGGTCCATCAAGGTAAACAGGGTCCTCCGGAGGGACCTCCTCAACATCACCTGTAGGAAAAGATTCTAAAAAGGGCTTCAATCTCTGACCATTAACCTTAGAAGAACTACTACCATCCAGTGTTTCAATTTCAATAGCACCATGAGGAAAAACAGTGTGGACCACAAAAGGACCGGTCCACCGAGAGCGCAACTTCCCGGGGAATATATGCAAACGAGTATCATATAGTAGAACTTTTTGACCTGGAGAAAATGACTTTCTTAAAAATATAATTATCATGCACAAGTTTCATTTTGTTCTTATACTCCTTAGCACTACCGTATGCATCTCTACGAATTTCGTCCAACTCATCGAGATGGAGTTTTTTGTGAGCTCCTGCTTCGTCAAGTGAAAAATTTAGCTGCTAAACATCCCAATATGCTCTATGTTCTAACTCAACATGTAAGTGACATGCCTTGTGAAAATGCGGGGGTCTAACAACCTCACCCAATATTTCAATTAACAATCTGTATGGACTATCTCTAATATACTTTTAAGAGAATCAACTAGACAGTCAGACTCAATCTTAATAAAAAGTATATCAAGGAGTTAATATCTCTATCTCTCGATTTTATCTATACTAAAACAAATAGAACTTCATCAAATACAATAGATATAAACTTGGATGGTACCAAAGACCAATATCCAAGGATCAATCAATTTCCAATCAACAACCAAAGTTTGGATTTCACAATTGATCGATACAACGCACAACCTGTGATATTTCAATTATATAACAAAATATAATGCAGAATAGAAATAACACAGACACCAAAAGTTTTGTTAACAAGGAAACCGCAAATGTAGAAAAACCCCGGGACCTAGTCCAGATTGAACACCACACTGTATTAAGCCACTACAGACACTAGCCTACTACAAACTAAATTCGGTCAGGATTGTAGTTGAACCCTAATCAATATCACACTGATTCAAGGTACAATTTCTCTCCTTACGTCTCTGATCCCAGCAGGATACTACGCACTTGATTCCCTTAGCTGATCTCACCCACAACTAAGAGTTGGTACGACCCAAAGTCGAAGACTTGAATAAACAAATCTGTATCACACAGAAAAGTCTACGATAATAGATAAATTTGTCTCCCACAGATAAACCTAAGAGTTTGTTCCGTCTTTTGATATAAATCAAGGTGAACATGAACTAATTGATAACCCGGACTTATATTCCCGAAGAACAACCTAGTATTATCAATCACCTCACAATAATCTTAATCGTATGGTAGCGAAACAAGATATTGTGGAATCACAAACGATGAGACGAAGATGTTTGTGATTTCTTTTATCTTGACCTATCAGAGATATAATCTCAAGTCAGTTATTTAATTGAACTCTTACGATAGAAAATGGCAAGATCAGGTCGCTCAACTACAAGAGAAGTAGTTTCGTTTGGCTTCAAAATCTCAATGAAGTCTTTAAGTCGTTAACCTACAGGGTCTCGAGAAGAAACCTAACGTTAAAGGAGAATCGAATCTAGCAAAACCAACTAGTATCACATAGGAGGTGTGGGGATTAGTTTTTCCAGTTGCTAGAGTTCTCCCTTGTATAGTTTTCAAATCAGGATTTGCAATCTATGCTATCTTAGTAACAAAACATTCAATATTCACTGTTAGATGAAAACCTGATTAGATACAAGCTAATATATTTCAACCGTTAGATCGAAACTTAGCTTGTCACACACAAATGAAACGCATTTCATTTAGGTTTGAGTAACCGTACCTAAACGTGTACACTTAGTTGGTTCACAAATAGTTAACCAATGGTTAGCCATAAGAGCACTTCCATATTAACCGTATTCATCTTTCTCATAACTAGTTCAAATGATTCATAAGAACTAGTTGAAGAGTTGGTCAATTGCTTAGGTCTTTATTCATAGACACAATTGAAAAAAATCGGTTTGATTCATTTGAACCAATTCATAAACAATATAGCCACGGTATGCAAAGATTGCATTCTTTATAATTTATTGTTTTAAGTTTATGAACTACCGATTTGAGAAATAACCAGCTTGGGTACGCGTACGGGTATGCGTACCTTAGCTACCGGATTTGAGTTTGTTTGGGTTTCCAAACTCAGCAGAATTTTTCGGGTAGAAAAGTTCCGTCATTACGCGTACGAGTACGAGTACGCGTACCTAAGGTGACTGGTTTATGAGTTTGTAAACTCCAAACTCAGCTGAATTTTTCGGGAGAAAAAGTTCCGCCAGTACGCGTACCCAACCTATCTCGTTCACCAATATCGTATGCACACATATGCACACACTCGGTTTCTGGTACATGGATTTATACACTAATGTGCATATACACTATATATGCTTATATCCATAGATGGTAATCTCAACTCTACATTTCAATCATTGAAACATTCTTCTATACTGTTATAATAGTCGTTATTCACAACTATCATCATCAAAGCTATTTTCAAGATTGAAACGTCATCATGACTTTCGTCACGGGTAAAGATGAAAAATGGTTAAAGCGAAAGCTTACCAACACATATTTCGAGAAAAAGATAGGCGAGTAAACTCGGCTCGAAATAGCAAATGTGTATGTATGAAAACTATCATACTTATACGACTTTTGTCTCAAGAGTAGGAGATAGAGTAGATAGACTTTTGAGTGGTAGATAAGTTCTCCACATACCCTTTAGTCGGATGAAGTTCCACTGGTTCCTTGAGTAGTTCTTTATCTTCGTAAGATGATCTCCATGGAGTCTGGAGCTCAACTACACTTAACTATCCTAGTCTGAAACTTAGCTATAAGTAGATTAGAAATCAAGACACATATTTTTGACAACTAAATTTGACAAACAAGCTTGAGATAAAAACGCTTGGGAGTTTGACCGAGCAATGCTCTAAAAATCTATCCCTTAGTCAATTTTAGTGACAAAACTATCAATACATATGGAATACGAAATAGATAAAACTTTGTAGCTTCTCGTCCAAATGCTTGATCTCCTTGGTGCTTCAACATTACTCGAAAACTTCGTCTTTTCCAAGTACTCCCATGATTCCATAGATGTTAAGTTCAACATCATAGTTGTTGAAGATTCGTAGCCATAACAATGAGAAAAAAAAAAGCTCTCGATCATTGTTATACAGTGTCATAGTATTATTACACAGTATCAAAGTTCAATTGTATCACAACTTTGACAACAATACTATGACGATATGTATCACTCCCCCTTAGTCAATACTTTCATTTCAACATGAAAACCACTCCCCCTTACATAATGATCCGAAAACCATATGTATTTGTAGTGTGAACTACATATTAACTCTCCCCCTTTTTGTCAATAAAATTGACAAAGGTACGAGAACATGATCCTAATGAAATTTTCATGGAGACGCTTCAAGACCAAAGAAAAGTACATATCAACTTTGTTTAGATGCAATTATAAAGCCGAAGCAAAATGCATTCATCACGGAGTTTGTAAAGATACAAGATAACTCATCAAATATTCCAAAACCGCACTCCCCACAAAGATATGGAAATTAAGCGCAAGTTCAAAAGAACTCTCCCCCATTTGATGTCATTCCCGAAAGAACAACAAGAGCGACCTTACTTTTACGAGAAAATAAGGTTTTCTTTGGACACCAAAAATCATAAGAATGATTTTGTATCCAAAAATCTCAATTAAACTAATCACAAGAGGACCCATGATTAATTCAATTGGAATACACAACCAAATTAACCACGAATGAATCCACGATTAGTCTAGTTGGAAATGCTCACATAAGAAGTCTTATGGAGCCGCACAATATATACATAAAATATGGATCAGAGAAGATCAATACTGCAGAACAGACAAGGATTCATTCTATTTTCCATCACTATTTGCACAATGACATATAATAGACATAATCCTCGTAAACAAAAGATTTTAACCTATCTTCCATCAATAAATGACATAATAGGCTTAACTTTTTGTTTGTCAAAAGTTCATCGATCTTGTATCAATACATGCATATCGACATATGAAAGAGATAACTTTTGACATCGTATGGGACAATAATAGTTCACGGACGCTGGTGGACCCGGAGGAGTGTGAAAATTAAGCGCAATAAAAACGCGGGTCTACAGTAATACCGCAAGTGCACGGTCGTCAGTTGTAGCTCGTGCAAGTACGGGTCGATCCACGGAGATTGGGTGTGTTTTGTAGTGATTAGCTATTTTGGGCTCTAAATTGCTTTTGGGCTTTGAATACCCTTTGAGTAAATTGGGCTTAATGGGTTTGTTTGTAATGATGAAGTGAAGTGTTTTAGACCTTTGAATATTTTTGAAATGGGTTGAACTGAGCTTGGGCTCAGTTGGTCTTTGAAGTGTAAATGGGCTTGTGATTGAAGTTGGCTTTGGCCTTATTCCTAAGAATGAACTGGCCTTAGTCTTTTGAGTTAGGCTTTTGGGTTAAGCCCACAATTGAATGGTTTGGGCTTTGGTTTGAGCTGGGCCTGTGGTCTTTCAACTGAACTGTGGTCTTAGCTGAGCCAAGCTCAGTTGCAGCAGCAGCAGTGGCAGCTAGAGAAGGAGCAGAGTTGCTGGCTAGGAAGGAAAAGGCAGCTGCAGCAACAGCAAGGGAAACAACAGCAGCAGTAGCACAAGCAAAGAAAGCAGCAGCAGCAGCAATACTGCACAGTAGCTGCACAAGGCAAAGAAAGCAATGCAGCAGTGCAAAAAGGCAAGTGCATAGCAGCTGCACAAGCAGTGGAAGGGAGGCAGCAAGAGAAGAAGTAGCAGCAGCACAAGGCAGTGAATGCAGCAGCAGCAGCAGTACTGCAGGGCAGTGGAAGCAGAAGCAAGGAAGAAAACATGGCAAAACAAGGCAATATAGCAAAGAAGAGATGGCAGTGAAGAAAACAGTGAAGACAATAAAGAAAACAAGCAGAGAACAATGCAAATGAACCAAGGCCTAAGCCAAGGGCAGGGATGTGGAGATAGCTAAGGAAAATGAATAAGAAAAAGAAACAAAGCCAAGTCAATGGCTCTAGGCATTCTTCCAGAGTGGGAATAGAACTAGCTTGCTCATTGTCACTAGTGAGCACTAGTTTCTCCCCACTACTCAATCAACACAATGCACCCAGGTTTTAATCTAACAGTCCATCACTTCTTGACAGTGAGTTGAAACAACAGATGAACAATGAAGGAAGAAACATCACAAACATCATAGGAACATGCACATTTAACAGGACACATGTAAACAACATTTAACAGGAACAACACATCTCTTGATTATAACACATGTAAACAACATCAACATTAACAACACACATTTAACAGGATTATCATTAACAGGGGACAAACAGGAAATTGAAACATTAACAGAACAAAGTTCTGGACACTGGCTAGTCCAGCATACCCAAAACTTTACACCCTCACTTCCTATTTATAATCAGAACACCCAATTAGGGTTTTTACACCAAACCCCCAAATTTAACAAAATTAGGGCTTTTAGAAATTTGGGAAAAACTCACCATGCCCTCTGAATTTGTTGTCCCCTCTGCAAATTGACGCCAACCCATGCTCCCAACTTGACTATGCTACGAACCCATCAATTTATTGCGTCTCTGAAAGCCATCTGCCATTTGTACTCAAACCCTAGTTCTCTTAGATGTATCTCATAGGTGATGAATGAGATATAGGTGAGAGAGATAGAGTCTAGAGTGATGTTTTACATGGGAGGTTGTGTGGTTGGAGAGACTCAAGATGGTGAAGAGGTACAGGAGCTCGAGAAGGAGAAATTGCAGAGCTCTGCAATGGTCGGGGAGAACGATAGTTTTGGGGAAAGGAAGTGTTTGGCTGAAGGTGAAGATATTTGATGTTTAGGTGTTGGTCAGGTGCAGCGGAGTCTGATGAACAACGAGTGGAAGGCGTTGGATCATCAACTTCAGATTGAATCTAACGGCAATATAGAAGAATGCTCTGATCGACCGTTGGATTAAGTGATACAACGAAGCTGACGGCTCCAGATGGAGTTAGGTGCTGTAGTGTTAACCGGAAGTATCGAGGTTTGATGAGCAGGCAAAGAAGCGACCGTAGGATCTAAATGTGATCTAATCTGAAGGCTTGGAATTTAGTTACTATGGTGTGTGATAGGAGCTTCAGATTTTGATGCGCGATGAAGGAGCGACCATCGAATGATGAGATGGATCCAATCCGACGGCTGAAGATGGAGGCGGTTTTGGTTATAGAAAATGGGTTTGGGTAAGGGTTTTGGGCCTTGGGTATGCCAAGCCCATATCTTCTTTAAGCACAATTCTTCCTTCTTGAGCCCATTTCTAGCCTTTTGGTCTTGTGCACAACATTCTTCGCGGCTTCCTTGTGTAATTCCTCCCGGCTTTTCACCACTCTTCAGCTCTTTTCCGCTCCGCAAGTTATCCAGACTTTATTTATTACCTAAAAATGCAAAATTAAGTAAGAAAAATATTTATTCTTGAAAACAATGAAAATACAGAATATGGGATAAAATGTAGAATTAATGCACAAAAGATGAGTTAAATGCCAACAAAAAGGGATAGATATATACAATATTTGGCACTCATCAAATACCCCCAAACCTGAATTTTACTTGTCCACAAGTAAAACAAAACTAAGGAAATCCTAACTATACCACTGTCGCTGGTCTCTCGAATGCATTTAGCGTATGCACTAAGCCTTTTAAACCACTAAGTGTCCCTAGTGGACGAGTTGAAGTCTCGTGAAGGTTTACCAGAGGTGTACCTACAAAACCTAAGGACAAAATATGAGCTCAGATTCCATCAAATGTGACATGTGCAAGTCAGTTAAGCTCACAGCAAAATGGAGATGTCAATCTAGCTATCGAAGGCACAATCCTAGCACTGATAACAAAAAAAGACATGTGATAAGAGTGTAAAGTGTATCTACACATGTGTAAAGAAAGATCTGAAGTTATGACTACTAATCACCAAGAGATAGTTTCTCAGGCTAAGAACTGAGGTCGAAATCTAGCTAGCTGTCCGGACTTTACGAGAATTGTGAATGAGTTGGAGGTATTTCACAATTACTCGCGTTGTACATCAATGGCATACACCCTCCTTGCTTATTACAATAAAACAACAAAATGACTCTTTACATGACTCTTATTTACATTGACTACTCTCTTTTATTTTTGGAACAAGAGAGAATGGAATTGATAAATACTTGATTTTTTTTTATTTTTTTTTTCTGACAGGAACACTTTTGATACATATACAACAGGAAACAAAAGATTACATGACACTTTGCAAGAGGTAGCCCTTTTTGATGCACCCAGTTAAATTCGATGGTTGTCTTTCTTAATGTAACCTCCACCTTCTATCCCAACCAACCAAAGAACAAGCTAGTCAAGTTTCGTTCAGTATTCTAAAGTGATTGGAAATCGTAACTTCCTATCAAACACCTTGAAGATCGAGGCCATACATGTATTGGTAGATCGTGCGCGTGCAAATTTCTTATCACTATGTGAATTGTGCTAGAATCAGGGTGCCTAAATATCTAGACTAAGACTCCTAATAAAAATACATATTTGCACAAGAGTCAACATTTCAAGGTAAATGAGCTCCATTTTTATGATTTTTCATTTTTTAATTTTTTTTGAATTTTGATTTGTCAATTTTTTTTTGGAATTTTTCAATTTTTTCAAAAAGAAGGAGTTCGTTTTCAATTATGGCATATTATCGTGGTATCTACTCTATACCCCCAAACCTAAACTAAACATTGTCCTCAATGTTTCAAAATATGGAAAGAATTAAAATGCAACATATGGAAAGGGACATGCTGAGTAGAGTAAAAGGAGAGAGAATACCCGATTTCGGCGAAAGCAGAATTTAAACTCCGTTATTCAAGGCAAAAATCCAACATATTTCAGCCGAGATCATATTGGATTAGCAAAATATATACAAAAGGAAAAAAAAGGGTTTTTAAGAAATTTTATCTACTGGATTATATACAAAAAATTCACCATACACCAAAAGTCTAAAGAGTTCAGGATCAACCCAAAAGACAAAGTGTAGACATTTCAACAGCTTCACACAATAATAACAGGAAAGAAACGCAAGTGAAACTGTGAAACAAAATGAGCTACCCCCAAACCTGGATTTTACAGAAGATATAATTTTGAAAACAAAATCGCGCAGTTTCGGGGGTTCATCATGCACAAGGTCTAGCTCGAAATGAACTGTGCTAGGGACGGGCAAACATGCTATTTCCAACTGTGGTTCCTCAAATGTATTATACTTAGAAGCAAAATAGTCCAAAAGGACTTGGGAAGCACACAGTTCCAATCCCAGATTAGGAATTTTCAGAAAAATTGGTTTTACAATATTGGTACAAACCAAATCTAGGTTGGGTGGAAGGCCATCCGATTGTGACTCATGTAGGAGAATAGGTGCGTCATTATTAATCAAATCAAAATCTCCTAACTCATCTACACATGTCACATCATGCTCACAATCATCAATCAAATTGGCAAGATCACAATCAGAGTCATCAACATCATCAACAGATTCATTCTCATGCATCGGCAAATCAGGAGAAATATCACAATGTGACCTAGGTAGAGAATCAGACACATCAAATATATTTTCATGCATATCAGTGTCTACAGAAGATTCAACTATTCATATGTCATGCTCATCTTCACAGAATAATTGTACGAATCCCATGTCAATATCAAAATCATATGAATTACAATGAGTATTAGAAAGAACAACATTCATGAAGGTCGAGGGCGAGAAGCCATATGTTATTGAACCAACAGGTTCCACAATATTTTCATGTTCTTCTAACATATCATCATAATCATCATCATGGTAGCATGCATATTGGTCCTCATTAACAGTGGTGGTGTCATTAGTCGATTCATGTTCCTCTAAATTAGGTTCGTATTCAACATTATTTACATGAATGGGGCTAGACACTTCATTAGGGACAACATACATTTCCTCATGAATTTCCTCCTTTTGTAGGTGAAGCAAAATCTGATCTAACTGTGCATGAATTCGTGATGTAGATCTATCATAGTCTTGCTCACTGAGTCTGAAAGCTTCTGTGGTGGAGTCTAAATTCATGGGAGTACAAAATTCTTCATGTTCAAATTGTGGTGAATGGTACATGTGTGCATGGTCATTAGGGTTTACAAAATATTGATCGCAACCCTCAAAGGATTGATTATGGTCCCAATGACTACCATTCTCACAATTTATGGGCATTTAATACATTGGATTTTCTCTAGATTGCCTAAAATTATGCAAAATATGACAGTGCTCAACAGGGTGGTCTAAACTACCACATGCGGGACATGCATAGATTTCAGGTTGCCTAAGAAAATTAGATGTGAAAGATTCCTCATGTGATTGCATTTCTAAAGCTGTGATTCGAGCTTCTATTTGATCCATAAGTGATGATTGTGTGAGTGAGGCACTAGCAAAATGTTCATTTTCACGTTGCGACGAATGATGCATGTATGAATAGTCATTAGGGTTCATGTATTGCGGCTCGGGACTTTGAAAATGTCCATAATAATTCCTATGACTATTGACATCATGGTCCGTGGAAGGTTCATAACGTGGCACATGCCCATAAGCAAGTTCTCTAAGAGTTTTATTTCCATCCCCAGGAGCAGACCAAAATCCAGACATGATTGGCTCAAAAGCTAAGTAATTATGTTACAAAGCCCAAAATTTGGTTTTTAAAGGGTTTGGATTTTTGGGAAAAATTTGGTTTTGGTGGGAGACATTTGAAAATTTGGTTTTGAAATGGGAGTAAAATAAAACTTTTGGTTTAAGATGGGATAAAGAAGAAAAAATTTGGTTTAAAATGGGAGCAAGTAAAATTTGGTTTTTTTGAATGGGAGAATTTTTTTTTTTTTTTTTTTTTAAGAAAGAAAATAAAATTTGGTTTTTGAATGGGAGCAAGCCCACTGTTTGTTTTGCGTGCTTTGGCTCCGCTTGGTTGAAAACTTTTGGTGGAACTGAGTCCAAAATCTCGGCCTAGAATTTGGGTACTCGGCCCACTAACGAGTTCAACTAGCGTGATCGGTTACAAGCTCAGCTGGGTTTAAAAACCCAGAATACAAATTACAGTCCAAAAAACAAGCTCACAAATTAAATACAAAACAAACAAATTAAACAACACAAGCCCACAAATAAATTATTACAAACCCAACAGAAAATAAGAGAAGCCCAAAAATTGGCTTTAATATTACATGCCCACAATTAAAAAATTGGAAGCCCACAATTCGGGTTCTCTTAAATGGGTTACCTTTTTAGCACAGCCCAGCTGCTCTGATATTGTTGCAAAAACCCAGTTGGGATTTGGTTCTTTTCCTTGGTGGCGTCCCAACAGAGAAAAAACAGGTTCAAAACAGCAGGTCCAACAGCAAATGAAGTGAAGCAGATGCAGATGCAAATGCTATGCAGTGAAATGCAAAATAGCTAAGAAAAACACAAGAAAAACACAGCACCAATCCCCGGCAGCGGCGCCAAAAACTTGGTGGACCCGGAGGAGTGTGAAAATTAAGCGCAATAAAAACGCGGGTCTACAGTAATACCGCAAGTGCACGGTCGTCAGTTGTAGCTCGTGCAAGTACGGGTCGATCCACAGAGATTGGGTGTGTTTTGTAGTGTTTAGCTATTTTGGGCTCTAAATTGCTTTTGGGCTTTGAATACCCTTTGAGTAAATTGGGCTTAATGGGTTTGTTTGTAATGATGAAGTGAAGTGTTTTAGACCTTTGAATATTTTTGAAATGGGTTGAACTGAGCTTGGGCTCAGTTGGTCTTTGAAGTGTAAATGGGCTTGTGATTGAAGTTGGCTTTGGCCTTATTCCTAAGAATGAACTGGCCTTAGTCTTTTGAGTTAGGCTTTTGGGTTAAGCCCACAGTTGAATGGTTTGGGCTTTGGTTTGAGCTGGGCCTGTGGTCTTTCAACTGAACTGTGGTCTTAGCTGAGCCAAGCTCAGTTGCAGCAGCAGCAGTGGCAGCTAGAGAAGGAGCAGAGTTGCTGGCTAGGAAGGAAAAGGCAGTTGCAGCAACAGCAAGGGAAACAACAGCAGCAGTAGCACAAGCAAAGAAAGCAGCAGCAGCAGCAATACTGCACAGTAGCTGCACAAGGCAAAGAAAGCAATGCAGCAGTGCAAAAAGGCAAGTGCACAGCAGCTGCACAAGCAGTGGAAGGGAGGCAGCAAGAGAAGAAGTAGCAGCAACACAAGGCAGTGAATGCAGCAGCAGCAGCAGTACTGCAGGGCAGTGGAAGCAGAAGCAAGGAAGAAAACAGGGCAAAACAAGGCAATATAGCAAAGAAGAGATGGCAGTGAAGAAAACAGTGAAGACAATAAAGAAAACAAGCAGAGAACAATGCAAATGAACCAAGGCCTAAGCCAAGGGCAGGGATGTGGAGATAGCTAAGGAAAATGAATAAGAAAAAGAAACAAATCCAAGTCAATGGCTCTAGGCATTCTTCCAGAGTGGGAATAGAACTAGCTTGCTCATTGTCACTAGTGAGCACTAGTTTCTCCCCACTACTCAATCAACACAATGCACCCAGGTTTTAATCTAACAGTCCATCACTTCTTGACAGTGAGTTGAAACAACAGATGAACAATGAAGGAAGAAACATCACAAACATCATAGGAACATGCACATTTAACAGGACACATGTAAACAACATTTAACAGGAACAACACATCTCTTGATTATAAGACATGTAAACAACATCAACATTAACAGCATACATTTAATAGGATTATCATTAACAGGGGACAAACAGGAAATTGAAACATTAACAGAACAAAGTTCTGGACACTGGATAGTCCAGCATACCCAAAACTTTACACCCTCACTTCCTATTTATAATCAGAACACCCAATTAGGGTTTTTACACCAAACCCCCAAATTTAACAAAATTAGGGCTTTTAGAAATTTGGGAAAAACTCACCATGCCCTCTGAATTTGTTGTCCCCTCTGCAAATTGACGCCAACCCATGCTCCCAACTTGACTATGCTACGAACCCATCAATTTATTGCGTCTCTGAAAGCCATCTGCCATTTGTACTCAAACCCTAGTTCTCTTGGATGTATCTCATAGGTGATGAATGAGATATAGGTGAGAGAGATAAAGTCTAGAGTGATGTTTTACGGGGGAGGTTGTGTGGTTGGAGAGACTCAAGATGGTGAAGAGGTACAGGAGCTCGAGAAGGAGAAATTGCAGAGCTCTGCAATGGTCGGGGAGAACGATAGTTTTGGGGAAAGGAAGTGTTTGGCTGAAGGTGAAGATATTTGATGTTTAGGTGTTGGTCAGGTGCAGCGGAGTCTGATGAACAACGAGTGGAAGGCGTTGGATCATCAACTTCAGATTGAATCTAACGGCAATATAGAAGAATGCTCTGATCGACCGTTGGATTAAGTGATACAACGAAGCTGACGGCTCCAGATGGAGTTAGGTGCTGTAGTGTTAACCGGAAGTATCGAGGTTTGATGAGCAGGCAAAGAAGCGACCGTAGGATCTAAATGTGATCTAATCTGAAGGCTTGGAATTTAGTTACTATGGTGTGTGATAGGAGCTTCAGATTTTGATGCGCGATGAAGGAGCGACCATCGGATGATGAGATGGATCCAATCCGACGGCTGAAGATGGAGGCGGTTTTGGTTATAGAAAATGGGTTTGGGTAAGGGTTTTGGGCCTTGGGTATGCCAAGCCCATATCTTCTTTAAGCACAATTCTTCCTTCTTGAGCCCATTTCTAGCCTTTTGGTCTTGTGCACAACATTCTTCGCGGCTTCCTGGTGTAATTCCTCCCGGCTTTTCACCACTCTTCAGCTCTTTTCCGCTCCGCAAGTTATCCAGACTTTATTTATTACCTAAAAATGCAAAATTAAGTAAGAAAAATATTTATTCTTGAAAACAATGAAAATACAGAATATGGGATAAAATGTAGAATTAATGCACAAAAGATGAGTTAAATGCCAACAAAAAGGGATAGATATATACAATATTTGGCACTCATCAGACGCAAACACATATATCCCATAACATATTGCAATATACAAAACCATAAAGATTAATACTGCAAAAATCATCTTCCAAATCAACTTTAGAATTTAAATAAATAAATCTAAAAACATTGCAAGATGAAAACGTTGGACATACCTATGTGTACTCACAATAATGGCTATTCCAAACCCTAGTTATCTTTAATAAACAAAACAAGAATAAAAAAATTTCTTAAGAATTTTCCTAGAAAAAGAAAAAAGTCAAAGTTCACGTTCGAAAGCTTCACAGGTTTCGAGATCTTTGAGCTTGTGACTCATAGTGTCAACTGCATCTTCGGAGAAGATATCCTCATTGAGAAGTTATTTAACATGTTACTTCATGAGACCAAGGTCATTGGTAACCTTTCTCAACTCAGTTATGACCACATCAAGATCCTTCATAGTATCAACAAGTTGCAGTTTTGCTTCTTCAAAGTATTTAAGAAAGTCATGAACCACTCAGCAGAAATCATATCCTCATTCTCAACATCTTGGTGTGAGTAGGCATAATAGCATGAGGCATTAGGTGCACCATCTTATACAAGAGTTCTTTTCTTCCTCCCTTTTGATTCGAAACCAAAACCTTTCTCAAGAAATCCTTTTGCAAAATCACCATAGCAAGATGAAGAAGATGACATTCTTGATAACCAAAAAATAACCTAGAGTATGCGTACGTGACTTACGTAACTCAATAGGTCGGGTACTTAAAGGTTTCTTAGGGAAGGGATTTTTAGGGTTTCCTTAATTGATTCGTGACAGTCGCGCGGGTAACTGTACGAGTTCAATCTCGACCCAAAAGAAGAACAAGGGTCGTAAGCACACGACCTTGTTGAAAACTCTTGCAATATAAGGAAATCATAATGACTCCAAAAATCTATGTCTCATAAGAGAAACAATTTTAGAGTACATGAGTAACACCTTGTTTAACCAAACAAGAGAATAACAATTAAAAAACAAATACTTGTGCAAGCATTTTTGCAAAGATACTCATGCTAAAGACGATAAGAAAATAAATTGAGAATCCGAAAACACCATAGTCAACAAGTATACCTGAGCATATCTCTCAACCAGGATTTTTGTGTGAGAGAATTCAACCTTGTGATCAAATAGCACAAGTATGAGCCTTTAGCTCATCAAATGAATATTATTTTGGTTAAACCCCTTTCTTCTTTACTTTGGAAGAAGATTTTTATGATGTGAAAAGTTATTGTAGGATCAGAATCTCGCACAGAAGAATATGCTTGCGAAATTATTAACAACACATCGCGAAGACATCGGATGATTTCAGAAACGACATAACAGATGACATCAACTTAAACATGAGAAAAGTGTGATGATCTTGCGAAAATTAGGAATGTTGCGAATGTTACATTTGTAAGCTTACGAAAATACCGCAAGCCAGATCCAAAATTAGGGTAAATGTTAGTTGTACATTAACAATCATCCACTATGTAAACACCTATATAAAGAGAAAGGCAAGAGAGAGAAAGGAGATAGCTAATCAGAAAGAGAGACACACTTTAGGAGAGGATACATTCTGTAGAGAGCGAAAGTAGAATTGGTTGTATTATTATTATTATATCCTTCTTGTTCCTCCTTCAAGAACCTAGAGCTCCAAATACTCATTAATGGAGTCTCCATGTAATCAAGATGTAACTACAAATAATCATAGTAAAACCTAACCCTGTGGATGTAGATCAAATTGATCGAACCACATAAACCTTGTGTCTCTTTACAATTTTAGCATTCTTATCATCATTTTTATGTTTAGATCTACAAATTATTACAAGGGGTATGTTGTAGGATTTCCTGCAACTACATTTTTGGCGCTAGAAACAGGGAGCGAGTAAAGGATTTATCCCTCCTGTATCTTGTTGGTTCAAGAAATTTCCATGAAGATTAGCTACTGTTCATATTTTTCTAGATCTACAAAATTTAGGTTCAAAAATGGAAATTTTATGGAAGAAATCATACTTTCAGGGAGTAAACATCATCAACAATTCAACGACATGAAAAGAGTGAGAGAAAAAATTAGTTGTTGTGGTGAAATTTAAGGAAAAAATGGAAGTTTCAGTGGAAGATTTTCATGTTCATGAGAAAGCAAGAGGCATTTTGTGAAGAAACAAAGGAAAGACGAAGATAATGATAAGAGTCAGAAGTTGGGATTTCTGTCACAAACAGAAATTCGCACAGATGGTTCAAGGCTGAGCGAACAACAAATAGGTCACGGGTTCGAATTCACAGAGACACATATTTTTCATTTTCTTCTCATTTTCATGGGAGAATAAAAGAATAAGGAAAAAAGTTATGCGTCAATTTCGCAGAGAGGTCCTTGCACAATTGGTCCAGAGAGCAGTATGTGCGTTCAAGTTCGAATTCGCCTGCGAACATAGTTTTATTCTTTTTTACAGAGAGCAAAAAAATGAATAATTTCGCAATATTGTTTCATTATTTCGCAAACAAGAGGCAACACAATTGGTCATGTGCGAAGTTTATGAGCTCATTGTCGCGTGTTCGATTCCCACCTCACGCGTGCCTTTTTCGCATATTTATATTTAATCTATTAAGGGTGAAGATGAGGATAAAGGTTTACAGTTGTTTAGTTATTTTGCACAGCAGAGTTGTCACAGATGGTTCAGTGTGATACTTCGCAAGGAGAATGTCATGGGATCAATTCTTGCCACTCTTATATTTGTTTTTGATTATTTCGCATGAGAGAGTTCGCACACTTGGTTCGCACAGAAAAGAGTTGATGATTATTTCGCACAGAAGAGAGTTGATGATAATTTCGCGAGATATTTCGCAAAGAAGAAGCTTGCACAGTTGGTCAGGAGGCATGAATGCAAGCAGCAGGTCGCGGGATCAATTCTTGCTTCTCACATGTTTATTTTTGTTATACGAAATTTATACAGAATTGCCTCTCACACAGTTGGAAATTGATTACTTCGCAAGACCTTTGATTATTTCGCAAGAGAGGCTTAGCACAGTTGGTATGGTGCGAGAAAATCCAAGAAGCAGGTCAAGGGTTCAAGTCTCACTTCTCACACTTCTTTTTGCTGCGCGAAATTCATACATTTCAAGGCATTTATTCACTTCTTTGACAACAACAGCGACTCACATGAAAGATAAGTACCACTTCCTTGAACATTTTACTTTATACTAAGAACGAATAAAAAGATTTTAGATTTGATTTACAAAAAGCGATTCAATCGCACGATAAATTTTTTTTCAAGATTTCAAAAATTACAAAGATTACTAAGATTTCAAGATTTCAAAATTACAAAAAAAAAAAAAAAGAAAACCCGAAAAAATTCGATTTATATATATTTCTAGAATATTTATTTTACAAAAAATAAAAGATTTTTGATTTGATTTACAAAAGGCGGTATAATCGCAGAATTACAGAAATTTCAGAATTACAAAGATTCCACAATTACAAAAGAAACCGAGAAAAATCTCGCACAGATCAATTTATATATTTCTCTTAAATATTTGCTTTGTTTCAAATGAGAATGATATCTAACATGGAGAGTAGTAGGAGGCAAAATAAGACCTTCCATCAACAGGCTAGTAAGACCTTCCATCAACAGGCTGCATAAGACCTCATTAGGATCATTTCCATGAAAGATGTTTATCGGATGAGACGAAACAAGTTATACAAAGGAAATCAAAACAAAGAAAAACGATTTGAACTTGCAATTAAATGAAAATTTTTGATAAAAGAAATATATTACAAAGATTTCACAACTACAAAGATTTCAGAATTACAATGTATTAGAATTTCTCTTGAATATTTATTTTGCTTCAAATGATATAATATTATGAGAATGAAAGAATGAATGAAAGAGATGACAGAAATGAAAAGATGAATGAGAGAATAAAGAAACGCGAACATTTCACAGAAACAAAGAGACGCGAACATTTCGCAGAAACGCGAATAAAATTTCGCAGATAGAGGCGAACCTTTATGGCGTACACCCTAGTTCGCGAATAAAATTTCGCAAGAGGCAAATGTAAGACCTAAAGTACGTCATAGAAGGGGGTACCTGTTGCATGACTCAGCGAAAAGGTTACACCGCCCCTGGAACCTGAGTCATGGAGATTTGGGGTCAATAAAGCCCATCCATGAGAGGTACCTTGGATTTTCAACCTAAGCTTTTGCTTTAGGTTGGACGACTAGGGGTCTCTTCTAAGGAGTGCAGACTCTGATCAAGGCGCCGAGGTACACGGTTGAGTCAAGAGTGCCAGTGGCGTCTGGAGCGTACCTTGCCATTCTTGAAAATTCTTGGCTTATACTGCACTCGATCCGAAGAAAACCCCACTTAGGGTGCAGTCTCGTAACCATAAGACCTATAGGTAAAAGGGACAAGAGGCTGCGAAAACAACTGGTTGTTGTTAAGACCGGATGGGGGGATTTAACCTTTTATGGTAGAAGTACGCCTCCTTAAAGGGGCAACAAGGGGGGAGATAAGGGCGGCACCCTCCATTAGGGAGCTGATAAGTGTATTAAGACGCAAATGCCATGAGGATTTTTACTCGCAAGGGTATTAAGACTTGTCATATTTGTGCGACAATCCTGAAGAGGCAATAATACTAGAGAAAATGATAAGACGAGATCAATGGGTAATTACATGAAAGTGTGAAGACGTCCTGCGATTTCTTCGCAAGACGACAATGTCATGGGGATTTATTTTCGCAAGAATATTTAGGCCTGTCATATTGTCGTCTTGCGACGAAATCGCAGGACGTCTTCACACTTTCATGTAATGACCCATTGATCTCGTCTTATCTTTTTCTCTAGTATTATTGCCTCTTCAGGATTGTCGCACAAATATGACAAGTCTTAATACCCTTTCGAGTAAAAAGCCTCATGACATTTGCGTCTTAAGATACTTATCATCTCCCTAATGGAGGGTGCCGCCCTTCTCTCCCCCTGGTTTCCCCTTCAAGGAGGCGTACTTCTACCATACAAGGTTAGCTCCTCCCATCCGGTGTTAACAACAAACAGTTGTTTTCACAGCCTCTTGTCCCTTTTACCTATAGGGCTTATGGTTACGAGACTGCACCCTAAGTGGGGTTTTCTTCGGGCCGAGTGCAGTATAAGCCAAGACTTGTAAAGAATGGCAAGGTACGCTCCAGACGCCCATGGCACTCTTGACTCAACCGTGCAACAATCCTGAAGAGGCAATAATACAAAAGAAAAAGTTAAGGCAAGATCAATGGGTTTTTGCATGAAAGTGCAAAGATGTCCTGCGATTTTGTCGCAATGACAAGAGGTGGCAAAATAAGACCTTTAACTAGGAAGGCAAAATAAGACCACATAAGAAAATGAGTAAGCAAGTAAGCTTGCGAGAATGAATATATGTAAGCAAAAAAGCTTGCGAATATGTACATGGAAATGAAACTGAGGCAGTGAAAATACCGTAGACTTGATATTATGATCATACTGTTATGAGATATTAATAGTGCAGGAAAGAGGGAAGATGAAAAACAAGTAAGAACTTGTGAAGAAAAATAACTACACCGAAGAAGAATGCATACACTAAAGAAAAAGGCAGAGAAATGAAGAATGAAAGCAATTTAGAGCTACATCAA
The DNA here is from genome assembly GCF_003573695.1 of Papaver somniferum. NCBI lineage: Eukaryota > Viridiplantae > Streptophyta > Magnoliopsida > Ranunculales > Papaveraceae > Papaver > Papaver somniferum. The sequence continues at coordinate 227,423,351 of NC_039364.1, read as the reverse complement.
TTTTAGACGGAAAACTGATCTAAGTAACACAAACATTAACTATACATTGCAATACATAAGCATTCTAATCATACAAGCATCATACTCGCATCATAAAAGCATTGCATAAGCATTTCATGGCATAAAAATCGCATACACATTTCATAACATAATCATCACATAAGCATTATATTCGCATAAGTACTTTACAAAACTGTACGGAATAATATTGCAGAATTTCGCAATAATATCGCAGAATTATTCAGGATTATTCAGAATTTCACAGGATTATTCAAGAATTTATCAAGATTATTCAGAACGTCACAGAATGATTCAGAATTTCGCAGAATGGTTCAAAATTTCGTAGAATGTGTCAGAATTTCGCAGAATATGATTCTTCCAAATGATGTGATTATCTCGCTCAATTATTTCGCACAATTATAAGCTAATTTAAGAGATTATACTATTGCATGAACACAAAACATGAGACAAAGAAAAAGATAAGAATAAGGAAACAATTCGCACAATCAACATTTTCTCAAGGATTCTACCCTCATAGATAAAGAACAGAGGCAACTATGGATTACCAAGAAAACATTTTATGTTCTTTTTCTCCTAGGCAAGAATCATTCCCAAAGTGGACGTTCGCTAATGAACAATAAGAATCCTCACCAAAAATGGAGTAATAATTTCGCACGAATAGAGGCAATACTTATTATTCAAGGACAAATACTTCTTATTTACTTCGCAGAGTTCTTCTTATATTTCGAGGATTAAGTACTTTTTATACTTCATCAAGGATACTTCATACTTCGCATACTTCAATGGTTGATACTTCTTATTTACTTCGCAACGTTCCAGAACTTCACAAAAGAATAAAGGCAAGTACGTACTTTTCAAGTCCGATATTCTTTCGCTCGTTCCTCTAACAACTACAACAAGGTGGATTTTTTCTTAAAGATCGCTTTTCAAGCAATATTCAAGAAAAAAGAGGCAAGATGTAGGATCAGAATCTCGCACAGAAGAATATGCTTGCGAAATTATTAACAACACATCGCGAAGACATCGCAGGATGATTTCAGAAACGACATAACAGATGACATCAACTTAAACATGAGAAAAGTGTGATGATCTTGCGAAAATTAGGAATGTTGCGAATGTTACATTTGTAAGCTTGCGAAAATACCGCAAGACAGATCCGAAATTAGGGGAAATGTTAGTTGTACATTAGCTGTCATCCACTATGTAAACACCTATATAAAGAGAAAGGAAAGAGAGAGAAATATAATCAAAAAAGAGAGACACACTTTAGGAGAGGATACATTCTGTAGAGAGAGAAAGTAGAGTTGGTTGTATTATTATTATCTCCTTCTTCTTCCTCCTTCAAGAACCTAGAGCTCCAAATACTCATTAATGGAGTCTCCATGTAATCAAGATGTAATTACAAATAATCATAGTAAAACCTAACCCCGTGGATGTAGATCAAATTGATCGAACCACGTAAACCTTGTGTCTCTTTACAATTTTAGCATTCTTATCATCATTTTTATGTTTAGATCTACAAATTATTACAAGGGGTGTGTTATAGGATTTCCTGCAACTACAATTATCATAAAATTTACTATCATAATACGACACATAGTAAGGATTCTTACCTGAAGAGTGTTGTCTAGATGAAGTACATAGTTTGTTGATGATTTCCTTATATCCCTCAATAACCAACTTTAGGTTGTCATCCATCTGCTCACATCTGCACTCTTCACTTGATACATCATTCACACCAGGGTTATTATTATCTCCATTTACGATAGGAGAGAGAACAAGTGTTCTTCTTGGACGATATTTGTTAAACGATCTATTATGTTGTTGAGGAACTCATTGAACTGACCTTCCTGGTAGGGTCCACAGGACGTGTACTAAAACCAATTGGTTTAGACATACGAATGTCAGTTACACCTTTAAGAATTAAATCTAAGGTGTGTTGAAGTTGAACTAACGATTTGTTTTTCACCTTGAGTATCCCTTTTTGCACTATATGTCCTTTTGAATCACAAAAGAGACACACTTTCTGATCACGAGAGTGATTAGAGATTGCAGACCTAACATTATTGTTTGGAGATTTTTTTCTTCCAACTGATGTGTAAATCCCCTGCACATTAGTTTGAGTGGGAAGAGAATCTGAGAATACTTCTGAAACTGGAGCTCTTTCAGTTTGCAAAGAAGTAGACGGTATAACAGACTTTTCTGAACATCCTTGAATGAAGAGTTTACTCAAGAGATTTTCAATTTCTAAAGCATCCTTTTTAAGTTTTGCCTCAAGTAAGATACGAGATGATCGAACATCAGGATTTTCTTTATAAGAAGCCTTTTCCCTGGAGACACAGTCTTTTACTACACCATGAAGAACATTGACATGTTTTTTTAATTGTTTGAATCTATCAGCATGAATTCTAACAAGATTTATAATTAGTTTACTCTCTCTAGTTGTTTCCTCTTGAATAACAGAGTTAGATTCATCAGAAAAAACACATGTTTGTAAGTATGTTTCATTTGAACACTAGGTTCGTCTGTAACAGAGATTGAAGGATTTTTCTCTTTGGCAGGCTTATTAGAAACAAAGTCTTTATTTCTGGTGATGTGTTTATAAGAGACAGTTCCTCTATCCATAGAGTCATATCGCTACAAACACAGACTTTTGAGGTCTTAAACGTGTTTTCCTGATCTGATACCAATTGAAAATGCGGGGGGTCTCACAACCTCACCTAATATTTCGATTAACAATATGTATGAACTATCTCTAATATACTTTAAGAGAATCTACTAGACAGTTAGACTCAATCTTAATAAAAAGTATATCAAGGAGTTAATATCTCTATTCTCGATTTGATCTATACTCAAACAAATAGAAATCTATGAGTCTTTATCAAATACAAGAGATATAAACTTGGATAGTACCAAAGACCAATATCCAAGGATCAATCAATTTCCAATCAACAACCAAAGGTTGGATTTCACAATTGATCGATACAACGCACAACCTGTGATATTTTAATTATATAACAAAATATAATGCGGAATAAAAATAACACAGACACCAGAAGTTTTGTTAACGAGGAAACCGCAAATGCAGAAAAACCCCGGGACCTAGTCCAGATTAAACACCACACTGTATTAAGCCGGTACAGACACTATACTACTACAAACTAACTTCGGTCTGGACTGTAGTTGAACCCTAGTCAATCTCACACTGATTCAAGGTACAGTTGCGCTCCTTACGTCTCTGATCCCAGCAGGATACTACGCACTTGATTCCCTTAGCTGATCTCACCCACAACTAAGAGTTGCTACGATCCAAAGTCGAAGGCTTGAATAAAAAAATATGTATCACACAGAAAAGTCTATGATAATAGATAAATTTGTCTTCCACAGATAAACCTAAGAGTTTGTTCCATCTTTTGATAGAAATCAAGGTGAACAAGAACTAATTGATAACCCGGACTTATATTCCCGAAGAACAACCTAGTATTATCAATCACCTCACAATAATCTTAATCGTCTGGTACCAAAACAAGATACTGTGGAATCACAAACGATGAGACGAAGATGTTTGTGATTTCTTTTTATCTTGCCCTATCGGAGATATAATCTCAAGTAAATTATTCAATTGAACTCGTACGATAGAAAATGGCAAGATCAGATCGCTCAACTACAAGAGAAGTAGTATCGTCTGGCTTCACAATCCCAATGAAGTCTTTAAGTCGTTAACCCACGGGGTCTCGAGAAGAAACTTAACGTTAAAGGAGAATCGATTCTAGCAAAACCAACTAGTATCACACATGAGGTGTGGGGATTAGTTTTTCCAGTTGCTACAGTTCTCTCTTATATAGTTTTCAAATCAGGGTTTGCAATCTATGTTAGATTAGTAACAAAGCATTCAATATTCACCGTTAGATGAAAACCTGATTAGATACAAGCTAATATCTTTCAACCGTTAGATCGAAAATTATCTTGCCACACACAAATGAAATGTATTTCATTTAGGTTTGAGTAACCGTACCTAAACGTGTACACTTAGTTGGTTCACAAATAGTTAACCAATGGTTAGCCATAAGAGCACTTCCATATTAACCGTATTCATCTTTCTCATAACTAGTTCAAATGACTCATACGAACTAGTTGAAGAGTTGTTCAATTGCTTAGGTCTTTATTCATAGACACAATTGAAACAAAATCGGTTTGATTCATTTGAACCAATTCATGAACAATATAGCCACGGTTTGCAAAGATTGCATTCTTTATAATTTATTGTTTTAAGTTCATGAACTACCGATTTGAGAAATAACTAGCTTGGGTACGCGTACGGGTATGCGTACCTTAGCTACCGGATTTGAGTTGGTTTGGTTTCCAAACTCAACAGAATTTTTCGGGTAGAAAAGTTCCGCCAGTACGCGTACTCGTACGCGTACCTAAGGTGACTAATTTATGAGTTTGTAAACCCCAAACTCAGCAGAATTTTCCGGGAGGAAAAGTTCCGCCAGTACACGTACGGGTACGCGTACCCAACCTGTCTCCTTCACCAATACCGTATGCATACATATGCACACACTTGGTTTCTGGTACATGTATTTATACACTAATGTGCGAACACACTATATATCCTTATATCCATCGATGGTAATCTCAACTCTACATTTCAATCACTGAAACATTCTTCTATAATGTTATAATAGTCGTTATTCACAACTATCGTCATCAAAGCCATTTTCAAGATTGAACCGTCATCATGACTTTCGTCACGGGTAAAGATGAAAAATGGTTAAAGCGAAATCTTACAAACACATATTTCAAGAAAAAGATAGGCGAGTAAATTCGGCTCGATAGCAAATGTGTATGTATGAAAACTATCATACTTATACGAATTTTGTCTCAAGAGTAGGAGATAGAGTAGATAGACTTTTGAGTGATAGATAGGTTCAAGTCTCCACATACCTTTTAGTCGGATGAAGTTCCACTGGTTCCTTGAGTAGTTCTTCGTCTTCGTAAGATGATCTCCATGGAGTCTGGAGCTCAACTACACTTAACTATCCTAGTCCGAGACTTAGCTGTAAGTAGACTAGAAATCAAGACACATAGTTTTGACAACTAAATTTGACAAACAAGCTTGAGATAGCAACGCTTGCGAGTTCGACCGAGCAATGCTCTAACAACTTTCCAAATACTAGACTATAAGGGGACATTACAATGGGGGTTTTAAACGCAGTGCGGTAAGCCCATAAGGCATCAGTAAGCCTCGACGACCGGTCTTTCAGATTAAGATTGATTGTTTTCTATAGAATACGCTTAATTTCCCTATTGGAAACCTCTACCTGACCACTAGTCTGTGGGTGATATGGGGTAGCTACTTTGTGGGTAATACCATATTGTTTCATTAAAAGTGAAAATGGCCTATTACAAAAGTGGGTTCCTCCATCACTAATTATAGCTCGCGGTGTACCAAAACGTGCAAGTATATTATCTTTCAAAAACTGGAGTACGACCTTGTGGTCATTTGTTTTACACGGAACCGCCTCAACCCACTTAGACACATAGTCTACAGCGACAAGTATGTAAATATAACACAAAGAATTAGGAAATGGACCCAAAAAATCAATGCCCCACACATCAAATACCTCAATCACTAAAATAGGGTTCAAAGGCATCATATTTCTACGGGAAATGGTCCCTAACTTCTGGAAACACTCACAAGAAACACAATGACTATGGGAGTCTTTAAACAACGAAGGCCAGTAAATCCACACTGCAATATCTTAGCAGCAGTCTTCTTAGTACTAAAATGACCCCCACTCGAATGTTCATGACAAAAGGAGATAATACTGGACTGGTCCCTCTCAGGCACACATATCCTAATAATCTGGTATGGAAAATACTTAAACAGATAAGGATCATCCCAAAAGAAATGCTTAACCTCGGCCAAAAACCTAGAACGATCTTGCTTACCCCAATGTTGAGGAATTCGACCAGTAAAAAGATAATTCACCATATGTGCACACCAAGGTGATTGGTAAATAAAGAACAACTGTTCATCAGGGGAACTAAAAACTAGGAAGGGAATCATCAGGGGAACTAAAAACTAGCCTAGACAAGTGGTCTGCTACTACATTTTCCGTACCCTTTTTGTCTCTAATGTCTGGAGAAAATTCTTGTAACAAAAGGATTCATCTAATAAATCTAGGTTTGGTATCCTTCTTAGACAAAAGGTATTTTAAAGCAGCATGATCAATATAAATTACGACCTTAGAACCTAATAGCTAGGATCTAAACTTATCCAAGGCAAACAAAATGGCTAACAGTTCCTTCTCCGTAGTTGTGTAGTTCAGTTGGGCATCATTCAGAGTTTTGCTAGCATATTAAATCACATGAAGTAATTTGTTTTCTCGCTGACCTAGCACAACGCCTATAGCATAATCTGAAGCATCACACATGATTTCAAAGGGTAGGTTCCAGTTAGGTGCCTGGACTATCAGGGCGATAGTGAGTAAAGTATTAAGCTTCTCAAAAGCCTCTAAACAAGCATCATTAAAGACAAACTTAACATATTTTGCAAACAAATTGCAAAGAGGTCTAGAAATCAAGCTAAAATCCTTAATGAATCGGCGATAAAAACCTGCATGCCCTAGGAATGACCTAATATATTTTACGGTTTTTGGGACCTGTAAAGTCTTAATAAGGTCAACTTTGGATTTTTCTACCTCTATACCCTTTGAAGATACGATATGGCCGAAGACAATTCCTGATTTAACCATGAAATGGCATTTTTCCCAATTAAGCACTAAATTCTTTTCTTTACACCTAGTCAACACTAGTGTTAAATGATGCAAGAACTCATCAAAAGATGAACCAAACACTGAAAAGTCATCCATAAAGACCTCTAAAAACCGTTCTACCATATCAGAAAATATGTTCATCATACAACGCTGAAAAGTCACAGGGGCATTACATAGACCGAAAGGCATGCGTATGTACGCAAAGGCACCAAAGGGACAAGTAAAAGTGGTTTTTTCCTGGTCTTCGGGGGAAATATCAATCTGATTATATCCAGAATATCCATATAAGAAGCAATAGTGACTATGTCTGATAATCGTTCTAGCATTTGGTCGATGAAGGGAAGGGGAAAGTGATCCTTCTTAGTGACCTTGTTCAATTTCCTATAGTCGATACAGACACGCCATCCCGTGGTCACTCGGGTTGGGATTAACTCATTATTATCATTCTGGACTACAGTGATACATGATTTCTTTGGAACAACCTGAACGGGGCGGACCCACTTAATGTCTGAAATTAGGTAGATAATACCTGCATCTAACAATTTAAGAACCTTGGTTCGAACTACTTCTTTCATATTAGGGTTAAGTCGACGTTGCATCTCCCTAGAAGGTTTAGTGTCCTCCTCTAAATAAATCTGATGCATACAAACAGTAGGACTTATACCCTTAATGTCTGCTATGGTCCACCCTAAATCCTCCTTGTTATTTTGAAGTACGGTAACTAGCCTACTTTCCTGATCACTATCCAAGTCGGAAGCAACTATCACACGTAAAGTCTCAGATGGTCCTAAAAACACATATTTCAGGGTATCTGGTAGTTGTTTAAGGTCCAACTTAGGAGGCTCTTCTAAAGAAGGGACTAGGGTAGACTTAGAAACTTGGAGTGGTTCGAACTTAGGTTTCCATCCATTACTAGTGTCTATTAAAGGGACGGAATCTAACAAAGCATTCACCTCATTAATCACACTATCATCATCAAAATCAATCCCAAAGTGGGCCAGGCATTTCTCTAATGGATCTTGTAACAAAGTATTTGGTAATGACTCCTCGACTAATGTTCATATCATGTTTACCTCTTCTATGCTTGAGTCATCTAGTTCAGAGGGTAGCTTACTAATATTGAAAATGTTCAGCTCAATAGTCATGTTACCAAAAGACAAATTCATAATACTGTTTCGACAACTAATGATTGCATTGGATGTAGCTAAAAACGGGCGACCTAAAATCACAGGTATCTGGTTTTGTGGGTCAGGGACAGATTGAGTATTTAGGATAACAAAATCCACTGGATATATAAACTTTTCGACCTCATTAACACCTCTAGCAATTTTGACAGACCTATCAGCTAACTGCAGTGTCATCTGAGTAGGTTTCATTTCACCAAGCCCTAGTTGTAATCATACATGGCACGGTAGTAAGTTCACACTGGCTCCTAGGTCAAGCAAAGTTTTTTCTACCCGAAAGTTACCTATTATGCAAGAAATGGTAGGGGAACCTGGGTCTTTGTACTTAGGAGTTGTGGTGTTTTGAATGATCTAACTTACATGAGTAGCTAAAAATGCTTTCTTAGGGACATTTAGCTTTCTCTTTCTCGTACACATATCCTTAAGGAACTTAGCGTAAGCAGGAAGTTTCCTAATTGCATCTAATAAAGGAAGGTTTATGGTGACTTGATTAAAAACCTCCAATATGTCACTAAAGTTCGATTTCTTCTTTGTTGGTACTAATAGTTGGGGAAATGGGGCTCTAGGCATAGAATCAGACCTCTTAGGAACCGAATTGGCATCATCAGAAACTTTGTCAGTCTCCTCAGCTACTGGTGGTCCTGAGGGGTGAGATCCTGAGGGGTGAACTACAATATGTTCACTATCGGGCATGGTTACCTTATTGTCTACAACTCTACCACTCCAAATGGTTCTAATATCATTCAATTGATTCGACGGTTTTGCACTTACTTCATGAAATCCTCTAGGGTTGGGTTGTGTTTGACTAGGAAACTTACCTTTTTCTCTCAAAGACTCATTTATTTGACTAACCTGGTTTTTTAACTCGGAAATAGCCTGAGAATTAGCCTGGCATATATTTTTACTTTCTTCTATGCCATGCGAAAGCGATAGGTGAATCTTTTCAGTGTTTCGAATAAATGAGGCAAGAGTTTCTTTTAAGCTCATGACCTTCTTATCTGGAGGATTCTGAAACTGTGCTGGTCCTGATGGATTCTTAGTATAGCCAAAACCTGGGGGGGCATTAGAATTACTAAACTGACCTTGACTCTGGCCCTTAGACCATGAAAGGTTCGGATGGTTTCTCCAACCAGGATTATAGGTTTCACGGTAATCAAATCTAGTGTTATTATAAAGAGCATTGGCTTGCTCTTCATTATTCCGTCCTTCCCAAAAAGGCTCCACTCTACCACTAGTCTGACCCACTTCTAAAGCTTCTAACCTTTTTGCTATAGCATCAATTTGACATCTGATTCAAAGCCTCCTTCTACCCTATTAACGTTTCCTCTACCTAGAAGAATTGTTTTCTGGGGTCCTATTATTTTCCCATTGTTGGGTCTTTTCGGCGATTTTACTCAAAAATGTCATCGCATCATCAACTGTTTGGTTTTCAAACCCACATGTACACATAGATTCTAATGTGGTTGTAGTGGAATAATCTAAACCCTCATAAAGGATCTGAACTAACCGAACATTTTCTAAACCATGATAAGGACATTGGGCTAATAGATCACTGAACCTTTCCAAATACCTATACAAAGATTCTCCCTCATGTTGAGAAAACGTACAGATTTGCGTCCTAATAGACGATATTTTGTGCCTAAGGAAAAACTTGTTCAAAAAGGCAGAAGTAAGTTGTTCATATGTTTCATAGCCACGATTTGGCTTTATCTTTCAAGGAAAAAGGGAATAACCTAATTTTTCAAAGCATCATCATCAAGGTTTCTAATTTTTAGGTACTACAAATTTCCTCAAAGTCCCTAACATGGAAATAGGGGTTATCATTTTCTTTACCTAAAGAGATCGGGAGCATCTGTAAGGTCCCAGGTTTAAGTTCATAATTTTCTTCTGTTTCATCTAACATGATACACGAGGGACGAGTAGTCCTAGTCGGATTCAACAAATCTTTTAAAATTGCCATTTCTGGCTCTATCTGAGTAATAGGGATTCTCTCCTTAGTAAAAGAGGGACTTTCAAAACTGGAATCTCCAAAATTAGAGGTCTCTAGATTAAGGTAATCAAGATCCTTGTTTCCTTAAATGGAACTTCTAGGTTTCTCACGCATAAACCGACCTAGAGCGTCTCTCTTACGTTCTGGCATACAAGAATTCAGCAAAAATCTGTGTACATGTGAATGCTGGGCTCACTAATTTAGGTTAGCTTGGGTTACCTACAACAAAATATACCCAAAGGTACGAGGCTGAGGCTTGTGGAGTTTCGGTGATAACGCCCAGAGGGTTCACCTTACTAAACCATTTGTTTTCCTAAAATCGGTGCCGGACGAGAATGCAATTGGGGTGTGCGTGTTTTTTTTTCAATAAATAAAATAATAACAAACAAACAAATAAAAGAAAATTACAAGTCCAAAAGGAAATAAAGAGACGAATAAATAAAAGTCCTTAAAAATAAAATCTCCGGCTTTCTCCTTTTATGGCAAGCAAGTCTAACTTTCCAACTTTTGCTTCGAGTCGATCCTGCACACAAAAAACAAAAATACCAAAGTGAAATATAGAAAATAGAATAATAAAATAAAATTCTAATTAAACCAAATATAGACTAAAAACAAAAATAAAAATCTAAAACCTAAACCTAAAGACAAGTCCCCGGCAGCGGCGCTAAAAATTGATGAGATTTTTTTTAGTTGTAGAAAAAGGTTCGTTTAAGACTTGTGAAAGTTCGATTCTAGATTTAAATTTTAATACTAAAACAGAAAATTGAATTAAATTTTTTTTTAAGATTGTTAAAACATTGAGACTTAGGATTCCACTATTTTCCAATTTTCATGTGATTCAATTAATAATAATCATGCAACTCATACGTTCAAGTGATTCTAATATATTGCAATAATTAGATTTTTAGAAATAACAACTGTTTATCAAAAGCATAGAACATCAAAACCCTAGGCAAGCATGCTCTATCAAAAGAAATCAAAATTGTTTAACAAAAATCAATAAATCAGTTTTCTCATCAAGGCAAATAATCGTAAAGAATTGCAATAATTAATTAAATAAAAATTACCACATAAATATTGGAAAAATAGCTTCCTCCGTCGCCTCAACAAAGGGGTTTAGCTCCTCATATTAATCGTGTGCTCAAAATACATGTTTATGGCTCAAAAGTTGATTAAAAGAGGTGAAAAGTGCTAATACTGGAATTCGCAATGGATATAAGCGTTACGAATACACTGTTACAAAGTAAACGATAGAGGTTTTCTGTTGCAATCATTATAGCTTAACGACTGCTACTGGTGGTCTTAAGTTCTTCGTGTTCTTTATCTTCCACGGAAGCAGAAACTGATTCTCTGCAACTCGATTTTTCTTCTATTATAGCCTCTCTAAACTATGCCAACCCCTCGATAATCCTTCCTTGGTTCCCCAAAATTCTATTTATACATCACAGGACCACGAAATCTTCGATTAAATGCCAAAATATCTCGGAATAATTTTCTTTCTTTTCTCGGGAATTATTCTTATTTCACGGGAATATTTCCCATCTTTTCACCCTCACGCGACTTCATGAAGCAAACACACTCCAGCACATTGGTTTTGAGTCTTTGTTAGAGTATAACTTGTGCCAGCTTACCAAAAATATAGCCGAGAATATTTTGTTTCTTTGTTTCATATGATCTCCACATAACTTCCTCTTTAATCGATTCCGGGACACGTGCATTCCCTGTTTTAATGAAACAGGTCATTCCCCAACCAATTCAATCCAAAATTCTGATTAAATCTCAGCCAAACCGCTTCCAGAAATACACGCAGATGAATAGCCAAAACCCGTGAGCCCTGTCTTCTTTAAATTCGATTATCCAGCTAATTCTGAGCGACTCCAAGACCATTACCATCCTTGTTTAACCTTAACAGGTCCACTTCAACTAACTCCAGCGTTTGAATCTCACTAATTCTTGGTTTAATCTCGAACCCTAATCTGAACCGTGTTGTAACCTGTTTTCCCGCCAAAACTTGAAATTCAAATAGAGAAGATGGTTACCCCTTATCCGCCAGCGGAGTCCCCTTAGCAACTGGGCCGGGAATAATAATTTTTAGGGTGTATGTAATAAAATTCCTGGGTGCCTTTATAACTTTTCTTGGGTATTTTTAACGCATTTCCGAGGCGCCTTTAGTAATTTCTTCCGGAGGTCCAAATGTCAAAGTTCGAGCAACTTTCTCCATAAAAGCTTATTTCTCCGAAAACACATACAAAGACATAAAAAAGTACAATAATTGAGCACTAACAATATATAGAATCGAGACAAATCAGACACAAAAATGTGTCTATCAATCACATCAAACACAGATTGTTAGATCTTTACGTGTTTGCCTGCTCTGGTACCAATTGAAAAAATGAGGGCACCCAAATACACCATAATCTTTCGCATATCAACCTAAGGCCTATACCAAGTGTGATCGTTTATTGACAAAATCGAGAAAATATGACAACTATGGTATTCACTTTGTGTGATCGTCTATGGATATGAAATCAAGACAATACAACAACAAAGTGTTCACTTGATAATAGGTACAGTAGTAAAATGAAACACTATAGAATTAATATCAAGTGATTCGGATTAACACACAATGTATTTACTTTATTATAATATAAAACAATTATAATGCGGAAGTAAAGTAAATAACACAACACAAGATTTTGTTAACGAGGAAACCGTAAATGCTTAAAAACCCCGGACCTAGCCCAGTTTTGAATACTTTAGGAATAAGCCGCTATACAGAATCTAATACCAACTTCGTATAGTTGAGACCAAATAGACTACCCCTAGCTACTTAGTTTCCTCAGTATCCCCGTGCCTTCGACTTCTAGAGTCACGCACGTGAATAACAAGTCCTTTTGATCGTATTCCAAACAACAAAGGAAGAATATGTTTGGTAACCACTTTAATCAGTCTTTGGTAAAAAATATGTATGAGTTGTTGACAAAGGCTCTTCCGTATAAACTAATAAACTCCTTTGTATAGTTAGATCAATCTAAAACTTGATTACCGAAATAACCAATTTATAGATTCGCAATCAATCAATATAGAACTCAAAGAGTAACTATAAAGCGACGTCGATCTTACACAACTAGACAATCAAGTCTATCAAAGACAAATAAGATTCTAGTTGGATCCCAGGTGATCAAGGTTTGTGCACTAAATTCACAAGATACGAAAACTAATAAGAAAATATTCTTCGTCTTGAAATCTTCAATTGCCTTCAATAACCTGCACAATACAACTTGAATCCTCTTGTAATCAATCACATACAAGACGGAGTCTGTTAACAATGGATTATCACACGATGTCTTTAAATCCGCAAATGGTTCTAAAGATCCCGTCGATACTTTGATATAGTTTGAGTGAGCCTTATATCAGAAGAGAAGGTTCTCAAGAATAAACAAACCAGGTACAATCAAAGTTTCAATAACCGTTATTCAATCAAATCAATAATCTTAAAATAACAATACAATTATCAAGGGTGGTTTGAGAAACAGATGATTAATAGAAAAATGGTGGTTCAGATGAATTTCAAGGGTTAGAAGATAATCTGATGTTGTTGTGAATTGGGGGTTTTAAATGAAGAAATATGAAACTGGGTTTAGTGTTTGAGCAGTTGAGGAAGAGAATAAACTGAGATGCTCATGTCACTGGATTCATCATTGTGTTGCTGCTGGTGATGACTTGTAACCGATAGTGCTGTCTCAATATCTCCAATAGTTGGACCTGAGTAGAAGCTGTGTTCTGGTGGTTGTAGTTCAATTTGCAGGTCAATTTGGGTATCGAAATGGTGGCTGCTGTTTGGTGAGGATGTCAGTGGAATTGAGATTTGTTCATGAGCAGAAGCAATGGGTTTTTGGGAGCACTTCGATTGCAACAACAAAAAGGAGATGTGCCTGTGCTTTGGTGGTTTTGCAGCCGATTTTGGAGTTGAACTGGGTTCGATTTGAGCTGATATTTCAGCAGTAAAATGTTGCTTCTATACAACTGAATGATGAACTGTTTACAGGGATTCAAATTGGATTAGTGTTGACAGCGGTGTGGCTCAAGTTTGTAAGGGTTTGGTCAAGTTTTTCTCAGGCGAAGGAGCTGGTGTTGCTGCTACGTCGGAAGTAGAGCTGTTGAATAAAGGGCATTTCAGGCAAGCAAGGAATGAGGCTGGAATGACCAAGTCTGGGACTTATTTTGGTTGTATTTTGAGCTGAAGTTCAGTCTTAAGATATGTATTGTTGTTATGGTTCTTTGCAGATGTTTTCCAGGGATGCTGATGAATATTTACAGAGAGTCAGTGAAGGAGATATAACAATAAGAGGCAGATATGATGGCATTCTAAGCCGTGTACTGCTGGGATGATTTTCGGTTGTGTTTGAGGACTCAGGGCGTGGTTTAGAATCCCGAGATGAACAAGGATAAGGAGGTTTATGGAACAGATATCATGGGTTTGTATATGGAAGTAAAGCTCTCTTACTAACTCGGCATCATCTTCTGTTGACCCATCAAACCAATTAGTTGCTGCTCTTAGTAAATATTCCTCCATTACGATGATCTTCAACTTAACGTATACAATTCACAACATTACCAGAAGAAAAAGAAGTATTGATGGTAGTATAAGTAAAGATGATGAAATAAAGGGATATGTGTTGTTGGTTGGAAAGCTACAGATGTATTGGTGTTGTTGTTGTCCATAATGGTTGAATAATCTGTTATGCAACTCTAAAAACAGTTGCATAACCTGTTATGCATCTACAAAATTTGTTGCATAACGTGTTATGCAATCCGAAAAATGATTGCATAACACGTTATACAACAACATTTTTGTTAGTATTGAAACCAACAAAAAATAAGGTTGCATAACTTGTCATGCACCTACAATAATATCTACATAACATGTTATGCAGTCGTGAAAATGGATGCATAACCTGTTATGCATCCGAAAATATGACTGCATAATGCATTATGCATCGAGAAAATTGTCGCACAATCTTTTATGCATCGAGAAAATAGATGCATAACATGATATGCATCCGTAAATATGGATATATACTGCATTATGCATCAATTTTTTATACTCAAGAATGGTGCGAAAATAATGGATACATGACTTGTTATAGATGCATAACTTTGTTATGCAGTCGAGAAAATGGTTGCATAATTCGTTATGCGTCTGCATAATGCGTTATGCATCCTTTTTGGTGGCTGCATAATGGTTATGTATCAAGTTTTCGAATTTTTTTTGCCTAAAACGATGATCACCTCCAATTTTTTCATGAAAAACAAAAATTTGATATTGTTGTTTGTATTCGTTGCGTAGCTCTCTTTAAAAGATTTCCAACCATATAAAATTTGTAAATTTCTAAGGTGCGGATTTTTAGATATGTTATGTCCAAGTTGAGTTGTCAATTATACCCCTGATGCATAACTCAGTCATGCAGATGCATAATCCGTCATGCAGAAGTTTTTAATAATTTCATATAATTATGGGTGTCACGGAAATAATTATGGGTGTCACAGTACCCAAAATTAATTGTGGGCCTGAGAATGAGAATATATTTTTTTTGGGTCTCCCCCTAATTTCCCCAAAAGTGAAAACTACAGAACAGACTAGAAAGGGGGGCCGCCAGAGGCTACAGAGCCGACGGAAGCTAGAGAAGCCGCAACTTGGAGAAGGAAGAAGAGCGGTGCGGTAACGGCCAGTTGTAGAGCACAAACACACAAGAGTACAAAGACGATATTGGTTTAATCTTTCTTCTCTTGTTATCATTTTCGATGGGTTTTAAGAAATCATTTGATATGTTGTAATCCTTTTGTAGCTAGGGTTTTATGGAGAAAACTACTTCGTAACATTAAGACCATTTGAATCGATTTTGAATAATTTGGTATTAGGCTATATGAATTGAATTTCGAAATCCAATAATTATGGTTTGTTGCCTCACCGGCTTTGTACGACACAATATCCTAAGTTCATTAATTCATGTAGGTTACAATTTTATGTGTTAGTATTTGATAATCCATGCTTAGGTTGATTCTTTTGATGGGTTATGCTTAGAGGAAGCAAATAATAATTGTGAATCTATAAATTATGTTTTCGATAATTCTCTCGTCATTATAATTTGATAGGTCATGCTTAGAAATTTGATGGGCTATACTTAGGAGATACAAGTTTATGATCGGAAATTATATCAATAATAGGTGTTGCAATAGAACAAAGCTATAAACACATATTTGGAATTAGAGTTCTTTTCGGTACACAATTATAAATAGTAGTTGAATTCATAAACCCTAGTTACAGACTCCTTCTCATTGTGTTTTAATAATCTTCGTTTCTTTTGTTTCGTTCTTTTTAAATCCTTAATTCTAAAAATCCAAAAACATCAATGTCGGTTAATTTATTAGAGATATTGGTTACAGTATTTCCACCGCTCCTCGTGGGAACGACCCGTACTTGCCTCTGTCTACATTGTAGACACCGTGCGATTGTGGTTATTATTATAAATAGGCAATCCCGAAAGCCTATCAATTACCATATGTTTTTCAAACCTTAGATTCACCTGAGAGAACAGTCGCATCTAGGTCAGTATCTAAACATCCTCTTAATGTAGAACCTGTTGAAGTCTGGGAAATATGCCTAGAAGAACAGTTGGATGAACTTTCTGATGAAGGTGATTCAGATATTGATAGAGATGTTGATGAGGAAGTCTCAGAGTATGTTAAGGTTTTGAATTCATTGGAAAAGAATAAGATGCCAAATTCTCATGTCACACCTCTTTTGACTCCTCTCTGTCGAGAAAACAAGAAATTGAGAAGATGTTACGCAAGTGTTTATGTTTCAAATCGTTCTAACGAATCGATCCTCAAGGATTCTGAGGAAAACCTACGTATAAAGTCACTTGAATATGATAATCTTTATCAAAAGTATGTTTTGTTGGAAGAGAAACTTTCAGAATCTGAAGCAAGGATTAACTCCCAGCGAACAAGTTTTGATGACAGAGAAAGCGCTTATCTCACTCGAGAAAAACGCCTTGAGTCTGATTTAGCTGTTGCTCTTGATAAAATCAAGATGTTGGAAGATGACTTGAAAAAGTTCAATACTATTTCAAGCAAATTAACCACTATGCTAGGAGCAAGTAAAATTCATCGTGATACACGAGGATTGGGCTATAAGGGAATAGATGCTCCATGTATTAGCAAAGAGGTAAAATTTGTCAAGGCTAGTGATTCTTCTCAACAAAAAGTTTCCACTGCTGGCAAAAGTGAAATACCTTCACCGGAAGTTAAAGTTCGAAAGAGAAATGTATATAAACCTCCAAAGTCATCACACACAGATCGAGGTAAGAACATTCCTTATGTTTGCCACTATTGCGGAAACAAAGGTCACCTGGATAGGAGATGTCGTTTCCGTATAAGGAATGAGAAACTTCATGATGTTCTTGTTTGGGCATCACAAGAAGTTGTGAAACCAAGATCATTCTTTAAGACTAATCCTCTTAACGTTACAGGTTGTAACTGTCCAACCTTTAGGCAAAGGAATCATTGCTGTGATAAACCTAGATTTTCCTACAAACGTCATACGAATCCCTTTCACAATCGTAATGGTTATCAAAAGGATAACTTCGTAAATACGAAGACAAGATCTGATGCTCCCAATTGGAGAAAGACTAACTTTAAAAATAATAGTCAATCCAATTCTCTTTAGAGAAATATCGAAGAGACTAACGGAAAGAAGGTTCAGGTCGTTTCTAAACGCACTCATAAGTGGGTTCCAAAGAAAGTTAATGTCGCTTTGAGTGTGAAAAGGAATGATCTCCTAGAAAATTCCATGACTATGGAGAAGGCAGTATCCATGATGTTGGAACTTAAAGAGTTCTTTGGAAAGATGGATTTGGATGTGAAAGGTTCTAAAAGCGATCTCTTTCATGATAATCCAAAAGTCACTTGTGGTGAGCAAGACATTGTTCACCTCAACACAACTTGAGTGTGTTCTAAGTGCATCTTCACCAAGGAATGCCTTGTTATGTATACAGTGACGGAAGCACGAAAATTGGGGCACACAGATTATGTTCGGTAAGGCTCTAGAATTCAACTGGATTCTTCTAAAAAGGTATGTCTATAAACTTGATCAAGATTTGTGTTTTTATTTGCTTAGAGAACTTATAATGATCCACGTACCTTTCTTATCGTTCATTTCTACCTAACTTGATCTGTGTTTAAGGTTCTTATATATTTAGGTTTGAAAATAATAGTTCGGGATGTTTGGACTACATGGTACACTTACCAGGTATGCATAACATCATTTAAAATCAAAATCCAGGGGTTTAAGTACGCATACCCGTTTGCATACTGCTCCAGGATGCGAAAAATTCGTTAACCCGTATGCATACTTGACATCAATATTCGTTAAATTTGTTTTGGCCGTAACTTCTTTGTCCGAACTCGGAATGACTTCATTCTTTTTTCATTCTCTTCCTCTTTGATTTTTCTTAAAATTGGAGATGAAAATTCCTGAATTCGGATGATTTAAGATTGTTATTTTTCCTGCCTCTTGTTTTTGAGTGTCTTGCTCCGTCTCGTCGCACTTGTTCCACTTCTCTTGGACTTGGGCACTTGGATTCTTGGAGTACCACTCTTCTAAGCTCATTTGTAGCTTTTAACAAGAATGTTGTTGGTGAATCACAAAGAAGGAAGTTCAAGAATGTGGAGTAACACGCATTACCATGGGATTCTTGAATGTTCATAATCATGCATGGTCGTTAATGACTTTGTATGTTCTTCTTTGTTAAGAAAATCTTTTTATACGCCTTTGGTAGTTATTCTTGGTGTAAATCCGGGCGAAAAAGATTGATTCTACCCTCTAAGGACAAATCATCTTATATGTGCATTACGAGTTTGTCTTGATGCCTAGGAAACTTCTTATGAGAATTTATTCTTGTTTTGAGAAGGATTACTAGAGTTTGGAATAGCAATTATTGTGTTTACACATAGCTATTTCCAAACATTTTCATCTTCATGTTATTAGATTTATTTATTTAAATTCTAAGCTTTTTGGAAGATGATTTTTGCAATTTTAATCTTTATGATTTGATATATTGCAAATTGTTATGGGATATGTTGTTTACGTCTGTGAACATGTGACTATCCCATACTTGTTCAAAAGTTATCTCTATCATGTCGGTTTGAAAGTATTGATGGAAGATAGAATGAACTTTTGACATTACAAAAGTTAAAGCCTTTTATGTCATTGTTTTGATGGAAGAAATGATAAATCTTTTGTTTACAAGGATTAAGTCTATTGTATGTCATTGTGCAAATAGTGATGGAAAAAAGGATGCATCCTTGTTTATTCCGCAGTATTGGTCGATCTCCGATCCACATTTTTGTGCAAATACTGTGTTGCTCCATATTATTTCTTATGTTTGAGCATGACCGACTAAATTGATCATTCTCTTGTGGTCATTTTAGTTGTTGCTCCGTAAGGTTCCTTATGTTTGAGCAAAATCGACTGAGTTGATCATTTTATTATGAATAACTTAGTTGTAGCTCCGTAAGTTATCTTATGATCCAAGGTACAATTGTACTCATACGCCTCTGATCCCAGCAGGATACTGCGCACTTGATTCCCTTAGATGATCTCACCCACAATTAAGAGTTTCTATGGCCCAAAATCGCAGGCTTTGACAATAAACAAATTTGTCTCACACAGACAAGTCTATCAAAGTATCAATCTGTCTCCAACAAAAAAACCCTAAAGTTTTTGTTCCGTATTTTGATAATAATCAAGGCGAACATGAACCAATTGATAATCCGGTCTTATATTCCCGAAGAACAACCTAGATCAATCAATCACCTCACAACGATCTTAATCGTATGGTAGCGAAACAAGATGTTGTGGAATCACAAACAATGAGACGAAGATGTTTGTGATTACTTTTTATATCTTGCCTATCGGAGAAATCAAACAATCTCAAGCCAATCAATATGATTGTACTGTTACGATAGAAGATGAAAGATCAGATCACACAACTACGATAAAATTAGTATCGGTCTGGCTTCACAATCCCAATGATGTCTTTAAGTCGTTAACCTGGTTTTAGAAGAAGAAAACCAAAGGTTAAAGGAGAACCGACTCTAGTATGCAAATTATTATCACGCGTAAAGTGTGGGGATTAGTTTTGCACAATACTAGATGTCTCCTTTATATAGTCTTTCAAGTCAGGGTTTTGCCTTGGTAACAAAGAAATCAATATTCACCGTTAGATGAAAACCTGATTTAGATTCAAGCTAATATTTCTCAACCGTTAGATCGAAAACTTAGCTTGTTATACACAAATGAACTGCACGCTTTCTAGGTTTGTTAACCGTACCCAAACGTGTGCATTATTGGTTCAACAATAGTTTAACCGAAAGGTTAACCAAGCATTTCATACCAACCATGTTCTTCTTCACCATAACTAGTTCAAATGACTCAAATGAACTAGTTAGAGAGTTTTTAAATTGCAAGGAAATCTTATGTAACTACACAAGACACAATTGAAGCAAAGATGATTTGATTCACCTGAATCGGTTCATGAACTTTAATAGCCACGGTTTGCAAATGCATTCCTTAGTCTTTTAAGATTAAGTTCAGAAATCATCTTTAGATATATAACCTTCTCAAGTTCGCATACTAGGTTCGCGGACTTAAGACACCGGACAGAGTTTACAAACTCCAGCAGAAATTCTCGGGATGAGAACTTCGCCGGTTCGCGGACTGGGTTCGCGGACTTAGCTCACACAATTAGTTTTTCAACTCCAGCAGAAATTCTCGGGTTTGAGAACTTCGGTAGTTCGCGGACTGAGTTCACGGACTCTGCACTTTCCATCCTTCCGGTTCTCTTGATCAACAAAATTCGAAAACTTCGGTTCAAGGAATCCATTGTTTATGTAATCTAAACTCTCATTCCAATCATTGAAACATTCTTAGAGGACGTTATATAGTTATTACACCATTTCTCGTCAAAGCAATTTTCAAAGTGATTGAAACATATCATGACTTTCGTCACTAGGTAAAGATAAACTTGGTCGAAGCGAAAAGCTTACCAACACATATTTTGAGATATAGATAGGCAAGGTATACTCTACTTGAAATACCAAATGTGTATAATCTAAGTCTATATATATAGCATACGACTTTTTGTCTCAAAGAAGTAGGAGATAGAGTAGATAGACTTTTGAGTGACAGATAAGTTCAAGTCTTCACATACCTTTTTGTCGAGAAGTTCCACTGTTTCCTTGAGTAGTTATTCTACTTGTATAATGAATCACCATGAAGTCTTTGAGCTCAACTACACTTTCTATCCTAGTCCGAGACTTAGCTATAATAGACTAGAAATTAAGACTTATAGTTTTGATCACTAACATTGACAAACATGCTTGAGATAGCAACGTATGCGAGTTCGACCGATCAATGCTCTAACAAAAGACTTTCTTCAATCCCGAGATTTCAATACTTGGCTATAAATCAAAGACGGATATCAACAACCGATGGATTATTCGAAAACAGAGTTTAAAACCTTAGTGTTCTATACTCACGAAGAAATAATTCTTGCAAAGCAGAATTCTGATGGTTTGAATGCCATCATACATGCTATGTGCTGGCTTGTAGGACTTCTAAAGAAGCATGGGATATTCTTGAGACTGTATTCGAGGGAGATGATTCTGAAAAAGAAGCTAGACTTCTTTCCCTTTCATCTGAATGAGAACACCTCAAAATGGGTGATAACGATACTTTAGAGGAGTTTAACTCTAAACTTTTTGAGATTGTTAATGCATCATTTTTCCTTGGAAAGGTCATACCTGAAAAAAGGAAATAGTATGCAAAATTCTCAGATCGTCACCATCCAGATACGAGTCTAAGAAACATGCCATAATAGAAGGTAATGATATTTCTATACTTTCTCGAAGCTATCTTGCAGGAAAGTTAAAGATCTTTGATAGAGAAATTCTGTTGAAGAATCAAACTGAGAAACGTTGCCAAGATGACAAGGTATATGTTGAAAAAGAGCTTGACTCAACTACTGTGCTTCTAGCGCAACGATTAAAGAACATCTTATCCATTGATAAACGTGTTCCTGATACATTATCGTTTTCCATAAAAAGGGTGATGATGTAATAGAATGTTTCAAGTACCGTAGATTCAGACATATGGCAAAACATTGTCCCAGCAGAAGAATTCACAAGTGCAACAAGGCATATGTCTCCACTCTTGATGATATTCCGGAGGAAGAATCCAATGAAGAAATATCTAATTGTAATGCACTTCTTGCAAACTCTAACAGTGATGAATCCTGTGAGTCTAATCAACTTCTGGAAAAACTTGAGTTGGAAATTAAGGAAAATAAAAGGTCAAGCCTGGTACTTGAAAACCTTTTGAAATTCCTTTCAGATAAAACCCGTACGGTGAAATCTGAACAAGAAAAATTGGGTGAAAAACCAAGAGGATCAGAAAATAGTTTTTCTGATAACATGATAAGTTCTTCATGTGGTGAAAATAATCTCACTGCAATCCTTCTTGAAAATAAACTTATAAAAGCTCTTAGTAAGGGGATAAAGAAGACTGGTAAGTTTATCAGATCTCAAAAGGAAATTGCAAACCCTTGCAATTACAAGAGAAAGAAAGAACAAAAGGAAACACAGTTTATTGTGTTTATAAGTCATCCTAAGGATATCTTTGTTAACTATGGTGAGAATAATTCTCACCTCAACATGCATTGATTGTGTTGAAAGATGCATCCTCACTTGTTGCCCAAAATTCTGATTGTGAGGAAGCATAAATCTGGGCAAGTTGTTCACATCTGTTTATTTAAGTGAAAAAATAACAGATATCTTTTATTTTCGGAAAAATAGTTTCGGTTTTATTAAACCAAATTATTCCTTGATTTTCTCGAATCTTATATACCTTCTTCCTGTCCGAAAGAAGACTACTTTATTTTCAATGGAGAAATCGGTGAAAGAAGGGTCATCTCTTGATGATTTAGCATTTTGTGCATCAGTTATAACTGAAACTCATAACGTCCCTCTTCATGATAACTCTCAAGATTCTCTAAGAAAGCATATTCTTGTTGTTAAAGGTTGCATTAGATATCATGAGCTGATGATAAAGGATTCAAAAGAAGTACTAGTTAATCTTCATTCTCAACTGTTTGAAATGAACAAATCATCTACTGAAAAGGGAAGTGCTCAGAAGAATTTGAATCCAGTTTTTGAAACAATCTTCACGAGAATTGAGAAGGAAAATAGATTTTGAAAGCAATCTTCACGAGAATTGAGAAGGAAAATAGACTTCAATTTTTGATTTTTTCAATGATTGTATTAGGTCTATTATGAATAAAACTATTATTATGAATAAAATTATTTGATTTATAATTTTTCTTGTGATAGTTTTTGATTTACATAGCATGTTCTTGAATGCTTTATTTTATTGCTATGTATGTTTATATGATGTTTGATTTCGGTTTTACTACCTTGATATTCGATCTCATAATGTTGTGAACCCTTATGGTTTGGGTGACTTTTTGATTTAGCAGGATTAAGTTCTAGCCCATGTTGGTAGGCTTCATCAAAGGATCATGATGGGTTCTGATTGAAACAATATGTGAAAAAGTCACAATATGTTGAATCATTTGGTTTATCATAAAAGCATATGTGTTTCGGGGTTTTCAACTTTTTCTTGCAATAGTTAAAAACCGGTTTTCAACATTTCTCTGGTAAAGGTTGGTTGTTGTTATTCTTTTGTTTTGCATAAGGATGACAACATAATGAAATTTCGATATCAATTCTCCCTAGAAGAAGATGCAAACATATCGGAGAAGAGGATGCAAAATTTGAGGTAACGAGTTTGTTAGTTAATCGTTTTCCTGTTTAAGAAAAGCCTGATTTTATTGCTTTTTCTTAACAAAATTTCGCTACAATTGATGTTTTATTCCATTATTTGTATATCAATGTGTGTGTGATTCAATTGGTTCCGGTTAAGAAAAACTATTGTTATCTTGCTTTATTTTTTATTATCAATCGTTTAGGCTTACAAAATTTCGGTGGAATTGCTGTGCTTTAATGTCTATGTTGTTTCAATTGCTTCCGGTTGAGGTGAATAATTGTGCAAGTTGATTTATTTGGTTTGTATGAATTGTTTATGGCTTAACGAAAGAAAAGGTTTACGGGATGAATTGTTTAGTCCAATTCGATTCCGGATAAGAGAAACTAAGTTAATTCTGATCTTAGTTAGACTTATCAAAGTGGAGGTTTAGGTTATTCAAGTCTAATCGAATGCCTTAACAAGAAATGCTAGTTAACTAACCTAGTACTTGTCTTGTTTAAAAGTTAAAGGTCTAAGTTATATGGATAATTAGAACCTGATGAGAAAAATAGAGTTATCTTTATTTTGGTCTTATCGAACAAGCGATTGTATATGTACAATCGGTTTAGCAAAGGAACTAAGGTGCTTAGTTGATTTTTGGTTTGCTAAACTAATTGGAAAATTGCTTCGGGGAATTGTTTCCTTGGTAACATATCAAAATAAAATTACTTTGTAGTTTCAGTTTTGATATTGGTTATCAAAAAATGGTGTGTGGAACCCTCGTGCTTAACTCTATAGGTTGCAAGTCTATGTAGATTTGTAAGATCCTTTCGGTTTGTCCTTTATTTTTTCGTTTCTTTGTCATTTTATGACAAAAAGGGGGATAAATATATGGAGTAAACAAGTGATACTGGGATTGATTTATATTGATTGGTATCACTAAGGGAAAGGACATTGGTGCTTAAACGTTTATCTAACGAAAGAGTAAAAGCATAGACTAAGGGGGAGTAGCATATCATATGATGCTTGTATTTATATAGACTACAAGGGAATAACAAAGACGTGCGGATTGATAAAATATACCTATCTTACCTTTAGGGGGAGTATTAGCTTTGTTATTATAATGTCAACAACGACATTTATGGATTGAATGTATACATGTTATTGTGTTGTTGAATTCGGTAATCAAGCGTATGTGTAATGAATTCTTTTAATTTGTTTATCCATATGATGTAAGAGTTTTGTCACTAAAATTGACAAAGGGGGAGATTGTTAGAGCATTGATCGGTTGAACCCACCAAGCGTTGCTATGTCAAGTTTGGTGTCATATTTTAGTGAATCAAAACTCATTTAGTGAGTCGCTTGATTATGTACTAGAGTCAATTTGTATAGGTTAGCTTGAAAGTATTAGGATATGGGACATTACAAGTATTGTGAAGACTCGAAGAAGTGAAGAAGTAAGGAGATACAACGACAACATCATCCTTCCCCTTGAGGTTAGTGATATTTTACTTGAACTGTTTCATTCCCTAAAGTATCTTTCAAGTCGTGCATATTGAGAACAAAACTGCGAAGCATGATTACACTCAAGTTATACATAGTATTAAGGAATACAATACGAGGTTTATTGCTTAACCATTAAACTTTGTATATAAGACATCGACATAATCGTTTGAATGCTATTATGATTATGTATGGGCATAAGGTGAAGATTTCATCCTAGGAAACAATGTTTTACATGTTTTTTAAGGAAGTAAATTCATGAACTTGTTTTGTGAATCGAAATGGAAATCGCCAATATGTGTGAACTTATTGATATTTTTATTCATTGCATATATTTTGAACTACCAATATGTGTGATTAGTATAACCGCTCATGACTTGTTTATGTTCTTGGTAAAACTATTCATAAAGACCTGACTTTTGTATTGGTATGACTTTTATTAGTGAAACCGATCTTAAGTAATCACCTGAGATGGTATGATCGATTTAGTGTTATTGGTATGACCGACTCTGGGTAAAGGGGAACCGATTCTATTAAGAGGTGCAACCTTTCACAAAGGGAATCGATCCTTGTATGAGGTGCATCAAGTTTATAGTAGAAAGGGGAACCGATACTATGGACATGTGCAACACGTTTTTAGGCAAATGGGAACCGATCCTATGGACATGTGCAACACGTACAAGTTAGATGCCATATATATGTGGGGAACCGATCCTAGTACCTAGTCAACCGAATTTTGACAACTAGCATGACTATGCATAGTACTCACATGGAGGTAGAACCGAAATTTGTTTTGGTAGAACCGTGAAACCCATAATTGGTGATTGAGTGTTCTTGATCAATCACATAGTTCTTTAAAGTCATATAAACCAATTATAAACTTGTTTGGAAGTGTGGCAAATCGGTTTCAAGATTGTAAGTATGAAAGAGGACTTACAAAGTAAAGTTGTCGACATACTTTGAACATGTGCAGTAACGCTTATCTTTAATTGTTCAAAGTTATTCCTTAATAGCTAAAGGAAGAAAATCCCAGATCAAAAAAAATAAGTTGAGAATATTTTAATTAAGGTTTTTAATTTTATATATGGAGAATGAAAATTAGTAATGTGCATTTACTAGTTGAAGATTTTCTAAGAGATTTTCGATCAATATTTGGACGAAGCATTTCCAGGAATTATGGAAACCAAATTTGGAATATATTGCATATCTTGAGAATATTTTCGGTTTTGGAAATTCCTTGGTGTCCAACTTCCTTGGTCTATAAATATCAAAGTTTGCATTTCGAGCAAACTAATCCTCGTGACAGCAAAACTACCTCAGTTGTGCTGATACTGGTGAAGCCGCCTATTCGGAGAGAAGAGTAACCTAATTAGGCAAAAGCTCTTATGGACGCTCAGTTTAAAGTCTTCTTTGGGATTGACAATCTCTATTAGTACCGTTGGTGGGAAACTAGATAATTGCGGTTTATCTTTTGTTTTCGATTGATTTGATTGACTAACGGTGGTTGAACTTTGATTGCACCTAGTTTGTTTATGCTTGAGAATCTTCTCTTCTGATATAAGATTCACTCAAACTAGATCGAAGTTTCGACAGGGATCTTTAGATTGTTTGTAGATCTAAATACTTCTTGTGATAATACGTTGTTAACAGACTCCGTTCTGTGCGTGATTGATCACAAGAGATTCAAGTTGATTCTGTGCAGGTGTTTATTGAAGATCTAAGAAGATTTGAAGACAAAAAAGACTTTGAAGATTTCTGATTTGGGTTCATAATCTTTGGTGTGCACAATACTTGTTTCGGTAAAAGAGGATCCAACTATAATCAATTTATCCTTGTGGTAGATTAGATTGATTAGTTGTGTAGATCGGAATCAATACAATTCTTTGTGATTAAAAGTATTGATTGCAAAATCTGAACAATTACTTTGGTAGTTGATAATAATATAGATCTAAGAACCTGACATAGGAGTTTATTGAGATAAACAGAAGAGCCTTTTGTCGAACTCACATCACTTGGTTGAAAAGAGAACAGATTTGTTGTTCCTTTACTGTTTGGAATACGAACCAAAGGAATTGTTCCAAGTACGTGACTTATTACAGGTCGGAGGCGTGGGAATACATAAGGAACTAGGTGAACTATAGGTTTTTGGTTTGATTTTGTATAACGGCTTAATCCTGAGAGTATTCAATTCTGGACTAGGTCCCGGGGTTTTTCTGCATTTGCGGTTTCCTCGCTAAACAAAATCTTGTTGTGTCATTTACTTTTATTTTCCGCAATTATAATTGTTGTTATTATAATTTAAAGTAAATTACATAAACGTTAATTCATATTTACTTGATAGAAATCCTATTATGTTTGGTTAAGTCCGAACCTCTTATCATTGTCTCAATCTCGTATCCATATAAGATCACACGAAGTGTGAACCGATTAGTTGTATTGTCTCGACTCAGTCCATAGACAATCACTTTCGGAGAAAGGACTTATAGGTGGAAAAGTTTTAGTTTGAGGTGTATTTGGGTGCCCTCGTCTTTTCAGAAACAAGGCCATATTCCCTTCAAATTCTTTGGACCTTGGCTTAACCATCAAAATTTTAAGAATATCATAGTTGAATGTTGGAACACTAATCATAAGGGATCCTATGCTATTAAAATAGCTAGGAAACTTAGAGATGTTAAGGTTAAGGTTAAATTATGGAACAAAGAAGTTTATAGCAATATTAAGACTAATATTGAAGAAAGCTTACAAAACTTAGATTGGATCACTAAGAATCAATTTGAAATTCATAGAGGAAGAGATATAAAAAAATCCAAGAAGAATGTTGAACATTGGCAGAATATCCAAGAGAGTTTCTGGAAAACCAAAAACAGAGATCAGTTCATCAAGTAAGGAGATTGAAATTCTAAGTTCTTCCACGATGCTGCTAAGAAGAGGTACAGAAGAAACAAGATTGTTTCAATTCAAAAGGAGGATGGTATTTATCTACATAAAAGTGAGGAAATTTCCACCTGCTTTACCTCTCATTTTGATACTACGGATACTGCTGAACCAATCAACATAAACCATTCCATCATCAACCTTATACCCTCCATTATCTCTAGCTCTGAAACTCTCAACTCCTCAGCATACCAGATAGTTCTGAGATTAAAGTTATTCTTTTCAGCATGGCTGGGGATAAAGCTCCTGGCCCAAATGGATTCCCTCCTAATTTCTTTCAAGCTAACTGGGACACTGTTGGAAATGATATTACTATTATGGTTCAAAATTTTTTATTAATGGGTACATCCTAAAGTAAATGAACTCCATATTTATTTCCCTCATTCCAAAAATTGAAAATCCTACATCCCCTTCTCATTTCAGACATATATCCCTCTGCAATACCACCTAAAAAATTATATCAAAACTCATAGCTCAAAGAATTAAACCTCTTTTATCTAAACCCATATCTCCTTTTCAATCTGCTTTCATTCATGGTAGACAAATATCTGATAACATTGTCATTGCCCATGAACTCATCCATTATATGAACACTAGAAAGGGGAAAAAAAAGGCAACAATGGAACAATGAGAATCAAGATTGACATGGAAAAATCTTTTGATAGAGTGAGCTGGGACTCTTATACAAATCATGATTCAAATGGGATTCAGTCTTCAATAGCGCAACCTCATTCTTCAATGCATTTCTACTAAAAATCTTGCAGTTTTGGTTAATGGATCTCCTGGTAAATTCTTCAAGCCTACTATAGGTCTCAGGCAGGGAGACCCACTATCCCCTTATCTATTTTTTTTTCTGTATGGAAGTCAAGCTGAATCTCAAAATCTTATTCATGGTATCAAACTAAATAAGGAGGCACCCCCACCAACCATCTTATCTTTGCTGATGATTGTATGATTTTTTGCAATGCTAATATGAAAGAATGCACTAATCTTATGAACATATTACAAGAGTTCATACAATCCTATGGTCAAATGATTAACTTTGACAAGTCTGGTATCTTCTTCAGCAAAAATACTGATCCAGAGTTAGCTGAAAGAATAAGTATACCACTATGAAAGTTCAAAAATTGATATCAAGGACAAGTACTTGGGCTCTCCTCTCTTCACCAACAAAAGTAAAGTCCAAGCTTTTAAACCTCACATTGATAAATTGAAATTCAGATTAGCAGGGTGGAAAGCTACTTTATCAACAGATGGAAAGGTCACTATGATACAATCTACCACTTCTACATCCAGTATTTATCAAATGAACTGCTTCAAGCTGCCAAAAACCACTTGCAAAGAAATAAATGTTATACAAAGAGACTTCTTCTGGAACAAGGATCAAGATAAACCTAGAGGTCTTTACTACATTTCTTGGGATGTTGTCAACAAACCTAAAGAGTTGGGAGGCTTGGGCTTCAAGAATATGGAGTTTTTCAACAATGCAATGATCAAAAAAAATTCCTGGAGACTTGCTACTGAACCAGACTCTCTCTGGAGTTGCTCTATGAAGGCTGCTTATTTCCCTAATAATGAATTTATAAGAATGGATATTATACCAAAACAAAATGATTCTTGAATTTGGAAAGGGATTCTTGAAGGTATTACTAATGTTCAGAAATATTATAGTTAGAAAATTGGTAAGGGAAACAAAATCCATATCTGGGAAGATAGATGGTTCACATGACAAGTTAAAATCCTGGTCAAGCCACCTAAATGCCCAACTAATCTTCTTCTTGTCAGTCAATTATTCAAACATACTAGTGAATGAGATACAACTATTCTAAACCTTTGGTTCAACTTGGATACTCAACAACATATTCTTCTTACTCATCACAACCATGATACTGAAGATACCATAATTTGGAATCTAACCAGCAAGGGGAACTTCTCTGTTAAATCTCTTTATGATAAGCAAATTTCTGACAAATATGCTAATGATGTTATTACCTCTTCTTGGGGTAAAATCTGGAATCTTGATACTTCTCCAGCTATCCACCTATTCATCTGGAAATGCGTTCATGGAATCCTTCATACTAATGCTAAGAATGCTAGTATTCTATCTTATATTGATCCCATCTGCAACATATACAGAAATGCTAAGGAAGATATCACTCATGTTCTCCTCACTTGCCCTGCTACTTCTAAAGTTTGGAGCAGATTATTTGGAAGAAATCATCAGCTTTTCAATGTTTTTAGCTCTTTTCATGATTGCTTAAACAACTGGTTTCTGGACCAGAATTTGTATGAAAGCTGGAATGCCACTTACGCCACCATCTGCTGGTTCATTTGGAAAGCCAGATGTGATCTGGTTTTCAGGAACATAACCCCTTCAGCAACTGATACTGCTCTAAAAATAACTCAACACCTATGCTCCTATGACAGAGTTATGCACAACCCAGGACACATTCTCAATAATATATACTACCAAGATAACAGGCTGGAGGAAAAAACAAGAAACACAGGACCCATGAGCAGCCACAGAGGAAAATTTGGAATCACTATTAGCATTAGTATCATAGAAGTTAACAATACAAATGCTACTGGTGATTTTATTCATTATACTAACTTCTCTCTAGTTGTTATGTCCTTTACAGGCCAATGTGTAGGAGCAAGGAACTACAAAGACCCAAACAATGATGCAAACCACACTTCTAGATCAACCAGAGGAGCTCATTTAGCCATTGAATGGGGAAAGGAGTTGCAGAAAACACACATTAACTTTGCAGCTGAAAGATGCAACTCTCAAATCCATTCAAGAAGGATACCAGATGGAAGTTCAGGAAAGATTCCAACCAAGTCAGAATCAACATCAGCAAACAAGCTACCAGACTATAGATTTTGTGCTAGGAGACCTTGTTCTCTTTACTCCTCAACAAAATTTATTATCTTATAGATTAACCACTATCTCAATTCAATCTAACTTACTCCAAAACTTAAATTGGAAAGGTCCAAATCTAAAACAGTTTGTTGAATTATTACAGATAAGACAAGTCACAAATGTTGAGACAATATGTAATGATCCTGTACAAACTATGGTGTTGCCTCTTGGTGCTAGACATAGCCCGGAGGAACACAATCTTGTAAGTTAGAGTTGTCGCTCTTTGAGTACGTGCTCTGTTTTCTTATAAAAAAAGAAAGAAAAAGAAAGTCATTCTCCAAGTAACTCCGCTAGTCTTTGAAAAAGCGGGGGTCTAACAACCACACCCAATATTTCGCTTAGCAATCTGTATGGACAAACTCCAATATACTTTCGAGAGAATCAACTGGACAATCAGACTCAATACCAGAAAAAGTATATCCAAGAGTTATATCTCAATTTCTCAATTCAATACGCAATCAAACAAATAGGAATTTGCGAGCCCGATTGAATTTGAGAGAAATATGCTTACCACTTTACACTTCCGAACTCCAACAGAAATTCACGGAACTTAAACTTCCGCCAGTGCGCGTATGGGTACGCATACTTGGTTCCCGGACTTCCATACCAGCCAGTACGCGTACGGGTACGCATACCAAGGTTCACGGATTTGGACTTTACACAAATGTGAATACACACACTATTTTTATACCCAATAATGATTATGTGTTCTAAACCCTCATTTCAATCATTGAAACATTCTTGGAAGACGACAATAGCTGTCTCACACAAACTATTAGCTTCAGTGCAATTTTCAAGTGATCGAATGATCAATACGAAACATTCCGAGTCTACATCAAATTCTGTCTCACACAAATCATGTAAGATGTTACAAGGCAATTTTCACATGATCATCTTTTGACTTTCGTTAAGAATAAAATGTGTATAATTGAAGTCTATATAGCAATACGACTTTTTGTCCCAAATAGGAGATAGAGTAGATAGACTTTTGAGTGATAGATGAGTTCAAGTCTCCACATACCTTTTGTTGATGAAGTTTCACAAGTTCCCTTGAGTAGCACTTCGTCTTCATTCAATGAACGCCGTGAAGTCTAAAACTCAACTACATTTTCTATCCTAATCCGAGACTTAACTATAAGTAAACTAGAAATCAAGACTTATAGTTTTGACAACTAAACTTGACAAACAAGCTTGAGATAACAATGCTTATGAGTTCGACCGAGCAGTGCTCTAACAATATGTAATGATCCTGTCCAAACTATGATGTTGCCTCTTGGTGCTAGACGTAGCCCGAAGGAACACAATCTTGTAAGTTAGAGTTGTTGCTCTTTGAGTACACGCTCTGTTTTCTTATTATAAAAAAAGAAAAAAAAAAGCAAGTCATTCTCCAAGTAACTCCACTAGTCTTAGGCCCCTAGCTCCAGCCTCCTATGCCAAACAATCAGCTGCAGCAATATCATTTGTTTCTCTTGGTAAATTATGGACCTATTACCTCACGGTCAAAATGACAAACAGATTGACCAAGTATAGAAAACTAGTCCAAAAATTAACCGTCAAAATTCACGAATATTGGTAAATAAAATGACCAGGTCAAATCCAAGTCGGTTCGAAAAATGAAAAAGTAAAATTGAAAATAATCGAGGGGTTAGAATCTATAAATTCAAACCCTGAACCTCTGCTTCTCTTCTGTGTGCAGTTGCAGAAACAACAATCAGTGGGTAAACCAGAGAAATTTATTATCAACAAAATGGGAAGAAAGAAGATAGAAATAGAGAAAATTGACGATCCAAAAAGACGAATCGTAACATTTTCAAAAAGACGTAAAGGTCTTGCAAGCAAATTGGCTCAACTTTGTGAAAGATCAGGCGCTCGAAAACGCTGCTTTAATCACTTTCTCACCTGCCGGAAAGGTATTTAGTTACAGTTATGGATCATCTTCTACAATTGACAACACAATTGAACGATTCCTTATTAACAACAAAACTCAAAGCAAGAAGAAACAGTTTGTTGATTCAGAGGAGGAGTTAGATACAGTTGAGAAATTAATGGCTAAGAAGAAATGTTTGATGAATTTGAAACAAAAGATGGTGGACAAAATGGAGAAACTCAAAATATCATCATCTCCTTCTTCTTCCTCGCAGAAGAATGATGAACAAGAAGTGAAGATTGAATCTCTCGCAGAAGATGAAAGGATTGTGGCGGAAACTTTATCGATTTGGCCATGGATTAGTGCTGATTTCGATAATGTGGAGAAGATGCAGAATGATGAACCACAAGTGATTAAATCTCTCAAGGAAGATGTGGATTTTGAATCAGGATGGTAGTGATTGGTCGTGTTTTGGGTATCAGGTTGAGTGGATGATGAAAAATGAAAATTGAACAGGAATAGTTTGCAGGAATACTGTCTGAAGATGCACATTAAGTGTTTGATGAAAGTTTCACGGAATAAGGAACATACTCCAGTTTTTTTTTTGGTTTTGCAGTTAATTGCTTGATAAACATAAACTTCTGATGTGATTGTAACTAAGTATATGATCTTAATCTAGTAGTAAAAAAGTAAAAGTGAAGGTTAAGGGTCTCCATTATCATTAAGAAAAGTTAATTCTAAAGTCCTCTTTTCCCTGTTAGGAACTACAGTGGCTTGTTAGGTTTAATGGCTCATTTCAAAATCAAGCTAGCCAGTACTAAACAAATTTGTAAATACAGCTATTCATAAATCATGTCTCTCAATACACAAATGACCACTGCAGACTTGTGTTTCGATTTGTAAAATGTTTGGATGTCTGCTTAAACTCCGAATGCTATATTTCGTGCCGGCCTTAATGTACAGTTGATTACATGTACGGTTGCCGGAAATTGTGTCATCAATGTCAAATAACTTTGGTAACAGATTCGACTCATCATCACCCAGTGGAACGCTATCCAAATGCCACTCGACATAAAACATTTTCGCTCATCTATGCCAGAAGAATTTAGATATCGAATCGATTAATATGTTTACTTCTTCGTTGCGAAATAAATGGATTACTGTTAGTCCCGTAATTGAGAATTACCCTGATGATGGTATAACTGAGCTTGAAATGAACCAATCTCTTGGGACTTGGCTTAGTTTCCATTATTCAGAGCAGCCATTTTTAAATTTTATGAATGTGGTCTATGCAGTGCAGTCTCGCTCGGACTCTCTTTGGCAGCATAAATAATTTCCTAATGGATCGGCAAACACGGAAACAAAAATTCAATCATCTGAACAAATCAAAACTGAATTTTTGTCTCATGGACCAGTCATGGTTTTACTTGTTATAAAAAATTGGCGCACTTCCGATAACTGGCCTTTAATGACTTTAAGGACAAAATTTGAAATAAATGGCTTGTCTCCTTCAATTATACGCGTCACATGAGGCAAGGGCCGGAAGGCCAAACTGGCCCAAACATAAACATGCAGCACATGCCCATTTTAGTGCGAAATAAATTTTGTTAAATAAAGCATCTTTGTCAGTTTGACTCTGTAGTGTGCAGTCTGCAAAAAAAAAAGAAAATCACCACCATAAAAAATCAACTGCCACGTCATTTTAATCGGAAGCGAAGAGAAAAATGTTAGCAGAGTGTAAGAAACCCAAGAGAGACACCTTTTATTTTTTCTCACACCAATCCAAATTATTATAAAAACTTTTTTGGCCCTTTTAGTAATCCAACATCACTACACCAGTATCAATCAGTTGTTCATTTTTCTCTCTCATTGAAATGGAGTAAGCAGGGTTTTCTTGTAGTTTCATCATCATCTCTCTACAGCTACCCCCTTTTCTTCAACTTTTAATCTCTTCTCAGTGGTGGGTTTTGATCAATTTCTCTAAATGATTTCTGGATTTTTTTTAACATTTCTTTTGTTGTTGTTGTTATGATTTCTCTGTCTAATGGTCTGTGTTTGTTTCTTTTCAGGTAAATTAGGTTCTTCTTCTGCTCACTCATTCTCTGGAACTACAAACTCAGTGGTGGATCATCTTTTACCGGTGGGTTTCTGGCGTTGTTTTTATGTTTTTGATTCTATTTTTCAGTTTTAGTGGGGTTTGTTTTTTAGTGCAGGAATCTTTTCTTTAACCTAAGCATTTTTTTTTTTGAATATAAATATGTATGAGTTTAGTTTCTGGTTTTGTTTGTATATATGGATTTTCATTTTGGGGGTTTGATTTTGCTTTTATAATCTTTGATTAAACTGTCTATGCATCTACCTGATGATTTCTTTTTGTTATTTTGGTCTTCTATATTCTATTCAAGTTGTATGTTGAACTGTGCATGTATCTGTTTGATCTTTTGCTTGAATGGGTCTTAGTGGAAATCAAAACTTGTAGGGGTTTGTTTTGAAACATGCTACATAGTTTTTCATGTGTTAGTTTTGTCTGAAGTGAGGATTGTTCTTGAAGGACTTAGGATTCTGAACCTTCTTTTAGATCTATGTTAATAAGGGGTTTTTAAGGCCTAAATGGAGTGGATACTTCTTAGTTGTTGATGTGATTTGTGTTATATGCATGATTTGTATATGTTGTTTATTTAAGGTTTAAATCTGGCTGTATGTGAATCCTTGATGATTTTCAAGCTGGGTGCTTAGGGACAGAATGCTCACTTGTTGTTTTCTTGTGAGAACTTGTCATGAAGTGATATGTTTCTGTTTGCCATCTAGTTGTAAATTTTACTAGGAACTTTACACACTTGAGTCTAATTGACAAGTGCTGGTCTATAGGTTCTGATTTCAAATTGTTTCTTGTGTCTGTGCAGGTAATTGCTACTGTGTCTATGAGCTTAGAAATAATGAAGTCAACATTGAACCCTTATGCAAAATCATTCGTTCCACTCTCTGAAAAACATGGCTCTGCCGTTGCTTCTACCTGGAGCCATGAGGTGAATAAGCAGAACCAGGGCAGTCCAAGATCAGGTGTAGCTTCTCCCAAGTTCATCAACCATGGTGGAAATCAACAATCCAGGAATCAGGATTGGACACAAGGGCAAAAGAATCTGGGTTCTTCTGGTTCGAGTTTCGTTATTCCAAATGGGATGACAGCACAAGAGTACCTAGATGAAGCAAGTGAGATGGATTTGGCTTATCTCGGAGGCTTGTTTCCTGGTTTATCTGAGCAGTCTATTGGTTACATATATTCTGCTTGTGGGGACGATGTAGATGCTGCAGTTTTAATGCTAAAACAAGTCGAG
This sequence comes from Papaver somniferum, assembly GCF_003573695.1. Classification (NCBI taxonomy): domain Eukaryota; kingdom Viridiplantae; phylum Streptophyta; class Magnoliopsida; order Ranunculales; family Papaveraceae; genus Papaver; species Papaver somniferum. Next base: position 227,386,945 of record NC_039364.1, on the reverse strand, counting down.
GTACTAACTTAATCTTTCATGAACATTTAGTTTACCCCGGTTGGATTTCCTAAATGGCGAGGTTACCCTTATTTATTGTTGATTGCAATCTGCTCCTTATTCTTCATTTCAATCATGTGTTCCACACAGATCATTTATTTGGTTTGTGCTTGCAAGCTTCATATATTCTACCATTCAGCATGCTTTTTCTGTTTTCGAATCCTATTATGGGTTTTCCCATTGAAAAGATATACGGTTAACACTAGTACTGCTTATACTTTGTACATCATTATCACTCTCCCTCAATCCCTTTTAACCATGCTATCTGTTATCTTGTTTCTCTTGGCATAGGACCCTGCTGAATCATCTCAACATCTTCCAGACACCTTGGACATTGGTGATGAATCGCCACCAGAACTAAAATCTCAAGCTGCTGTTGCTGAACCAAAACTAAAGGAATCCAACTCTGGCAACTCTCCTGGATCATCGTCATCATTGTCATCCAGTGCCCTACACTTGGTACTATTTCAATTGAATATTTTAGTTTACCATTGGGACTAATTTAAATGAACATTTTAGTTTTTTCCTAACAGAATGTGTTGCATATCTTAAATGGTAACATCACTTTCATTTTTATCCAAAATGGTTCATGTTCGTTCTCATTCTTTTCGTCTTCCATGCAAACAAAAAGCATGTTCTTTTTAGATTGCCTTTCATATAGCCCATATATGCGTGCTTTCTTCTCTGATGCCTTTTGGAATCCTGTCATTTAGCAGACACTGTTTTCAAATCCCTTTTAAGTTTTCACATAGACTGTTATATAAGTTGTACTAGCGTGACCACTTCTCCATAATCCTCTAACCTTGTTTTCTGTTGTTTGTTTTTTCTTTGCACAGGACCCTGCAGAATCATCTCAACATCTTCCAGACACGTTGAACATTGGTGATGAATCATCGGATCTTAAGTCGCCTGGTTTCCTACCTTAGTTTGTGTGGTATATGTTCGAGCTTTCTTTGGATATATGGGTAAAAAGTTAGGCATGGCTTTCTTTTGGTCTAGAAACTGATATAGAGAAGAATTACAGATACTTAGTTCGTGTTTTTTGTAGGGTGATTGTTGTTCATTCCGTTGTTCACCCTTTTCTCTCGGTATTACATGTTTCTGCTGTTTCAGCAAATTATCTCCTTTCCTCTCAGGGCAGAGGAAAGTGATCCTTTTGTACATTTTTGTTTCTACAGTTACAAAATGGTTATTATTTCTATGTCTCAGTTTGGTTTCAGTATTATTGCCAACTAAAATGTTCTCAATTAGCCATCCAAGGTCTACCTTATTTGGGTACACCTGATACAGGCAGGGCAGGTCACCATCTACTAGGTGTGCTGCCCATGTGTTAACTGGTAAATGCGGCTACCAGTGAACGGTTTGTCGGAATAATACTCTGCCAAGACCCTTATTTAAACATTTTGTTGCATATTAAATATTGAACGTGCATTATCTTATATATGAATAAAGACATTGGATCATTGGAAATCATGTTGCATTTCTGGTTTGTAATAAGTCCACCAGAAATGCCATGGAAGAATGATAGATAGGCATCGAGGTTGGTTAAAAATAACAATAATACAAAGGGTATTACTGTAATCTGGTGTACCCAATTCAAACAAATTAGTTTTTTATTACATGGAAAAAGAAAAGAAAAGAAAAGAAAAGAAAATGTTAATTCGGTTGGGTACTGCTTGCTGGTGAAATTCTAATTCCCCTGAATTCTCGATCGTCCAATCAAACATTTTGATTCATAATGTCTATGTAAAATTCTTAAAGCTTGTATTTTGATCAACGGGTTCTTGATCATTAGGAATTTGGAATTCTGAAAATTTCTTTGTCCATGAAACTTTGGGCGAACTTGGCAAAGGAGTTTTGAGATTTCAACTGGTTTTTGCATAGAAGAGTTTGGAATCTTGAGGATATTTGAATTTGCATTAAAGATTAGAGAAGGATTCACAAATGTGAGGTTTGGAACAATTAAGGTCTTATATTGGATGCAAAGTGGAAAAAAATAAATAAAAATTGGTTAGATTTGATCACAAAGATCTGAGTATTGGTCGGTTAGTGTTGTAGGATTTTGCAAAGATGGGGGTTGATTATTACAATATTTTGAAAGTAAATAGGCAAGCAACAGATGAAGATCTCAAGAAATCATATAGAAGATTGGCTATGAAATGGCATCCAGATAAGAATCCAAACAACAAGAAAGATGCTGAAGCTAAATTCAAACAAATTTCTGAAGCCTATGAGGTAAGCTTTCTTAATGGGAATTTTCATTTCAATTTTTGGCTTTTTATTATTTCTGAAGTTAAATTGGATTAATGTAGCAATTTTGTGAAAATCTGTCATAATTTAGTTGTCTGTGTTTAGGTGTTAAGTGATCCACAAAAGAGAGCTGTGTATGATCAATATGGTGAAGAAGGTTTGAAAGGAGTTCCACCACCAGGTTCAAGTAGTGCTGGTGGTGGTGGTGGATACCCTTATTCAAATGGAGGTTCAAGTGGTGGTTCAAATGATTTTAGGTTCAATCCTAGGAATGCAGAAGACATTTTTGCTGAATTCTTTGGGAGTAGTCCATTTGGGTTTGGGTCAATGGGAGCTGGGAGATCTATGAGGTTTCAATCAGATAATGTATTTAGAAACTATAGCGAAGGAGGAGGTGTTGGAGTGTCTACGCCACGAAAACCTCCACCTGTAGAGAGTAAATTACCTTGTAGCCTCGAGGAGCTGTATACTGGATCAACGAGGAAAATGAAAATCTCTAGGAATGTTATTGATGCTAACGGGTAAGTACTGTGAATTCCTGTTCTAGAATGCTATGCATATATATATCGAAACAAATGTTTAAATGATTGCATTGGAAATTCTGAACAGGAACTTAGCTTAGTGGCTTCGCCAACCTAGTGAATGATGTTATATCAATTGTGCATGTCTCTCAACTTTTGTGCTTTAGTCTCTATTGAAAGCGGATAGCTGATATAACAGGGTCTGCGCTTCTAGTTTTTCACTCTCTCTAATTGATTGAATGCTACTATGTTGTGATTTGGTCCATATTCAAGAACCTAGTAGTATGTTCATGTTTCATGTACTTCTATGTTTCAATTGTAACCATTTAGAAATATTCTTGAAGATTTTTGTGGTTGTAGTGTACTGTTTTTCATGTATTTATGTTCATCTGTCAACTATGCATGCTGAAAGAGGAGTATTTTACTTGGCAGGCGGCTAGTGCCTGAATCGGAGATATTAACAATTGATGTGAAGCCAGGGTGGAAAAAAGGAACAAAGATAACTTTCCCAGACAAGGGGAATGAACAAGCAAATCAACTACCTGCAGATCTTGTGTTTGTAATCGATGAGAAGCCGCATGAAATATACAAGAGGGATGGGAATGACTTAATTGTAAGCCAAAAAGTCTCTCTTGCAGAAGCTTTAGCAGGAATGACAGTGAAACTGGTAACACTCGACGGGCGTCACTTATCAATCCCAATATCAGATGTTGTTAGTCCTGAGTATGAACTGGTAGTTGCACAGGAAGGAATGCCGATTGTCAGAGAACCAAGGAAGAAAGGAAATCTGAGGATAAAATTTGAAGTCATGTTTCCATCACGATTGACATCTGAACAACGGTCAGGTATAAAGCACATTCTTGGAGGCGGATGATAATCAGTGTCAGATGATATATGCCAGCAGTCTTCATCTATCTGACTTTGTTACTGAAATGAATCAGCCAAACAACCCCACTGTAACTATTTTTGGTCTCCTTTTCTTTTATTTTTGTTCCATACTTCTATATAATTGATTTGTTATACTGTGGTTGGCTTAGTTCCCCCATTAATGTAAAATTGATAACACTCATAAACATTACCTTTTACTTTCTGCAAATGAAAAAACCCTGTGTTGCACTATTTGGTAATTTTGTATTTCACTTATTCATTCAATTAGGGGTGGGAGTAGGTTAATGATTTTGAAGGGTTAATAAATAAGACGAGACCCCCACTGCCTAAATGCCCAAATATAGGACTAGGTTCAAGAAAAGTCTTACAAGCCTTTGATCCTTCCCCACTCCCAAATTGTTGGTACAGTACTTCAGTGGTTTGAATTCAAGGAACTCACCTTACAGTTTATTACAGAGAACAAAAGATTCATTCTCCCATGTTCATTACCAATACTAACACAAATAAGGTTTAGTCGTATGGTGTGCTAATCTAGCGGTTAGATTAGCAGTCCACGTCAGGTAGGACAACTTCCTAAGTCCTATGATAATTCTAATCTAGCATACTAGATGAGCTGAATCATTCAACAAAAAGAAGATTTAAGAAGTTGCGCTGAATCATTCAGCGAAAAGTAGATTTAGATAGCGCTGATTGGTTCAGCGCAACCAATCTCAGCCGTCAGATCAAAAAATAAATCTAGATGTGCTTAACTACTCCGTGAAAAGGTGATTCTGATTGCGGTGAACCATTCAGCATAACTATCTCGCTACTACTTCAACTGCGAGCAAATGCTAGGGAGAGAACTAGTGTTAACGAATAGACAATACTTTTCTTTTGTACTGCAACAGTTTTTGGCTAATCTAGCAGCCAAATCTAGCCCATAGGACTTAGTCTAAATCATGAATTCACTAGGACTGTGACATTTCCCATAAAACTTAGAGGTTGTTTGGATGCACCCTAAAAATTAACTTCTCGCCCTAATTAAGTAAAGACTACGTTGGAAAACAAAGACTAAAATGATTTTTAAAAGCAAAAAACTAGTACTTAAAGCAACTTTATGAGTTGTGAAAACTATTTCTGCTTATCCAGATCGCCAAACAGGCTACCACAATCCATTTAATATTAAATAAAACAATATACCCTTGTAGGCAGCTATGAAAATCACCTCTTAACTTTTTATCTTCTAAAAAGTAGATAAGTAAAAACTCTACAATAAAATTCCATTAAATAAAACATTTTCCCTGTAGGGTAACAACTTCTCTTCTTAAAAAGTTAGATAACATAAAAAACTCGGGAGGGAAACTCCATCTCTATTTAACTAAGAAGAAAAAAATTGAGAAAGGAAAGAGTTTTCGTTTCAATTTTCTTTTTTTAAATACGTCTATAAGGAAGAGTAATCAAAACAAATTTCAAAGATGAAACTATTTATCTCAAGAAGAATCTCAGTTTTATCTTTATTTTGGTTATATTTCATAGTCTAATGGTTAGTAAAATCCGGTGACTTCCCAATTTCTTTATTTTTTTTGTTTCTGTTTTAGGTGCACTTTGATTGTTGTTTGATGGTGTAAAATTTCGATGGTTTTCAGAGTTTGATTAGGTTTTCAGAATTCTCGATTATTAATTCTAATACATTAATTGGGTTTTCAGAATTCTAGGGTTAGTTAAATTTTGGTGTTTAATGGTTAGTAAATTTTGGGGGTTTAGTTTTTAGGTTTTTTAGGTTTTCAGAATTCTAGTACATTAATTGGGGTTTTTCTTTGACTAATGTCTCGTGTGTATGAAATGTTGTGGGTTTTGGGTATACGTTCTTTGTTATGATTCTCGACCAGTTCTGGGGGTTTAGTTTTTTGGGGGTTATGTGGTGATGGATGAGGGAATTGTGACTGATAATTATCTATTTGGAAGTATTAAGTGGGTTTTTCTTTGATTAGCCTGTAATTATGTACAAAATTTTTATTGGTTTTATTTGTGTGCATTGTGAAATGTCAGTAATGAAATTTGCACTTGTTTGTGTTAAACTGATTTCGGCAACTGATATAATTAAGTTGTGTTATCTCAGAGTAATTATTTATAGGTTTTCGGTGATTTTATTTGTGTGAATTATGAAATGTCATTAATACAATTTGAACTTGTTTGTATGTATGTGTCTCTTTTTAGAGTAAATAATTATAGGTGAAATCATCCAATTAATTTCAGTTCTTTTTAGTGTTGAAGTTGCAATTATTAGCTTGGTAGTCATATGCATTATTTATATCAGAATAGTTTGATAAAAGTGGGGTTCTCATTTCTGTTGTTATATGCAGGTTCTTTCCAACCAATTTTAGTTGTGAATTTAGATAGATGTTCCTTGCTGGAACCAATAGGTACCCGTTGCTAATGGAAAAGTCAGATAATCGTGACGCTGACCACATTATTAACGATGAAAGGAGGTCTAATACTTCTTCTCCTGGTCTAGGCATCTGCATGTGTTGGTACCCATACTTTTCCTTCCTATTAACCCACTTCTTATTCTTAATTTTCCTTTTCAGTTTCTTAGTATCGAGAGATGTTGCATTCTCATTCAAGAAGATTTCATTCAGATCAAGCACCTATAAAAGAAAACACACCGATTTTTGATTCATAGTTTAGATCTGAACAAATTACAGAAAATCATAGCTTTTATATCTCTGAAATAGGTATTTCAATGACAACGCATTGCCTACCAAAATATGTTCTTTCTAAAAGGAAGAATATTCTGGAGAAATATTTTCGTTATTTAGATTTATTCTCATAAAACATATACAAAGTGCATAAAATGCTTCCTTACAACTGAAATCGACACTTATAGTGAGTATGCAAACTCTAATACCATTTAAGTGGTATTAGTATAAGAGAGTTTCTCATTACAGGTTGCGAAACACATACCATCATGACAATGTTTTCAATCTAGTTGGATATGCTATTTAAGACTTCTCTTTTTACCTCAAAACTCGGAAGACCTTAGTCCTTTGTATAAGCAAGATTATGAAGTGGGGACAACTTAAAAGTTTTTAGCTTCAGATGATGATTGTTAGAATCAAAATTCTTCAACATGTCCATAAGTATTTTAGTTCTCCATTTTAGAGTACTGACTTTTCTCTTGAACATGAAACAGTGATCAAAATCATGCTCATATCGATTACAAAAATTGCAAAAGAGAACTTTTGTTTTGTTTTTTTATTTTTATTTTTCACAGTTGTGCACATCGTTTTTTCCTCCTTCACTGTGTTGATAGCATTCCAAATATCGGAAGATGTATCCATATTTAAAATGGTTGGATTATCAATGGTGACGGAAGGAAACGATAATTCAGTTACGAATGCTATATTAGTTGTATCCTTTTCTTCAGAATTATATGAGTCTGAGGCCTCATCAAAAGTTACAAAGTGTCTTGCTTCCAGTAACTTAAACCTTTTTTCATATAAAAGATGATGTGTTTTCGATGGCATTTCTTGTCTTTAAATTATGGTGATTCATCAAACGGAAAGCGCATTCACGAAAAGGCACCTAGCGTACGAGGCCAGATACTCCTTATTCCCAGATCTCAATACCAGCGAAAGCAGGGCTCACACCTAAAGACATCGTTAATTGTGCCATGAACAATGCTCATAGTCGATTATGTAACAGGAAAAGTGAATACCGCTACCGCTCCACGCCTGTATTTTCTCAGATTAGGATGGTCTTTGGCCTAATGACTGAAACCTTTATACTTGAAGCATTGTGGATGACATTCATCATCTTCCTCTTGATCCTTTTTGCTCTTGGCTCGAACACAATCATGAATCTCTTATTCTTAATTTTTAAGGTCGTGTTTGGCCGCTTGGATATCCTCATCCTAGGATGGGTTATCTAGATAAAACGATTATATCATGTTTTTTTCCTTAAATTCTAACTTGGGATAAGAATAGAAAAAACCTACAGTAATTTATGTATGCTCAAAAAATGCGATTACCAGTATCACCACTACTAAACCCATGATAAGGTTTTTCGTACCATTTCTTTCGCATATATGCCGATGTAAAGCTTCATCGTTTCTACTGAATTTCAATACAAGAGATCCTTCATTTGCAATCACTTTTTTTTTATTATCTACCAATCAAACCTTTTCTTACTAAGATGGAACCTCAAATTTATTTCTACTTTGAAAGAAATTCCTTTTGTTTGGTTACACTCATGATCAAAGATATTTAGCTTTTCAATAAGAGAGCTTCAATAAAGTATCAAAAGACAATTTGCATCCATAAATGCATGTTTCTTGGACTCGTATCTAGATGGTAATGATCTGAGAATCTTGCATATTATATCCTTTTAAGAAATATTCTTTCCCGAAGAGATAAATGCATTTACAATCTTAGAGAGTTTGAGGTGAAAATTCTCAAACGTATAGTTGTCATCCATACGAAAGTTATCCCAATCAGGAGTGGGAGTTTGAAGTCTAGTTTCTGTAGGATCAGAATCTCGCAGCAATAATGCCTCAGCGAAATTATTAACAACACAACACAGCAGCGTCGCAGAATAACTTTAGAAACGAAATAATAAACGACGTCAGCTAAATCATGAGAAAGATGTGATGGTCCTGCAAAAATTAGAGAGTTTGCGAGATTAACATTTATAAGGTTGCGAGAATGTCCCAAGCCATATCCGAAAATAAAGGACAGATTAGCTGTCATCCATTGTGTATTTCCCTATAAATAGTCATTCAGTTGTAAAGGAAAAGAGAGAGATCTTTTCTGATTGAGAAGCAAGTAAATAGGAGAGAGAAAATCTAGAGCAGTGGTTATTCTTGATTCCTTTATCTTTTCTTGTAAGATCGTTCAAAGATTCATCAATAAAATTATGATTCTTAATCTAAAATGAGTTGAATGTTAATGAAATCTTGTGAGGGGTGTAGTGTAGGATTTCCTGCAACTACATAATGGCACTAGAAACAGAGAGGGATTGAAGATTGAAGATTATTCTAGAAAAAATTGAAGATTAATATTGAGATTTGTGAAGATTTGGAGTGATTGAGATTAAGAATTTTACATAATCTCTTGCAATTCATTAATATTTAAGAAATGGCTAGAAGAAGAAATACATCAGAACAACCAACTACTATTAGAAGAAGCAAGAGAATTGCTGGAAGGGAAAGAAGTGAAATGGGAGAATCAACTAGAATGAGAAATAATGGAGAAAATCGAATTCAACCACCAGTTCAACAAACACTAATACAAGGAAGAAATACAGATTATGATAGGGTGAGTATACACACTTGGCAATCAAATTCAGCAGAAGAAGTAGAAGAAGAGCAGCAAACCAGAAACCATAGACAGGTAGAGAGAAATCAAGAAGCATATGAAGGAATAATTCATGGAGATGAGGAAATTAGAGCGTTAGAAACGTTGAGACGAAGAATACATGAAGAAAGAAGAGATGAGGCAGAAGAACTTGCGAATCTAACAAGGCAAAATCACGAATTGAGGATGGAAAATATAAGACTACAGAGTAGAAGATCGAGAAGTATTACAAAATCATATTCAAGATCGACTAGAAGAGATATGAGGCGAAACTCACCCACAATTAATGCCGAAAATAATATTCAAGAAGAAATATCAAATCCTAATGAAGAACATCGCGAAAATAGAGAAAGGACTGATGATCATTACGTTCCACAAAATGAAACTTTTGATGATAGGCAAAATGATAGAAATCAAGAGAATGGACAATGTCAGGGACAAAATAATCAAGATGGCGAAGGGAATCAAGAGGAATGAAGGAGAATTTTACATGAGAGAGAAACTCAAAGAAATCAACAAACGATTGAAGAAGAAATTGAAAGACATTATGTTGAACAAGCACGTTTAATTTGTGAACGTGAAAGATTGAGAGCGGAAATGGAAGAACAAGAGCTTCAGGAAAAAATTCTCCAGAACAATCACGACAATCGAGAAAGAAGACAAACACAAAACCGGAATAACAGTAATATCAATGAAGAGTATGATAGAGTACAGAGGATGGCTGAAAGACGGCGAATGGAATTAATGAGAAATGAACAAAATCATGGAGGGGAAAATGAGAGACATCATAATATGCGAATTCAAGATAGAGATGAGGAAGAGAATCGCAGAAGAAGGGAGGCAAAATTAAAAAGACCAATGGATCAAAATTCAGGTGTAAATAAACAAATCTTAAAATAATTAGAAGAAATGAGTGGAATGCTAAATAATAGAGGAGAAGTAGGCAGAAGACAAATGGATGAATCTATAGAAGAAGCTGCGAAAACTCCATTTACAAGGGAAGTACAACTAGGAGGAATACCACCGAAATGCAATTTGCCCGCATTAACCAGCATTTTTGATGGAACTACTTATGCAATTCAACACATTAAAGCCTACATGAGGTGCACGTTGCAATGGGAAAATCATGATGCTGTATTATGAAAATATTTCGCATCCAGCTTAACAGGGGAGGCATTAAAATGGTTCGAAGGTCTACCAAAGAATACAATAACATCCTTCAATCATTTGCAGACTACATTCCTGGGGGCATATATAAGTAATAATTTTTCGCGACCTGGTATTGAAGACGTATTTGGATTAAAACAAAGGATTGGAGAAAGTTTGAAGCACCTAACTAATAGATGGAGGACTATGTGTAGCGAAATGGCTGGCCGTGTGATTTTAATTTTTGATGTTGTAGTAATGAGGTTCAAACTCTCGGACTTGTGAAGATTAAATTTAAAGATTTAATAAAATTATATACAAAAATATTAACAAAGTGGGCGAGAGGTAACCAAGACACTAGAATCCACTATTACACATGAATGATGTCAAATATTTCATAACTCTAACTATTGCAAAAGCCGTTACAAAGAGCCGTTACTGTACTGTTGCGTTTTTTAAGTCTGTCTCTGATCTGCGACCCACAGCATGAGTCGCTGACACTGTTTAAAAACGACGGTTGTGGCGAGTCTGTTCTTCGTGTTCTTCAGTGTTCTTCAATGGCAGCAGCAGCAACAGGTAGTCTCTCTGCAAATTCGAGTTTTTTGACTCTGTGGTGCTCTAAATTTCTCCCAATATCCCCCCCCCCCCATTCTATGATATTCCAGCAGCCTATTTATACACAACAACCCCCTCGAATCTCGAGTTAAATACCACAAATTCTCTATTATTCGGCAGTAAATAAAAAATATTTTCTGGATATTTTTTTCTTCATCCGAGCATCTGCAGCTGTCCAACCTTCCTTATTTTCCTTCTACACGCCTCTGCAGAGTCCAAACTCCATCCAAACACGAGCAGTACACGTTTCAATTTGTTGTAATCCCGTGATGGAGTTTTCCGGCCACGTACTCCCTGTTTTCTTCACCACGGAAATTCCATCCAAACTGGGTCGAAACAAACACCCATACCAGCTTTGTTAGGACATATCACAACTACCCATTAAGTTTCAGCCCTTTAGTCTACCCATAACTGCTTCAAATTTCGATCGAAACTTCATCCAGTTTCAGTGCTTCTTTTTCCTGCCAAATTTAATTTTCAAACGAAGAAGATGGTGTCCCCCTAACAAGCTGTAGGGTGCGAATAACAGCTGCCTTTTTGGGGGTGCCCCTTAGTAATTGAGGTGCCCCTTAACCAAATCTGGGCTCCGTATAGCAAGTGTCCTCCGGGGGTGTTCCGAGTGATTTTTCGAGCCGATTTTTCCAACAATATTTATTTTCCAAAAATACCTAAAAATACACAAAACACCATAATAAGGACGAAAACGAGTACCAACAATACGAAACATTGAGGACAAATTAGACACATAAATGCGTCTATCACCGTGTAGATGAGAGATATCTTATCTTATCATTTATCAATGCTATGTTTGCAACAAACCTATTGTATATCCAAATTTTCAGAGTCAAGAATACAATCACAATGACTGAATTGTGAGAACTTCAGGAAGAATATATTGCTCTAGAAGAAAGGCAAAATGAAATGGAATCACATCCAGTTGCGAACACCAGTTCACAAACATCAAATGAAAGCTTATTACCCAAACTAATAAACACAGTGGCGAGCACTTCGCAAGTACAACAAGAAAAGGTGACGGGCAACAATCAACAGAAACTGGTGGCTATGGGAAGCCGAGATCAAGAGGAGTATGAAAGAGAAATGAATTTCTACAATCGTGGTGGAAATAACAAAATTCAAAGTCTCGATCAGCCGCAAGAAACTTATGGATGTCAAAGACAAAACTATAATAGAGGACAAGGAGGTCACAAGGTGGTATGGGAAGAAATCAAGATACCACCTCTAAATGAAAGTGTGGAGAAAATATGGGAAGCTATAATTTTGATGGAGAATATACCAACACCATGGAACATGGGAACCACCTCCAAACCACAGAAGTCATGAGTTTTGTTCTTATCATCATTTTCATGGACATACTACAAATGATTGCAGAAATGTAAAAAGAATTATTCTGAGAATGATAGATCAAGAAAAACTAAACCACTTTTTGGTAGGGCACCCACAATCTAAACCATTGCCACCACCACCAGAGCATCACAAAGTAAACATGATGAAAAATAAGGAAACATTCTTCATAGAAGTTGGTGCAAAAGCAAAGGATCTATTCTGTCACTCTATCATACATTCATACAAGACAATTGAATATTTTCATGACAATGTTTTGAGTAGAGTGTTCGCAAGAGATAATGATGGAAGAGAAATTATGAATATTGCGAAAATCTCGCCACTAGAGGAATGGCAGAAACAGATTATTTCTTTTACCGCAGAAGAAATCCCCGAAGGTGAAGAGGTACATGATAATCCATAGGTAGTAAAATTAGAAATTAATCCAAAACCGAAAGAAGATGAGGATGATGAAGCTGAAGATTCATGGGCAATTAATAGGATTCTAATCGATACTGGTAGATCTGTGAACATCTTATTTTATCATACTTGTAAAACTATGGGAGGAAGAGATGATGATCTTATAAAATCAACATCTAAGATATATGGTTTTAATGGTACTGCCAACAAGCCTAAAGGGGAGGTTACTATGCGAATTCCATTGAAGGTAATATCTTCTGAAATCCTATTCTGTGTCGTTGATGTAGAATCACCCTACAATGCATTAATTGGTCGACCTTGGCTACATGGGATTCTAGGTGTAGCTTCAACTTTCCACCAGTGCATCAAATTCCCTCACCCCAGCGGTGTAGGAATAATAAATGGAGATTGGGTTGAAGGAAAGAGGTGTTACGAAACTGAGGTAGAATCCTGCGAAGGAAGAGCAAACAAGAAGGAAAATTGGCGACACAAAATCAAAGAGACACAAAGAAGTGAGAGGTTGACGGTGGATGCAATCGAAATAAAAGAAGAAGAGATGTTATGAAACTAATGCTAGATCAGAATAAAAAATGGTGAACATAACACTACCAAGGAAGCAGTAGCAAAAAATAACAAAGAATCAGAGGATAGCAAAGGTAATGTATGAATGATTGATTTGTTGCGACACTCTCGCAATAAATAAAATTATCAAAAATACATTTTATTGAATGACAAAATTGAGATTGCGAAATGCAAATACAATATGATGATGTGCAAGAATCTCGCGGAGATAATGAATTCTACAAAAGACAATCAGAGAACAATGACAAAAGACAAAGGGGCGAACCTTTATGGCGTACACCCTAGTTCGCGAATACAATTTCGCAAGAGGCAAATGTAAGACCTAAAGTACGTCATATAAGGGGGTACCTGTTGCATGGCTCAGGGAAAGGCTACACCGCCACCGGAACCTGAGTCATGGAGATTTGGGGTCAACAAAGCCCATCCGGGAGAGGCACCTTGGATTCTCAACTTAAGCATATGACTTAGGTTGGGCGACTAAGGTAATAAGGATCTCCCAAGGAGTGCAGAATCTGATCAAGGCGCCGAGGTACACGGTTGAGTCAAGAGTGCCAGGGGCGTCTGGAGCGTACCTTGCCATTCTTGACAAGTCTTGGCTTATACTGCACTCGACCCGAAGAAAACCCCACTTAGGGTGCAGTCTCATAACCATAAACCCTATAGGTAAAAGGGATAAGAGGCTGCGAAAACAACTGGTTGTTGTTAAGACTGGATGCGAGGATCTAACCTTGTATGGTAGAAGTACGCCTCCTTGAAGGGGCAACCAGGGGGGAGATAAGGGCGGCACCCTCCATTAGGGAGCTGATAAGTGTCTTAAGACGCAAATGTCATGAGGATTTTTACTTGCAAGGGTATCAAGGCTTGTCATATTTGTGCAACAATCCTGAAGAGGCAATAATACTACAGAAAAACATAAGACGAGATCAATGGGTTTTCGCATGAAAGTGCGAAGACGTCCTGCGATTTCGTCGCAAGACGGCAATGTAATGGGGATTTATTTTCGCAAGAATATTTAGGCCTGTTATATTGTCGCAACATTCCTGAAGAGGCCATAATACAAAACAAAAAAATTAAGGCAAGATCAATGGGTTTTTGCATGAAAGTGCAAGGACGTCCTGCGATTTTGTCGCAATGACAAGAGGTGGAATAATAAGACCTTTAACTAGGAAGGAAAAATAAGACCACACAGGGATGAGATTTTAAAAAGAATCAAAATTCACTTTGCACATGATTGCGAAATTATACATAAACAACTGCGAAGTTGAGACACAAAATAAGAAGAATCTGCAAAATCTCTCATTTGGATACAAATAACAGAGGCAAGTGTGGGAATGAATGAAATTAGAAAATGTAATTTGTCTCCACATGATAGATTTACGCAAAAATTAAAAAATTAATGATTTTATTGATTAACCATATTCCAAGGAAGAATTGTTTTGATGAATGCAGGTCAAAATGAAAGAAATTCATATATTAAGGAATATGGAGAACCAAAAGAATTTGCAAGTATACAGAAAGAAGGAATAAATGTACAAGTATTACAGAAGATTAAAGAAAGAAACAAAGACTACTTCTTAGTTGATCCTTCATCATCTTCATCAGACTTGTTCCCTTCTTCGCCTGCATCAGAACTTTTATCTCCATCAGAACCTTCATCACCATCAGATTCTTCATCATCAGCTTCGCTATCAGAAATAGTCAGACTAGGAATGTTCTTTAAGATCTCCTCCAAGAGACAAGTATAATCAGAATGAGGAATACTATGGTCATCACAAACCATTTGAATACTTTGATAGCGAAAATGCAGAGCGTCGTTCTTAAAGTTCGCAACAGTGATCTTGATTTGATTCTTCAATCTAGAATACTTATCGTTGCGAGAAGAAAGATTCTTTGCGAGTTCCTCTTTTTCAGCTTCAAGTTCCTCAATTCTTTCGCGATATCTACTTTCAGAATCTGTGAGCAAAAGGCAATCAATTAATAACTTGATGAAAATTCATAAGAAACAAAAGATTAGTGAAGAAGAACAGTTAATAACCTTCTCTGTCAGAAATCATATCTCTAATCAAGGCTGTATGCTCAACTTGGAGACTAACATTTACACCTAAATATTTTGTCTAGCATCGTCTAAGATTTTCGCAGCCCAAGCGAATTCATCCTCATTATTTATAAGGAGACGAGAACGAATTTGGTTTTCTCTTTTGCAGAGATCGGTATTCTTGCGGTTAGCTTCATCTCGTTCAAGTTGAACTTCAAGAAGGGTCTCTTGGAATTTCGCCAAAGCCTTAGCACCTTGATCAGAGATTCGATCCTTATCATCTATGAGACCGCTAATTTTGGTTCTTAGTTCATTGATTTTCTCTTTAGAATTAAGAAAGAGACGCTTAAATCGGTTGGCTAAACCTAAACTAGATCTATGGTCAATCTCTAAGAGGCGAAATTTGGATCTCAGTTCATTCAGAGAAAGAGATGAAATTTTATCAAAACTATTTAAAGATTTATTAAGACGCTCAAGAAGGGTATCATTATCCAAGGCATGAGGAAATAAACGAAGAATGGTAGCTTCATCAGAAAGACCATAAATGTCTGCAAAAAGGATTAATCAAATAAGATAAAACAACATGATGAATGAATGAAGGGAAAGGAGAAAAATAAACATACCATAGAGTTGATTATTAGCTTGCTGAAGACTAGAGATTTTATTCTTATACGAATAAGAATCAATTTCTAGTTGTTTGTTCTTCTCGCGAAGATCTTTGACTTCAATTTCCAATTCCTCATTCTTTGCACGAAATTGAATTTTTTTTTTTCAAGAATTTCGCGTCTCCTCTCCAGATCTGAGGCAACAACGAAAGAAGCTTTTCCAGCCTGCGGGAAAACGTAAAAAGTATTAAAATAGAAAGAGATTTTGAGTTACAGTAATGAAGAAGTAAAAAGACGAAAGCATACCAGACTATTAAGAGAATGCAGGAAGTTGGGAGTAACTGATCTAGAAACTCCGCGAAGAGAATTATCACCATCCATTAAAGGAACATCGCAAATCGTAGCGAGAGCTTTGCATGTATTAGTGAATTGATTATCTCCCATTCCTTTCCAAGAATCAGAAAAGAGTCCAGAGAGCTTAGCAATAGAAGATTCAGATGGAGAATCTTCATTTGCAGCAAGGTCATCATTATCATCATCATCCTCATCACTCTCGGAGTTTTCATGAGAAAGAATATTTGAAGGAGGGGAAGAACGGGTTTTTCTCTTCTTTGAAGGAGGAGCAGTTGGTTTTTCCCTGCGAAGAGCACCTTTACCTTTATCACCAGTCTTCGCAACATTGGCAAGCTCTTCTATTTCAGCAATAATCTTCACACACGGATAAAAATATGAAATAGAGGCAACAGTATACTGTTTAAAATCATAAGAGAATAGTTCTTACCTCATCTGTGTATGAGCGAAGAGCTAACAAGGTACTAGCCTTCCCAGTCCTGTGATAGCTATCTTTCAGTTTCTGGATCTGTAGAATATCGCAAGAATCAGCGAACAAAAGAATAAAGACCAATAAAGAAATATAAAGTGGGTGAAACTGGAAGAGACATACCTCTTTCTCCTTCTCGGTCCAAGAGAATACCCAAGGTTGATAAGAAGCGAGATTCCCAGGAAGAACATTTGACCCAGCAATGTAAGGTCCTTTCAGCATCAAGGGAAAAACACACCATTTATCATCTTTGTATTGGCGAGGAGTTGTGTTCTTACCAGAGTGCCAATCAATGTCCTGCATGAGTATTTTAGCTTCATAAATATTATCTTTCCTTTTCAAGCGAATACCCCAGCGAGTATTCTCTTTCTTCATGGAGATCAATTCATAATTTTCAAAGAAACTCGCTACTGTGTATTTTTCAGCAATTATCTCCAAGTTTGCGAATTTAAGATCCCTAAGTTCTTTGGAGTAAAGAGATCCTTTACCAGCACCACGGTTAGCGAACTACATCATCAGACGGATGCAATCCCCACTCAATTGGAAGATAACTCGCGAAAATCCTGAGTGAGCGAGAATTTCATAGAACAGAGGAATATCCGGGTCATAAAGAGAAATGGGGAGACCTGCGAGAATTTTATCTAGCGAAATTATGATTGATTGATCATCACAATGTTGATCAGAGAAAAGTTTGATAGAAAGAATCGACTTGGCACTTTCACCAGGAATGGTAGAAAGTATGAAACCTTTCTCAGCAAGATCTTTTTGGACGTCTTTTATGTTTTTCTCATGTTTGTGGCCACTTGGAGGCATATCTGAATATAGAGTATGGGAATGGATAATAAGTAAGAAGATTGAAGAAGGAAGAATTACAGTAGCAGAACTTACATAAGAACAATAAAGTTGCAGAGATGAGAGAATAAAAAGAGAAGAGAAAGTAAAAAGAAAATGGAAAGAAGAGTAAGAAGAATATATAAAGAAGATTTTTTTTACTCGAAGAAATAAACACCATTAACGCGAAAAGACGTGAGCGGTTGAAAAGCAGCGGTTATAGAAGACGTGTCAAGAAATAGATGGAAGAAAGAATACGTGTGATAAATGCAGAATATGAAGAGATGAACAACTGCGACATTCTCACATCATTCTCTACTTCGCAGAGAAGATATGAGAAGAGGCAAGATGTAGGATCAGAATCTCGCAGCAATAATGCCTCAGCGAAATTATTAACAACACAACACAGCGGCGTCGCAGAATAACTTCAGAAACGAAATAATAAACGACGTCAGCTAAATCATGAGAAAAATGTGATGGTCCTGCGAAAATTAGAAAGTTTTCGAAATTAAAATTTATAAGGTTGCGAGAATGTCGCAAGCCATATCCTAAAATAAAGGACAGATTAGCTGTCATCCACTATGTATTTCCCTATAAATAGTCATTCAGTTGTAAAAGAAAAGAAAGAGATCTTTTCTGATTGAGAAGCAAGTAAATAGGAGAGAGAAAATCTAGAGCAGTGGTTATTCTTGATTCCTTTATCTTTTCTTGTAATATTTTTCAAAGATTCATCAATAAAATTAAGATTGTTAATCTAAAATGAGTTGAATGTTAATGAAATATTGTGAGGGGTGTAGTGTAGGATTTCCTGCAACTACAATTTCCTTTTCTGATGTGTTACCTTCAAATACAGTCTTAAGATTATCCCAATCCTCCTTGGATGTTTGACATGTGGATACATGATAATAACGTTCTCATCTTACTGCATGTATTATAACATTCAAACTATCTGAGTCTGCTTGGGAAGAACCCTTTCCTCATTAGAGACGAAACTAAGCTTTTAAACTCATTTTCCGAATTTTCCACTTTTGATTGTACGTATCTGTCGATAAATAGTACCCAAGTATTAAAATCGTGAGATTGAAGAAAAGACTGCATAAAAGATCTCCACCATAGATAATTGGTACCATCAAATGGTACGTTAACTAAACTCGATTCGTTTGAACCTGAATTCATTGTATCAATAGGTTAGATCGCACCGAACACATGTTGTTCGATCTTATCGTGTTTGCCTGCTCCGTTACCAATTCAAATAACGAGGGTACCAATTATACCATAATCTTTTCGATACCAACCTATTATAGACACACCTTGTGTAATCTAATACAGACACGAACTGTCAAGGAGATTACTTGAACAAGGTGTACACTTGGTATATAACGTAAGTTTGAATCTGAACCAATCTATGGGATCAAACCAAGCGTTGATTAACATACATGTGTACTTATATTAACTATAAATACAAACCAATATAACGCGGAGGTAAAGTAAATCACACGATACACAAGATTTTTTTTAACGAGAAAAACTGCAAAGAAGAAAAACCCAGGGACCTAGTCCAGTTTTGAATACTCTCGGAATTAGTCAGCTATACAAATTGACTACAATAACTTCATATAGTTGAGACCAAGTAAACTAACTTCGAGTTACTCGGTTCCTTCAGTATCCCCGCGCCTACTATTGATACATGAAAATATTTACCCCTTAGCGGGACTAGGAAGCCCCTAAATACCTAAAACTAATCTGATCTACGCATGTGAATCCTAAGATATAGCCCACTATCTTAAGTTGTTTCACATGATGTGTTTACACTATTTCAACAACTCAAGTCCTTTGGATCGTAATCTGAAATAGTAAAGGACAAATCTATTTCAATAACTTCTCTATCAATCTCCCAGATCAATAATTTAATCAGATATAAGTTGAGTACAAAGGTTCTCCCATTTAAATAGTATAAACTCATTTGTTCAGTTAGATCAACTAACAACAAGATTATCGAAAAAATCAATCTTATTTTACATACTATCAAAGTGAATGTCAAAGAGAAACACCTAGATAGATTACCGATCTATACAACAATATTTAAAGTATATTTGAGATAAACAACTTGTCGGATCCCAGTCAATCAAGTGCGCAGAAAGTATATAACAATGATTAGAATACCAAAAAGAAATCTTATAGTCTTCAATCTTCAAAGTATCTGCAAAAAATCTTGATTCCATAATGATCGATCACGCGCGGGATGGAATCTATTTACAACGGATGATCACTAATCCTATCTTCACATCTTGAAGCAACAAAGCAGATCTGAAATCGTTGATCCTTGAATTAGTTCGAGTGACCTTATATCAAAAGAGAATGATCACAGAATAAACAAATTAGCTCTATCAAAGTTCAACTGTACCTTTAGTCAATCAAATCAATAGTCAAAAACTAAAATAACAGCATGATTTTTGGTTTCCCACCAACGGTACTACTAGAGATCCTTTGATCCCATAGAAGTCTTTACGAAGAGCACATAAGAGATTTCACCTAATTAGGATACTCTCATATCTAATGAGTATTACGAGAATACTACATAGTGGGATTCCCACACCAGCAGTTAAGCAGCGTGTTCAAGGGATGAGTTCGTAAGAATACAAACTCTACTATTTATAATGATCAAGGCTTGTTTGAACGACACCAAATACGAAAATTCTTAGGATATGCTATAAATGTATATTTTCGCTTTTATTCTCGTCCAACTTGTAATCCAATATATGTACAGAGATATTTCTTGGATCACAACCAATATTAGTTAATATATAACATATACTTTACTAAAATAGCTACAAGAGATATGCTTATCCACCGGGATATGGAAAACATATAACTCCGAAAATATCTAAAAAATATTTTGGATATTTCGGTTATGGGATCTCACCTTGAGTATCTAAGGAAAATGCTTGAACCTTAAGTATTAAAAGTTTATCACATGTTCAAGTATATTATGTCAACATCTTGTGAATTTTCATTTTTAATCAAATACATTTTTGGTATCTATGTAAATCTTAAAGTAATAGACAAACCGAAAACGTAAACTTGGTTAACTAAGGATCGGTTCTAATAGAGATCCTTGGGACCGGTCCTAGTAGTGATCATTGGTAAGAGATCAATCCTACTAGAGATCCTCGGGATTAGTCACAATAAATATTCTTGTTTGAGGGATCAGTCATATAATAGATCCTTCGACTCATTTTCAAGTACGAAACAATTTTCACAAGTCTACTTCCTTAAACCATGAGAACATAGTTTTCTAAATATGTAATCAACCCGAAAGTTCAATGCACTAAATAATAACTAATTACCAAATAGTTTTATGCCGAATCTACGAATATAATAGATAAACTATACTTCGTAACTCCATATACCAAAGAAAAAGGTACCTGCATCAAGTTATAAGTTTCCCAAAGAATATTTCCTTGACGAGTTCCCTTAGTATTACTCCACAGCTGTATGCATAGTCCCTAACATCTTTCTAATTTTCTTGAGATAATTTACATGTTGTTAAGGTGTTTTCTAACAACCAAAAAAAATAAACACTAAAAAAGTTCAAATAATTGGTAGATAACGATATATTTTACCTACCGGTTATGGTTGATGTACTCTTCAAATTTTTAAGAACATAAACCATATTCGATGGATAAAATCAACTTTACACCTGCCGATTATATGTCCGTAACTGTAAATCTTATAGAAAATTCCGATCAATTTTTTGATTTCAAGCAATCAAATCATAATTTTGGATCACAACTACTATCATTTATCCATTTAATTTTATTATCTGGATTTTTTTTATGTTCTAAGTTTCAACTGTAAGGTTAATTAATTTTGGGTTTTAATTTTAAACAATTGATCCTAAAATTTGTTTGATCGACGATCTTTGGTTTTAATCAAAATTAAACCGATGTTTTTTTTTCTTTCAATCTGTAAAATAGAGAATGAGAAGAGGAATATTATGATTTATAAAAATAAAGGAGATAGGTTTAGCTTTAGTATAAAGGTAAAGGACTGTGTAGAAAATTTATATTTTTAAGACACCCCATTGCCACCTTCACTAGATGGGCATAAAATTAGTCTCCCCACATTATTTTTGGGACGCTCCTAAAAATGTCAGGTTTCAGAATCACCTTCTATGCTAAAATTTTCAAAATGCTCTTACTTTGCCCCTATTGCTGCTTGGAGAAGGCTTATATCTTTCTTATGCTTCTTAAGGATCCATTTGGCACATCAAAATTGGAATACAGTGTAGTACAATACTACTAAAATTTAGCAGAAGTGTTACCTTTTTGAATTACATGTGGTTCGATACCGGTGTTTGACATGAAATTAAAATGGATATGCTAGGAAGATGGAATTCTAACTTAAGAAATCTAATTTTTAAAACTGTTATAAAAAGAAAAACATATTTTCTTAAATAATATTACCTCCTCCCCACAAAATGAGGTTTTTCTTAAATATCGATTTAAAAGGTTATTATTTTAAATATTAATAATAGGTTTTTCACTTTTCTGATTTTGCCTAGTTTTAGCATAGAAACAATTCAAAAACACGTGCAGACGAAGTAATAAAAACTAAAAATTTAAAAAATTAATTAAGAAACAAAATTAAAATCAAATAAAAAGATAAATAAATATAAAATTTAAAAACGATAAAAAGAACCAAAAATAAATAGATTAAAATTAAAAAAGAGACTGGACTTTTGGAATTCTAGTGGCCCCACCAACAAACACAATTTTGTGGACGCTGCTCTTGTCCATCTTAGAATCCGCCTGACATTTCTCAAAAGGTTCGATACAATTTTTGAACAAGTTCTTTTTCAAGTCTTCAAATTCAACATGAGTAATGGACATATTGAAATCAACACCTTCATACAAAGAGTCGATTGTAAGAACATTTCTGTACATAGAAATAGTCCCTTGGGCCATGTAATAATTTTGGTTAATTGCAGAGTATTGTTATATTATGTGGTTTACCATTTCTGGGATTATTTCCTATTATATCTTCTTTGATGGAAGGTCGAGATCTAATGCTACGACTAAAACCTAGAAACTTGGTCCTCCTTCTACTTATAAGAGGAACACAATAGCCATCAGTATTGATTCTAGAATGTGCTATTCATAACGTAAGAGATGAAGAAGGAGAAACCAAGACCTCCAGAAGGTATTACGACTATGATAAGATGATAGGTGATATACGAAGGATTACAACTATAAGGTTTTTCTTCTAAACTAATCTTGTATATTTATTTTGAGTCCTCTTAGTTTGATTTAACTATCAGAGCAATGGTGCTCAAAAGTAGTTTTGGTGCACACATTTAAACAAGCATTGAGGTTATCTAAATGCTCCATATACATGTGAAATAATAGCCTCCGACATGTGACTAAAATTCACAATGTATTAGGTTAAACATATTTAGTATTATTTGAGTCTGCTAATACATTTTAGGACGAGATTCTCCCACAGGTGATTGTAGTTGTGGATTTAACAGACATAATGTTGTATGATGAGAATGTAAAATATGCACTAATATATTTCATGTCTCATTTTGATCCTTGATAAGATTTTATCCACAAGAGAGTCTTACTGAAGGTGTGAAACTATTATAAGTTTAATATTCATGTATCTTTATTATAAATACCATCTTTTGTTCTCATTTAATTGTTGATTATGATTATTTTGTAGACTTTTTGAGCATCCAATTTTTGGAAGATTAATTGTTTTATCACCTGATAGTTTTCATAATACCGTGTACATATACTAATTGCATCATGAGTCTCAATATGTGGATGTTTTCTCGAGTATTCATTATTGAAATTGAGAAGCAATTATAGAGAAAGTGGAATTTTCAGCCCTGGCATGATTGTAATAGCATTACTAAATGATATAAATCCCGACTTGTATCCAAAGATTTTATTCTGAAATGATACATTGATTATAAATAAGTTTTTCTCTCATGTCAAAGAAAGACTTATTCAGAATATCATAGTATTATTAGTAGTTCAGTATGACATAAGAGTTGCATTACATAAATGTGAAAATAACCTTTATTAATAATAAACTATAAAGAAAATTTTCGCGTCTTAACAAGAAGGTCGTGCCTTATAAAGACAGGAACATGTAGTCTACAAGCTTAACGAATCAAAGTATGAAATTAATTAAGCCTCTCTCGAATATTGCATATCTAAAATTCAATGAGACCATTAATGTTAATTGGGTTTGTATGAAATTATTGTAGATCCATGCATATACCTCAAGATCAGTGGGAGAAGTTCATACTCTTGGTATTTTATGTTAAGACTTACTACCTATAAGTAGTGATCTTAAATTTATGCATATCTCTATATTTTTTAGAAATAAAGGATGTCACTGAAGCTTACCATGTGATATGTTAGCTAAATGCCTGAATCGAAGAACAATTAACATGAAAGCTATTAAGAATTTTGAGGTACTAATCTTTCTTTATGTCTTAAAGTTAGTTAGCCAACTCAATTAATGTTGATTGGGTTTTAAAACTTTAATTTTGGTGTATGTGCAGATTTTATAATGGAAGAATCCATTAAAACTAGTCCCACAATTAAGTTGAATATTTATATGTCTGCAAGACTGAGAGACTTATGGTTTGTCTCTACATTGCTGAAATCGCCTTAGCTTCGCAGCATTATAACACGATACTATACAAAAGAAACAAAACACATAAGCCTTAAGTATATATGTGTGAACCCAGCACTTCAGAAACTATAGTTTTTCATGTATAGCTTAAGCACAATGTATCCGCAAATGCACTTAATGAACAATTATCTTTTAATACCTCTTAATAAAAGATTAAAATCTTAGGTCTGTGGGAGTAATTGATTATTGAATTCAGCTAATTTATGTGCTTATCTTGGAACACTTATTGAGCTTATATTAATATCATTCTGAATTATTTCTGTATCCATGTTTGGTATACACTTATGTGAATGTTAATAGAAATTGTCTTTCTTTTGAAGACATCAGTGGACCATTATGATATCCCAATTTAAGTCCTAGTTAAGTAAGTTATTTGTGTTGTGGTACATTGAAGGGAACATGTTGGTAACATGAAAATGTGCAACCTCCATGGCTCGCATATGTGATTTGCTTGGTTAAGTATTATGTTTAACTATTAAATTTTGTTTAGCAATTATGCGCTTATGTTTTTATACGATAAACCGTTAAATAGATAATCACATGGACCAGTGGTTTGATACCACTTGTTGAAAATTATTCTAGATACATGCATATACCTCAAGATCAGTGGGAGAAGTTCATACTCTTGGTATTTTATGTTAATACTTACTATATACGAGTAGTGATCTTAAATTTATGCATGTCTCTATATTTTTCGAAATAAAGGATATCAATGAAGCTTACTATGTATAGTCACATATCATGGGGATTACTAAAGCTCTCATGTAAAGCGTATATTGAATATTTGAAGAATTTTGAGATAATAATATATTTAGCAAATTTTGTTTCATATTGGATATAAGATATAAGTTAATCTTCATTATGTCTTAATTTTGTTTTAATCTTTATTAACCGTTAAATAATGAACACAAATTGATGTACCACTTGTTGAAAATTTCTAAAATTCCAACAACTTTATCATGGCCTAGAATTTTCCTGATATTAGTAGTATGAATAACACAACTGATACAAATATTGAACCCCTCTGTAGTCTTCTCATTGCTAGAAGAGTCACAAACAAGAAGAAAACAACTTAACTTCTAAGTATGATACTTGTGAACGATCAAAATAGAGTTCCAAGTTTCCTCATTGTTGGGCATTGGATTTTCCCTTACTTGGATTATGCTTTCTTACAGAAAGCATCAAATTTTGCACCCAAATTAAATTACAAGTCTAAAGAAAATCGTAATGAATGCAGAGTAATGTGCCGACAAATTAACCCTCATTGAAATAAAGAAAATATAAAACTCTATATGTGAAGCAGTTGAAAACCAGATCCCATGAAAATATAGAACTCAATTTAGGATCTGCTATGTATAATATTAGTTTGAATTTTAACTCATACCATATCTACGAAAAAACTACACAAAACCCAAACTTAAATTCAAGATCTGAACATTACACATGATCTAATTTTCTCATCTCTTTGATGAAACCCTAAATTCACAGAGTTATGACTCTTATACAAGAAATATGAAGACTAAAAAGTAGTAGTAACTACATCTCCGCTGATCAAACTCAAAAACCCATCAAAAACTTACATTAACAAACAACATAATGTACTAAAAAACATAAATCATGAACAAATTAAAAGTCAGACTATACCTAAAAGAAAAAAAGTGAAAGAGAAAAAAAAAGTCAAAGAAAATTGGGAAAGCACAAAAATATGCTAACCATTAGGGTGTGAAATACACCAAAAATGAAGATGAAAGTGAGATTCTTGTTGAGACAAATACTTCCAGCTGTGAAATTTGCTTGGACTATTCTTCTTATAGATGTATCCGTCAAATGTTTTGAAAACGAAAACTCTTTCCCTTTTCATTTTTTTCTTTCTTTTTAGTTAAATAGAGATGGAGTTTTCCTCCCAAATATTTTTATTTTTTATGCTAGCTATAAAATGATTAAGAAAGAAAAATAAAGCATGAAACTTGAATAAGTTGAGGTTTATTCTTAAGTCTATGATGAAGAGCTACTCAAGTAATGAAGGAGTGTTTAGGAATGTGTAATTTGAACCACTTAAGACCATTCCATTCAGAAAAGTCCATAGAACCATGAAGGGCCCTATAAGTATCTTTAACAGTGAACTTACCAAAAGAGCTAGGAGTCCGAATAACCTGATCCTCCTCCCTAGAATCAACACAAACAGTCCAAATGTGATTAACCGTTTCAGCTGTGAACAAGTCATTAGTATGTGGAAATTTCCGCTCATCATTCTCCATATATTCAGAAACTCTACAATCTCTACCAAGAAACACAATGTTAATAACATCACTTGGAATCCAGTCCACCAATCTTTTATAAGAGTGCCAATTGCCAGTGAGAAAAGAAGTACCAGCTGTATTACCAATATTCATTTTTAAAAATTTAGCAACCTCCTTCATCTGACCAAGAATATTTCTCCAGCTCCAAGAAGCATCTTGAGGGCACTACTCCAGAAACATTTGTATTTAATCAAGTTTGCTTTAACCCAGTCTCCCCACATGGATTTCTTATCATAAACCAACTCCCACACATGTCTCATGCTAGAAACACTATTAGTAGTTTGTAAGTATCTAACAACTAAACCTCCCTCTTTATAAGAAGAATTTTTTTGGCTCCAACTGATAGGAAAACTAGTCTTCTTTTCTAGATCAGTACCACACCACAAAAACAGTTTAAATATAGAATTAAAGCATTTGATAACTTTTTAGGAAGAATAAAACAAGATAGACAATAAAATACCATGCCATTAAGAACACCCTTAATAAGAAACAATCTACCACCATAAGTGAGGGGTTTATACTTCCAAGTTTTAACACGGTTAGTAACGTAGAAGTGTCATCAAAAAAGGAAGAATACCAAAGCAATTTCATCATCTTCTTGCAATAACACATTATCTCTAGACATTAAAGTAAGAGTGTCATTTCTAGAATACCTTTCTCTCAAAGAGTTGTGGAAGAAATGAGTATTGGGATCCCCAAGACCCATCCATTTCATTCTGGATTTTTGCTTAGCAATTGACTCTTCATATCTGGTAGCCTTAGTAAACTATTGAATAACAAATTTCTCCTCGATGGAAGAATCAACACAGAAAGGATGATATTGAATATGCTTCTGAATATCTCTCAACTCCACCCTAGTACTTTCCACTCGAGTAGACACATTTCTAAATCTCTCATTCTTCCACTAAATAATAGTAGATTTAACTTCTTAACTTTAGTAACAAAAATAAACATTGGGTTACCTCTAACTGAATCAGACCAAGCATTTCTAACCAGCTCCAAAAAGTCATCTTCCTTAGTCATAAAATTTAAAGACTTGAAGGGAGAGGAGGACCATGATGCATATCTTCATAAATATAAACCATAACTGGAGAATGACCAGAGATACCAGCTTCCAGAAAATCATCATTGGAATCAAGAAAATTATTAATCCATTCCATGTTAACAAGAGCTCTATCTAGTTTAGACAAGATTCTACTATCATCAGTATGCCCATTAGTCAAAGTAAATAAACTCCTAGAAAAAGCTAGATAAAAAATGTGACTATCTTGGGTGCAGTTCCAAAACTCAAGATAATTCAGGGGAGTCAACATTACCCCACACTTTCTCACGAGCAAATAAGATAGAATTAAAGTAACCAACCGCTAATAAAGGAAGGGAAGTAGAAGAACTATAACCTTTAATATCATCCCAAAGTTGTTGTATTACCAATGCATCATTACTCCCATATAAAAAGAAAAGAACAAATTTCAAGCTCATACTAGTAATTACTTCAACCAGCGCCAACTGATATGAAGTATAAACAACTGAAATATGCACCTCCAACGAGTTCCAGCCAATCCGCATCCTACCAAAATCATTATTCATGTAATTATCCTTAAATTGCCAATCGGGCCTGATAGCTATTCATATTCTATCTTTATTATGACTCTGAACATGAGTCTCAATGATATCAACAATAGATAATTTATTAGTCCTAATAAAATTCCTAACCTCTATTCACTTAAGAGGATCATTAAATCCCCTTATATTCCAACAACCATTCTTAAATTTCATTACTAACTAGAGGATTAGCCTTCCTACCTTTAACAAATTTCTTTAAATCGGACCCCTTTGATGGATGCTTTTAACTCCCTTATATTTGACTAACTCCAATATACTTTTAAGAGAATCAACTAGACAGACAGACTCAATCTTAATAAAAAGTATATCAAAGAGTTATATCTCAATTTCTCGATTCAATACTTACTCAAGCAAATAGAAATCTGCGAGCCTGATTGAATACAAGAGATATTTGTTAGAGCACTGCTCGGTAAAACTCTCATGCGTTGCTATCTCAAGCATGTTTGTCAATGTTAGTGATCAAAACTATAAGTCTTGATTTCTAGTCTCCTATACCTAAGTCTCGGACTAGGATAGTAAGTGTAGTTAAGCTCAAGGACTTCATGGCGATTCATCATACAAGTAGAAGATTTACTCAAGGAACCGGTGGAACTTCTCGACAAAAAGGTATGTGGAGACTTGAACTTATCTATCACTCAAAAGTATATCTATTATATCTCATACTCTTTGAGACAAAAGTCGTATGTTATATATATATACTAGATCATACATATTTGGTATTTTGAGCAGAGTATACCTCGCCTATCTATATCTCAAAATATGTGTTGGTAAGCTTTTTGCTTCGACCAAGTTTATCTTTACCTAGTGATGAAAGTCATGAATGTTTCAATCACTTTGAAAATTTCTTTGACGAGAAATAGAGTAACAACTATATAACGTCCTCTAAGAATGTTTCAACGACTGGAATGAGAGTTTAGATTACATAACCAATGGATTCCTTGAACCGAAGTTTCGAACTTTGTTAATCAAGATAACCGGAGTATGGCAAGTGCCAAGTCCGCGAACTCAGTCCACGAACTGCCGAAGTTCTGAAACCCGAGAATTTCCGCTAGAGTTGACAAACTACTTGCGTGAGCCAAGTCTGCGAACCCAGTCCGCGAACCGGCGTAGTTTTCGAACCCGAGAATTTCTCTTGGAGTTTGTAAACTCTATCCGGTGTCTTAAGTCCGCGAACCTAGTCTGCGAACTTGAGAAGGTTATATATCTAAATATGATTTCTGAACTTAATCTTAAAAGACTAAGGAATGCATTTGCAAACCGTGGATGTTAAAGTTCATGAACTTATTCGAGTGAATCAAATCATCTTTGCTTCAATTGTGTCTTGTGTAGTTACATAAGATTTCCTTGTAATTGAATAACTCTCTTAACTAGTTCATTTGAGTCAATTGAACTAGTTATGGTGAAGAAGAACATGGTTGGTTTGAAACGCTCATATGGTTAACCTCTTTGGGTAGACTATTGTTGAACCAACAATATACACGTTTGGGTGTGGTTAACAAACCTAGAAGCGTACAGCCATTTGTGTATGACAAGCTAAGTTTTTGATCTAACTGTTGAGAGATATTAGCTTGAATATAAATCAGGTTTTTATCTAACGGTGAATATTGATTGCTTTGTAACTAAGGCAAAACCCTGATTTGAAAGGATATATAAAGGAGACATCTAGTATTGTGCAAAACTAATCCCCATTTACCTTACGTGTGATACTAGTTTGCGTGCTAGAGTCGTTTCTCCTTTAACCTTTGGTTTTCTTCTTCTAAAACCAGGTTAACGACTTAATGACTTCATTGGGATTGTGAAGCCAGACCGATACTACTTTTATCGTAGTTGTGTGATCTGATCTTGCATCTTCTATCGTCATAGTACAATCATCTTGATTGGCTTGAGATCGTGAGAGTTCTCCGATAGGCAAGATATAAAAAGTAATCACAAAAACCTTTGTCTCATCGTTTGTTATTCCACGACATCTTGTTTCGCTACCATACAATTAAGATTGTTGTGAGGTGATTGATTAATCTAGGATGTTCTTCAGGAATATAAGACCGGATTATCAATTGGTTCCTGTTCACCTTGATTATTATCAAAAGACGGAACAAAAACTTTTAGGTTTTTCCGTTGGAGTCAGATTGATCCTTTGATAGACTTATCTGTGTGAGACAGATTTGTTTATTGTTAAAGCCTGCGATTTTGGATCGTAGCAACTCTTAGTTGTGGGTGAGATCAGTTAAGGGAATCAAGTACGCAGTATCCCGCTGGGATCAGAGGCGTAGAGAGTACAACTGTACCTTGGATCAGTGGGAGACTGATTGGGGTTCAACTATAGTCCAGTCCGAAGTTAGCTTGGAGTAGGCTAGTATCTGTAGCGGCTTAATACAATGTGTATTGAATCTAGACTAGGTCCCGGGATTTTTCTGCATTTGCGGTTTCCTCGCTAAAAAAATTCTGGTGTCTGTGTTATTTTTATTTCCGCATTATATTTGTTTATATAATTAAAATAATACAGGTTGTGCGTTTGAATCAATCAATTGGAAATCCGACCTTTGGTTGTTGATTGATATTGATTCATCCTTGGACATTGGTCTTTGGTACCGTCCAAGTTATTCCTTGTGTTTGATTATAGACTCGCTTATTTCTATTAGCTTGAGTGAATCAAAACAAGAGAGAGATATTAAATCATTGAGATACTTTTATCTAGATTGAGTCTGACTGTCTAGTTGATTCTCTAGAAAGTGTTTCGGTGTTAGTCCATACCGATTGCTAATCGAAATATTGGGCGGTGTTGTTAGACCCTCGCTTTTTCAATTGGTATCAGAGCAGGCAAACACGTTCAAGACCTTACAAGTCTGTGTTTGTAGCGATCTGACTCTATGGACAGAGGTGATATCTCTATTAACATACCACCATTCTTCGATGGCTCTAATTACTTATGGTGGAAAATTGTTATGCGAGCTTTTATTTAAGCATGTGATTTTAAATCATGGGTATATGTTGTTAATGGCTATGATGCTCCCGTTGTGGCAGTTGGAGATGTAAACATTTCCAAGAATATTGGTGAATACAGCCCTGCCGAGATACTTGATGCAAAGTAAAACTCCGATGTTTTGAATGTCATCATACATGCCATTACCCTAAATCTTCAGCACCATGTGTATAATTGAACTAGGTCTAAAGATGCTTGGGATATCTTAGAAACCGTATTTGAAGGTAACTCCAGTGAAAAGGAAGCCAGGCTTCAAAACCTCAATTCCGATCGGGAGAACCTTCATATGGAAGATGAAGATACATTTGATGAGTTTAATCACAAAGTTTCTGAAATTGTTAATGCATCTTTTGCATTGGGTAAGACTATTCCTGAAAAGGACTATGTGATGAAAATTCTCAGATCGCTGCCATCAAGATACGATTCTAAGAAGCATGCCATCGTTGAGGGAAATAGCCTTGATAATCTTTCAATAAATACATTGGTTGGAAAGCTAAAGATATTTGATCATTAGCATACATCCAAAATCGGAAAGGATGTTGCCTTTAAAGCACAAAAGAACACTAAATTACTTGATAATAGTAAAAGTGTTTATGTCTCTGAGGATGATCAGTCTGAGGGTGATTTTTCAGATGAAGATCTTGACAAATAAGTCTCCTTGATCACAAGACAGTTTAGGGATCTTCTATTGAAGAGAAGTAAACGGTTTTCAAGAGACAAACCTAGGTCATCGGATAAACCTCACAATCGTGTTCCTCCTAAAAACAGGGATGCTGACGAGGCTGATGACGAGGATATTCCACAATTCTTTAAGTGTAAAGGTTTTGTCCATTTTGCAAACGAGTGCCCAAATCGTAGAAAATACACTGGGAACAAAGGTCTTGCTGTAATACTTGATGAGATGTCTAAAATCTATGATTCTGATGAAGATAGGAAATCAAGTGCCGATCTTCTATGTGAAAACATTGATTTTGATAATTGTAGCAATACATATATCAACCTTGATGGTTTTGGTAAAGAAGATAACCCAATCAAGCTGGAAGAATCAATTAACCCATCTTTTGGAAACTCTGTTTGTAATGTTTCAGGATCTACCGTGTGTTTAGCTGTTGTTGCACCATAGATGCCTGATTATTATCCAAGATTGATGTGCTCGTTTTGTTCTCAGAAGGGTCATGAACTATCAAGATGCTACAAGTACAAACATCAATTGAGGCACGCCAACAAACTTCAACGAAGAGCAAATCAGTTAGCAAAGAAGCTTAAACTTACTCAGAAGACCGCTGAGGTATATAGGATTTTATCTTCGTCTAAGAAGTTAGTTTCTAAAGACAAAACAAGACCATTTGATAAGAAAGTATGGTCAAATCGCTTTGATAGACAGAAGTCAGAGGATTCCTCTCATGAGAAAATGATGGGCAAATCATTGTTCACCACATCACAAATTAATTGTGTTGTTTGGTAAATCTTGTCTCATGTGTCTGTTCAAAAGAGACAAGGTTGTGAACGCACATGCTTTAGAAAAAGTTTTTGTAGGTTTATTCTTTTCTATCTATCAAATAAAAAGAAGGTTTACTTTCGACAATTCTACTCTTTATAGGGTTTAGAGTTGGACGTCCACGAACTTGTTTAAAGGTTTCGAACCCTACATTCCTTTTTCCTATTTGATATTCTTTATATTCCAAGACTGCTTGTTGAGATTGTGAATTCCAATCACAAAAATCAGTTGGTTATAGCTTTTTTCATAAGCATCATGTCTTTGGATGGAAAGGATGTCAACATGATTGTTAAGCCATCAATCAAGGAAAAAGAAAAATCTCCAATGATTCCGTCCTTGAAAAGAAAAAGGAGGAATACAAGAAAGCCAAGGGCTGTCCCTTCTAACTCTCAGAAATTTTCCGATGTTCTTGATGAGTTGAAGGAGGTAATAAAGGAGATTCGTGATATAAAAGCTTGCGTTTTAAGATCTTTGGGAATTCAGAAAGCACTGGTTCGACATCATCAGCCAAGGAGGTTTGTTGATATTAACTCCTATCTTCACGAACCTTATGTACCAATGGGTGTTGACGACAAGGAGTTCGGGAATGATAAAGAATTTCTCAAAGACATTGTTGCCTAGTATGTCTTCTTTTTGGATTAGTTGGAAGAATAACTAGTACTTTGAATAGCGATGATTGTGACTACACATAACTATTATTTTCATCTTCTTTTTTAGGTTTTTTTTTGGTTTAAAATTCTAAAACTATTTTGAGGATGATGTTTTGTAATATTTTTGATTTTGTTATATTGCAACTTGTTATGGGATATTTGTGTTTACGCCGTGAACTTTGTTGTCCCATATTTTTGTCAAAAGTTAAGTCTATATTGTCAACTTTTGACGGAAGATAGGTTAAAATCTTTTGTATCCAAGGATTATTGCTATTGTGTATGCTTGTGTAAAAGAATGAATCCTTGTGTGTTCCATGGTATATATCTTCATTGATCCATCTTTTTGTATTACCGTGAGGCTCCGTAATGTGTCTTATGTTGAGCACGATACAACTAAGTTGATTATTCTTGATTAGATTTGTTGGTTGTTCCGTAAGGTACGTTATGTTGAACATTTAGAACTAAATTAATCATCTTCTTGGTTATTTAGTTATTACTCCACAAGTTCTCTTGTGTTGAGTACATGAACGATTAAGCCAATTACTCTCTTGTATGATTGACTTAGTCGTTGCTCCGTAAGTTTACTTATGTTGAGCACAATGAATTAAATTGATCACTTTTGTGGTTAATTTGATTATTTATTCCGATTAGATTATTCATGGGTTTACTTATGATTAACTTGATTGAGTTTTGGATATAAAAATCATTCTCATGGTTTTGGTGTCCAATAAAATCCTTCGTTTATCTTGAATTTAAGGTCGCTCGTTGTTGTTCCCTTGGGAATAACATCGAATGGGGGAGAGTTCTTTTGAACTTGTGCTTATTGGTCATATCTTGAGGGGTGTGCGGCTGTGGAATTTAAGAGGGGTTATCTTGTATCTTTAAACTCCTTGACGAATGCTGTTAGCTTCGGCTATATGATTCCATCTAAATAAGATGATGTGTATTTATTTCTCTCAGTCATGAAATGTCTCTTACGGAAATTTTATTATGATCCCGTTCTTGTACCTTTGCCTATTTTATTGACAAAAGGGGGAGAATTAATATGTAGTTCACACTACAAAAACATATGGTTTTCGGATCATTGTGTAAGGGGGAGTGGTTTTCATGTGAGATGGAGTATTGACTAAAGGGGGTGATACATATCACCATAGTATTATTGTTGAAGTTGTGATACAATTGGACTTTGACACTGTTGTAGATGGTGGATTTTCGACAAAGGCTAAAATCGTAAACTCATAACTATACGAAGCTCTGATTCAACAATCATACGTGAGTATCGAGACACGGGTCTCTCATCGAATTCTCAACGGAGAGTACTTTCTCTCAGAGTACATGTAGATATGTAGTCTCACGACTGGACAACGGCATATCTCATGAATACTGAACACTTTCAGGGATTATTTCTATATAGTATCACGAGATGGACGGCTCCTAGACAGCTTGCTCTACTAGTATAGAGCGATAACGTCTTCAGGAACAAACAATGAGTTTACCCTGACTATATAAAGGATATGACTTACCGACAAGCTCATATCGGGATAATTAATGCTCCTAGACAGTTTGATCTGCTAGTATAGAGCCACAA
Source organism: Papaver somniferum (assembly GCF_003573695.1). Lineage (NCBI taxonomy): Eukaryota > Viridiplantae > Streptophyta > Magnoliopsida > Ranunculales > Papaveraceae > Papaver > Papaver somniferum. The sequence continues at coordinate 227,352,169 of NC_039364.1, read as the reverse complement.
AGTTAATTATTCCTAATTACAATTGCTCCTATTCCATGGTCGAATCCACGACTAGTCCCATGGAATGGCGATAACAATTGCTCCTATTCCATGGTCGAATCCACGACTGGTCCCACGGAATGGCAATAACAATTGTTCTGATTCTATGATCGAACCCACGACTTGATCTCATAGAATAGCAATAACTATATTATCTTATTACTCCGATTTCATGATCGAATCCACAAATGGTCTCATAAATGGTAATAGATAAATCTTAATTACTCCGATTCTATGGTCGAATCTACGATCCCATGGAATGGTAATGCTCACTTTATTATTCTGAATTCGTAGTCGAATCCTCAGCTGATCCTATGAATTAATAATAAACATCTTATTAATCAGTTTTGTGAATTATTCTCCACTGAATTCCACAATTAGTAATAAATAATCAACAACCGGGCGTCTGAGCTACCTCTAAGTAAGCCCCGATTCAAATGGTGAAAGTGTATTCAACGACGATATACTAACAGTCACCGCACGAACGAGTATTTCAAAATACAACGAAATGATGAACCTATGCGAAATAGGGAAGAAAATAATAAATAATTAAAAATATTGACCAAGGTGCTGGGAACACGGACACACGACCTACCGACCGTGCCGTGGTCAGTTCCACACCAGTTTTATATTTTTAATACATTTTTATTATTTTCCATGATTTGATGAAAATTCTCTCATTTGATCAAATCTCCTTCGTCTCGAGGAAGCTCCTCAGTTTCATGGTAATTCCATAAATCCACAACAAATAATATAAAATTAAGAAAAGGAGTTTGGGGCGTGACCATTGGCCAACCGGCCATGCCTTGGTCCCAGCCGGCCCCACACCCCACGGTTCCTTATTATTTTATTGTTATTATTATTATTATTATTATTATTAATGTTGAAATCAGAGAGGGGGATCTCACAAGCTTGTGTGAAACTCTGTAAAGTAGTATGGAAACCAAGGCATAAGTCGGTTGTTGCAGGCAGCCTCAAAATAGAATTCTGCAAATGCTGGGTCTGTGCCTGAGATGCAAGGTAACAGTACTGCATAGTATCTGTCTAACAGTACTGCATAGTATCTGTCTAATTATTATTATTATTATTATTTCTCTAATTTCATGAAAAAACTCCTTGATTTCATGGTATTTTTTGCACAAATCATCATATAATAATAAAATAAAATAAAATTATGAAAACTTGTGGGACTGGGCCACTAGCCGGCCGGCCATGCCCTAGCCGTTCTCACACGCCCTTTGCTTTATTATTTTATTATTATTTATCCTATTTTTCCTTGTATTCAATAAATTCCTTGATTTTATGGTATTTCTCTCAAATTAGGAAAAATTCCCTCAAATCATCAAAAATATCTAAAAATATTAAAAAATTATGAAAAACTCGTGGGATCGGTCCATAGCCGGCCGGCCATGCCTCCATGGTCCCACACGCCCGTGTTTTTATTATTTTAATATTTTGCTTATTCCTTATTTTATAAAATAATAAATAATTAAAAATATTGACCAAGCACGACCGGCCGACCATGCCTTGACCACGGCGGTCCCACGCCTCCTCATTCCTTATTTTATAATTATTTTTCATCATCTCGTGGTGTTTTCCTCAGTTTCGTCGAAACCCTAATTTTGGCATATTTTCTCGAATGGATGCTCAATTGCACGCCAGAAAATATCAAAATTCTCAGGACTGAGACGCAGACGCCTTGGGGACACGAGCATGCTATCTTGACCGACCAAGATTTTCACTTTGGCTCACGGAATCCGGTCCCATCAATTTTCACAGTTTTGACCTAATTTGCACAATTGCTCGTATTAGGTCCAAAACTCTTCCAAACACTTTGGATTTTCATGAAGTGATCGTCAGGCGGTCACGTGACAACCCAGGGCCGGTTTCGTGACCCCATGGTCGGTCCCTCACTCCGTCATAATTAATTAGGTTTTCTCACCTAAGACTCAGACGAGCATTTTCGAATAAATGATTAAACCAGCATTTAATCATTCTTTCATCAACAAATCGTAAACTCTTCGGGAGTTCTTTGTATTTGCTCACGTGAGCATATGGACACTACATGGTTGATCCACGGTCCCATGTAGTCGCTCCCTCCTTCGTCCCATGGTTAAACTTCTGATGAACCATGAACTGATCATCAATTGATCAAATTAGGGTTTCTGAATCCAAGGATCATCATTCCAGATTCCAACCTTAATAATTTTACGACGACCTCATGGTCATTAATTTTATTAATTATGCTCGGTTCAACGACCAGTATTCTAATTAATATTTTTGGTACGCTGCCAATAACCCATCAGATGAGCAACACATGCTCAGACGATCAAATATTCAACAATTCATCACATGAGCAACACTTGCTCAGATGATAAATATTTGCTCAAACCAAGGAATATTGGTTCAACAATCAATATTAAACGATCCATCGAATGAGCAATACTTTCTCACTTCATCGTAAAAACTATACCTCTGTCTCATGACATATTCAATTCATGAGTTTCAGAACATCATGTTCAACTCAGCAACTACATGGACTCATCGTCCCATCAAACCACGAAGTCATCAATTGACTAACAAACCACGAGACGTCAATCGTGTCACTTGGGGGGATATCACTTAGGGTTTTGGTCTGGCGGTATACGGCACGTGTGTTCAAACACACGATGGAATGTGAGAAAGTCGTGCAATCAGTTGAAGGAATTCACGAGGTAGTGGGTGGAAAATCGACCAAGTCTCCACACGTTGAGCAACTGGTTTCAAACACGATCTCCACTTCCCCACTCCTTGATTCCATCAACTGTCACACTTCATGGAATCATGGTGTCGAAAATTCTAGCAATATAAATAAGTTTCTGAATCATGATTGAATCATCATCAACGGTATCATCAATCTCACGTCTCATCGACAACACGAGATCATCAACTCATCAATTGAGCAATTTAAATCATTCAGAGATTATCATATTCAGAATTCACACACCCACAATCTCGATCACCATTGATCTCACACATTTCTCAGCTTCCCTACTACAGATCAACCCATCCTATCTTGTGACCGAATTTACTCTGGAATGGTCATTGTCTTGATTTAGTCCGGAGTACTACAGATTGATCTCTCGAATCTAAAGCACCCCCTTTGCAGCGGTGCATCTGTGTGAGGTTTAACATTTCGCTCGTTTCGAGGAGTCTCCTTCGTACGGTCGTCTCCTCAATTCCTTAAAAACCAGCAAATCGTTTTTCCCCATCTACAGATTGGCGAACACAGTGGGAGATTAATCTCTCGGTTCCAATCTAACAATCTCACAAGATGGTTGGTCTTAGGACTAATTCAACTAATTCAGATCAGAATATTTCAAACGACAACATTCCTCATGTTACACCTGGCGGCATGGAAGGCAGAGGGATCCCGACTTTGGAAGAGTTGGCTCAAATCCTAGAGGTACATACCAGAAACATGGACCTGATGAAGGAGACGATAAACCACATCCTCGATTTTCTCATCAAATTAACATCCGAGTTAGGCGGTATCTCCGCTCCAGAAGCCTCAACACCGGGGACTGAAGCGTCATCTGACCCTCAAATCAACAGCTTCACCACATACAAGAAGCCGGTGGAACAAGAGGTCACACATTTGATTGAAAATCTATGTGAACTCCTGCTCTTCTCCAGGGATCAGTGCACGGACACATTTTTAGCACTCAACCAGATATCATCCAGCGTGCAAATAACGCCACCAACACCATCAGTTCAAGAAGTCTCCGTAGTGCCTGTGCATTCGATCGACAACATCTCTTTTGGAGAAGAAGATCGCATGACGGATGAAGGACACAACCGAGCATTGTGTTTCACTGGTTTCATCAAAGGCACCGAATTTAGAAGAGCTCTTGTCGACACCGGTGCTTCCACCAACATTTTCACTATGAAGACTCTCAGGATGGTCAGATTCCCACATGGTAAAATCGTCCGCTATCCCATCCTAATGACAAGATTTGAAGGAAGTCAAAGCCATACATATGGATATGCATACATAGATTTGAGGGTGGGGCCGATTCGATCGAAAGCATAGTTTTATGTGATCGAGCAAGAACCTGACTACCACATAATACTGGGACGCCCATGGCTCCATGATAACAAGGTGGTTCCTTCAACATACCATCAATGCATGAAGGCTTTGCTCGACAACAAGATCGTTCCCATTCCGGATTCATCATCTCCTTATGCTCCCGTCTATGATACTGAGTTCCTTGAATCTCAAAAAGGCGTCCCGGAACCTCCAAGCAGGATTCGCAGTACTCCACTTCCAAGCTGTAAGACTATCGAGAAGGCTGATAACGATCCGTCATCCTCAGCTGATAAAATGATCAAGTCACCTACTAAACCGAATAAACGCCATAATGATCGAGTCTCAACTCCAGGGTCAAACTTCACGACCGATCGAGACGTAGAAGGGAGATTCATTTATCGCCGACGGAAAGATTAGCAATTAATCGGGGAGAACGATAAAAAGTCTCCTCACCATGAAGAATCGTGTCAAAGTGAGCTATCACTTGAAGAAGAAGTCCAGGATGCCCCACGACAACTACAGAACGACACTAATTCTACCACTGACGATATTGAAACAATCAGCATTGGGACTGAAGACGATCCAAGGCCAATCCTGATCAGTTCAGCACTACCACCAAAGGAGCGGACCGAGCTGATAAAATTATTGAAAGAATATCAAGATGTCTTCACCTGGACGTACGAAGAAATGCCGGGTCTGGATGAAAAACTCGTCACCCATCACCTGCACATCGTCCCTGGTTCCAAAGCTGTCAAACAACCGCCCAGACAATTTAGACATGAAGTGGAGGAGCAAATCAAAGTCGAAATCCAGAAACTGTTGGCAGCGGGGTTCATCAAACCTATCCTTCATCCAACGTGGCTAGAAAATGTAGTACCTGTTAAGAAGAAAAATGGTCAAATCAGATGTTGTGTCGACTTCAGGAACTTGAATAAATGTTTCCCAAAGGATGATTTTCCTCTACCCAATATTGGCATGCTCGTCGATGCAACCATTGGTTACGGTATGTTCTCATTCATGGACGGCTATAGTGGATACAACCAGATCAAGATGTATGAACATGATGCCAACAAGACTGCGTTCCGTACTCCCATTGGGAATTTTCACTACACTGTGATGCCCTTTGGATTAAAGAATGCTGGTGCCACCTATCATCGAGCCATGACTTCCATATTCCACGACATGATGCACAAGCAAGTAGAAGACTATGTTGATGATGTGGTGGTACAATCGAAGACTCGAGCGTCTCATCTCGAAGTTATAAGGAATGTGTTTGAAAGATGCAGGGAATACAAATTAAAAATGAATCCTTTAAAGTGCGCATTCAGAGTTTGTTCTGGAAAATTCTTAGGATTCCTGGTCACGGCTGAAGGGATCAAAGTCGACCCAGACAAGGCAAAAGCTATTACCACCATGCCTCCTCCACGTACCGTAAAGGAACTACAGATCTTTATGGGCAAGGTAAATTATATTCGACGCTTCATTCCTGGACTAGCTCAACTCATTGCTTCGTTCACACCTCTGCTGAAGAAAGGAGCAAGCTTCACGTGGACAACTGTTCAACAAGAATCTTTCCATAAAATTCAACATATATTATTGTCACCGGCTATCATGAGGTCTCCAGTGCAGGGACGACCTCTGATTCTCTACACATCCTCCAGTGACGTCGCCATCGGCGCACTCCTCACTCAGGAAGATGACAAGGGCGTCGAACGACCGATTTACTACTTCAGACACACAATAAGAGATGCTCAACTACGATATCCAAAATCCGAAAGGGCATGCCTGGCCTTGGTACATGCAATCCATAAGTTCAGACATTACTTGCTATCTAACAGGGTCGTACTCATCTCCAAGGCTGATCTCATAAAGTTCTTGCTGTCAAAGCCAGCCTTGATAGGGAGATCGAAAAATTGGTTACTCCAGATGTCAGAATTTGACATAGCTTGCACGCTACTTAAAGCCATCAAAGGTCAAGCGGTCGCAGACTTGCTCGCTGCTTCTCTAGGAGAAGATACAACAACCCTACATGAAGAAGTTCCCGGCGAATTCCCAGATATCTTGGTCATCAAGGAAGAAACATGGCTTCTATACTTTGATGGATATGCCACCCCTAGTAGTGACACCGGAAGAGCGGGCATAGTGCTGGTGTCTCCATATGGTGAAGTTTTCTCACATTCGTTCAAGTTGGATTTCTACTGCACCAACAACTCAGCGGAATATGAAGCCTTCCTATTAGGATTATCCTTGGCCAAGCAACCAGGAGCAACACACCTCGAGATAAGGGGAGATTAAAAATTATTGGTCAACCAGATGAATGGAACGTATTCTCTCAAAGAAATTACACTTTCTCCATTCAGAACCGAAGCTCAGCGACTGTTGACCTATTTTGCTTACGCAACGATCTTCCATACTGGACGGACTAACAATAGGCATGCTGATTGCCTAGAAACTCTCGCCTCCAAGCTTCAATTCGAAGGAGCACAGAAAACGATCACTGTACAGAGGCGTACAATATCTTCAACTTGGCTCACTCAGATCGAAGACATTCCAGCGAACGATTGGAGAGCACCCATCATTCATGAATTGAGCAGATCTATTTCAGAAGGCCAAGTCAGCCTCAAGGAATTGAAGAACTACTTCTTGCTTCATGTAGGGATATACTATTGAAACCCTGATGGATCTCCATCACGATGTCTTGGGAGCGACGAAGCGGAAGAACAGCTCAAGCGCATACATGAAGAAGTTTGCGGGCAAACGTTAGTGGTAACACTTTACAGAAAGCTTCAAAGAATGGGGTACTACTGGCCATCCATGGAGACTCAGTCAAGAGCTTTACAAGGATCTTGTCCTGATTGCCAAACACCTCCTCATCACTTGGAGGTTTTGACGGTCCACCACACTGGGGACTGGAGGAGCCTTACATCAAATACTCCTGGGACAACGAACTACCACTGGAAAAGAAGCAAGCAGTCAAACTCATTCAGAAAGCTAAGAGATTCGTCTATCTCGATGGGATCTTATACCGCAAAAGCTTTGGTGGAAATTTACTGAGGTGCTTAGCCGAACATGAAATCCCTACAATCCTGAAGGAAGTACATGATGGAGAACATCAAGGAAAGAGGAAACTATTTCTTCAAATTCATGAGAAATTATTGGCCAACCATGGAAGATGATGCAGCCGCACACGTTCAGAGTGTCACCAATGCCAAACCCATGGTAATCTCATCCACACTCCTTGTCTCCCGTTGAATTCTGTGAATAGTCCGTGGCCTTTCTACAGCTGGGGACTAGATATCATTGGGAAGATCAATCCAGCATCTTCAAAACAACATGAATACATCATCACTGCGACAGAGTACTTCACCAAGTGGGTCGAAGCTATTCCTCTTCGAAGCACCACTGGAGTTACGATTGCCCTTCATCAAAGAGCACATAATATGCAGATTCGGAGTTCCTAAGCATATCATCACAGATAACGGAACTCCTTTTGCCAATCAAGATGTTGAGAAGCTGCTCAATAAATATGGGATCAAACAAATCTTCTCCACGCCTTACTATCCACAAGGAAATGGTCAAGCAGAAAGTACCAACAAGACTTTGGTCAGGATTATCAGTCGGACGATTCATGACAATCCTCGATCATGGCATGAGCAATTACCCATGGCTCTATGGGCTTACAGAACTGCACCAAGGAGCTCGATCGGTACTTCGCCATATTCCCTTGTCTATGGAGCCGACGCCATACTTCCAGCAGAAATCAAAGTTCCCTCAGCCAGGATTGCAGCATCCAGTGGTGTACAATGGGATGAGGCTGAAATCTCCAGATCAAGAATCGCTGAAGATATGCTGGAATCAAGGAGAACCAAGGTGGAAAAATATGTGGAAGCTTACAAACAGAGGATCTCCAGAGCCTACAACAAAATGGTAAGACCTCGAACATTTCAAGTAGGAGATTTGGTATTAAAGACGGCAAAGCACATTCAACAAGACATGTCGCTCTCCTAAGTTCTCTCCTAAATGGGAAGGGCCATATGTTTTATCAAAGCAGTGTCTAGCGGATACTACAAAATTTTAGCAATCAATGGAGGAAAGGAAGGAAACATCATCAATGGCAAATGGCTCAAAGCTTATTATGCCTGATCCATGAAACACTACCTCTTCTCATCATTTCAAGCATTTTCAAAATGTAATTTCATTCCTCCAAAGAGCATGCGAATGCTCCTTTGTTCATTAAACATTTCATAAATGAGCAAAATTCGTTCATACCATGATCAACTGTTTCACCTAACTAGAAATCAGATTTATCAAAAAACAACAACCACAAATGCTCACTCAGAGCAAACCATCCAGCAACGGATAATCCCTGTAAGAAGCCTCGTCAAGCTTCTTCTGAAAAATCTTGGTCTTTGCCTTCAAGTCTTCGACACTTTCTCAACCCTTGCTGACTCCAGAGCCAGTATCCTCTCCTCATCCAGTAAAGCGCATTCATGGAAATTGCATCAGCAGCCTCTGCCGCCTTATGAACCTTGATTATCTCAAGACGACGGAGCCAGCTTACATTGAATCGCAATATCTCACAATTCGAGATCATTTCATCCCATTGTGCAGTTCATGGTTTTTGACGTCTCGCAAGTGCATCTGATTCATTTCCTCGATGATCGGCAATAGCCCCGCTACCGTGGTTAAAAGGGTTGGAAGAAAAACCTTTCCACACTTCTGTGGTAGCAATGTGACCATACTTCTTCCAGATCTTGGTGTACAGGACGCATGACATTTGGGAATCACGAATCCGCCGACCATTTCATTGTCTGGGAAGGTATTAATCAATGGGGCTTCGAATAAAAGTCCAGCGGTTGGGTATTCACGAGCATGGACACGTCTCCAGTCTCCACGGATCCCAGAATCTTCACATGCCTGGTTACTGCTTTCCTCAACCTCAACCACGGTCACGGACTTTCCACTCTTTCTTCGTCTAGCATCGACGACGACACGGACATCCGCCTACGATGAAACGAAGGAGTGTTAATCCCGGGACTCAGTACAATCTCAAGAGTCATAGGTTTACTTACAGACGATCCAGCTTCAGCACGAGCCGATCCATACCGGGCAGGAGCTCTAACAGTCCGCTTAGGCCTTGCATTATGAGGAGTAGCATTCTTCTTACAGTCCTACGACAAATCATTCTCTTGTGATCAACAATCTCGAACAGAGACAAGAAAGGAGAAGAAGAAGAAGTGTACAACTTACTGAGATAGACGTTGCTATTTCACGCTTCGACTGAAGATCATCTTGAGAAGAAATGCTATTGCTCGACATGACGGCAAGAGGTAGGATCAAAACTTCTCTGCACGATGAAACTGACTCAGGAATGGAAGAAATATTTGCGTGGATCATAGATTTGGAGTCTTGAAGATATATATATATCAGGCGATAGTCATCATATAGTCAACTCAGTTACGAGTTTCACTGAAACCCTAGGCTTCAAAGATCGATACCGAAGACGGAAAAATAACACACTGGGGACTGAACATCACGGGTCAAAGGATAGGCCACGCGGCATTTTCTCACGTATGTTACTTCTCATGAAAATCGACAAGTCATGATGAATTTGGATATATGGACATTGGTCCATGTCATGGATTAGAAGAAATCGACGTTAACAAAATGTTCATCATTCAGAAGAAAAGTCTAATTGAAGTAAAGTCTTTAAACAGTCAAAAGAAAGATATCCACTATGAAGACTAAAAAGGGAATGCTCTAACGTCTAAAGAAGATGGAAGTAAAACTACTCGTCGGACTCATCCGAATTGTCAGCTTCATCGTCACTGTCCTTCTCGGAATCATCTTCTTCAGAGTCACTGTCAGGATCATTGGTGAAGTCCGGTGGACGGAAGATAACATCATCATCTGAATCCGAGTTATCTTCTGCTGCAGCTTCAGCTTCAATTTTCTTCATCATCCTCTGATGCTCTCTTTCATATCGATCAGGCTTAATGTAACGCTCGGATGGTTCCCATGTGATCTCTCCTTCAGAAGCATCAGCATCAGAATCAGAAGGCACCCCATCCAAGAATTGACGCTTCTCCTCAACCCTCTGTCTCTTACGGGTGCGATCTTTTTCACGTTGACGGGCATCCTCCTTTTTGTCTTCAGCTTTTCTTTTCGAGTTCAGCAAAAGAGACTCTTCGCTCACCCAAGGGAACATTAGGCTTCGCCCCTTCCTGGGTAACCCTAGCCTTTGATTTCGCTACAGGAGCGTCGGAATCCTCATCAGAAGAGCCAGAGGAAGAAGAGGAATACCAGTAATCGTAATTGCTGTTATTGTTGGTCGACATTTTCTGGAACCGGAAGATCAAAGATTACTACTATGTAAACAAACCAACATCAGCAAAAAATGGTAACTCTTAACTCTTACCTTTTATACTTCCACTAACAATAGTGATAGTAATGCTAGAGTTAACACCTCAAAATCGTTCGTCTCTTCGAAAACTGCAAAAACGAACGAAACTTTATTAATTTCCGAAACTGATTTTTCATGAAATCACGGACACAATTTTCATAATGTGAACATTCACACAACTGACCTATGAAGTTTAACAATAAATATTCATCATAAATATATTGTCTATCTTCGAAGGTTCCTCAAAACCCACGTTTTGATTTTTCGAAAAAACAGCAATTAATGCAACTTGCATACATAAATTCTCAAGGATTTTATCTATGAAAACAAACTCATGCAAATAAAATATATCATCATATTTTGCACAATATATGTCACGGCTGCATATATATATAAAACTATTTTTCCTTCGTATCGTCGTTATTTGTCTTTAAAACGAAGGTTTATTTCAAAAATATTGTGAAAGCTCACATCTCATACATATGATAAAGTTTTGTATTTACATGAAAGCTCATAAGCAAAATTTTATCACTGGACACAAGTTCATCATACATATTTTCCTTCGTGTCATCGTTATTTGTCTTTAAAACGAAGGATTATTCCGATTTCATGAAAATTCACTTCTTTTATGATAAAACCTTGGTACACATGAAAGCTCATAACTAAGTTTTATCACTGGACCTAGGTTCATATAAAAAAAAATCTCTCCTAAATCAGGGATTATAGTTAGTTTCAAAACTAACGATCGAACGAACATACGTTTTCAAAAACGAGGGTTTTTCATAAAACTCACACTAATATACACACATGTATATAACTTCATCATGATCAAAGCATGAACAACTCATGAATCATACATCAGCAAAAAAAAAAAAAAAAACGCACCTGGTCGGCCGGAATTTGGCCGGACGGCGCGATCGGCGGGGGAGAACTTCTCTTCCCTGCGTGAAGGTGGTGAGGTGGAGATGGTCGTGGAGAAAAAAAAGGATTAATCCCTTTTATATCAATTTTATTTCCAAAACCTAATTTTCTAAGGATTTCCTTATTGGGCCCGACCCGCGAATCCTAACCGACCACGGACTCGTCGTCCAAACCAGCGGTTCAACACCAATTTATGCTCATCAAACGACGCTCCAATCATGACATTGAAGCCTTCATCAAGTCGTGGTTTGCTCATGCTCTCTAAATCCGGTAACGTCTCAACTTACGACTAAGTTCAATTACTGGTATTATTATTTATGGCCGGAAAATCACCATTTAATGCTGACTGAGGAACACAGCTTTCCTCAGTAAGCAGGGGACTTAATGTAGATGGTGGATTTTCGACAAAGGCTAAAATCGTAAACTCATAATTATACGAAGCTCTGATTCAGCAATCAGACGTGAGTATCGAGACAGGGTCTCTCATCGAATTCTCAACGGAGAGTACTTTCTCTCAGAGTACATGTAGATATGTAGTCTCACGACTGGACAACGGCATATCTCATGAATACTGAATACTTTCAGTGATTATTTCTATATAGTATCACGAGATGGACGGCTCCTAGACAGCTTGCTCTGCTAGTATAGAGCGATAACGTCTTCAGGAACAAACAACGAGTTTACCCTGACTATATAAAGGATATGACTTACCGACAAGCTCATATCGGGATAATTAATGCTCCTAGACAGCTTGCTCTGCTAGTATAGAGCCACAAAGTTAATTATTCCTAATTACAATTGCTCTATATTCATGGTCGAATCCACGACTGGTCCCATGGAATGGCAATAACAATTGCTTATTCCATGGTCGAATCCACGACTGGTCCCATGGAATGGCAATAACAATTGTTCTGATTCTATGATCGAATCCAGCTTGATCTCATAGAATAGCAATAACTATATTATCTCATTACTCCGATTTCATGATCGAATCCACAACTGGTCTCATAAATGGTAATAGATAAATCTTAATTACTCTGATTCTATGGTCGAATCTACGATCCCATGGAATGGTAATGCTCACTTTATTATTCTGAATTCGTAGTCGAATCCTCAGCTGATCCTATGAATTAATAATAAACATCTTATTACTCAGTTTTGTGAATTTTATTCCCACTGAATTCCACAATTAGTAATAAATAATCAACAACCGGGCGTCTGAGCTACCTCTAAGTAAGCCCCGATTCAAATGGTGAAAGTGTATTCAACGACGATACACTAACAGTCACCGCACGAACGAGTATTTCAAAATACAACGAAACGATGAACCTATGCAAAATAAGAGAAGAAAATAATAAATAATTAAAAATATTGACCAGGGTGCTGGGACACGGACACACGACCTACCGACCGTGTCGTGGTCATCCACGCCAGTTTTATATTTTTAATACATTTTTATTATTTTCCATGATTTGATGAAAATTCTCTCATTGATCAAATCTCCTTCGTCTCGAGGAACTCCTCGGTTTCATGGTACTTCCATAAATCCATAAAAATAATATAAAATTAAGGAAAGGAGTGTGGGGCGTGACCATTGGCCAACCGGCCATGCCTTGGTCCCACCGGCCCCACACCCCACGGTTCCTTATTATTTTATTATTATTATTATTTTTCTCTAATTTCATGAAAAAACTCCTTGATTTCATGGTTTTTTGCACAAATCATCATATATAATAAATAAAATAAAATAATATGAAAACTTGTGGGACCGGCCACTAGCCGGCCATGCCTACCGGTCCCACACGCCCTTTGCTTTATTATTTTATTATTATTATTATTATTTTTCCTTGAATTCATCAAATTCCTTGATTTATGGTATTTCTCTCAAATTAGGAAAAATTCCCTCAAATCATCAAAAATACCTAAAAATATTAAAAAATTATGAAAACTCGTGGGACCGGTCCATAGCCGGGGCCATGCCTCCATGGTCCCACACGCCCTTGTTTTATTATTTTAATATTTTGCTTCCTGAACTCATGAAAACTCCTTCAATTCATGGAAACTCCCTAAATTCATCAAATTTCTCAAAATTCATGAATTTTTCATAAAATCATCAAAATATTATAAAATTAAGGAAAAGGCACCACGGGACCGTGGTCACGACCGGCCGACCATGCCTTGACGCGGTCCCACGCCTCCTCATTCCTTATTTTATAATTATTTTTCATCATCTCATGGTGTTTTCCTCAGTTTCGTCGAAACCCTAATTTTGGCATATTTTCTCGAATGGATGCTCAATTGCACGCCAGAAAATATCAAAATTCTCAGGACTGAGACGCGGACGCCTTGGGGACACGAGCACGCTATCTTGACCGACCAAGATTGGCTCTTTGGCTCACGGAAGCCGGTCCCATCAATTTTCACAGTTTTGACCTAATTTGCACAATTGCTCGTATTAGGTCCAAAACTCTTCCAAACACTTTGGATTTTCATGAAGTGATCGTCAGGCGGTCACGTGACAACCCAGGGATGGTTTCATGACCCCATGGTTGGTCCCTCACTCCGTCATAATTAATTAGGTTTTCTCACCTAAGGCTCAGACGAGCATTTTCGAATAAATGATTAAACCAGCATTTAATCATTGTTTCATCAAGAAATCGTCAACTCTTCGGGAGTTCTTTGTATTTGCTCACGTGAGCATATGGACACTACATGGTTGATCCACGGTCCCTTGTAGTCGCTCCCTCCTTCGTCCCATGGTTAAACTTCTGATGAACCATGAATTGATCATCAATTGATCAAATTAGGGTTTCTGAATCCAAGGATCATCATTCCAGATTCCAACCTTAATAATTTTACGACGACCTCATGGTCATTAATTTTATTAATTATGCTCGTTTCAACGATCAGTATTCTAATTAATATTTTGGGTATGCTGCCAATAACCCATCAGATGAGCAACACATGCTCAGACGATCAAATATTCAACAATTCATCACATGAGCAACACTTGCTCAGATGATGAATATTTGCTCAAACCAAGGAATATTGGTTCAACAATCAATATTCAACGACCCATCGAATGAGCAATACTTGATCACTTCATCATAAAAATTATACCTTTGTCTCATGACATGTTCAATTCATGAGTTTCAGAACATCATGTTCAACTCAGCAACTACATGGACTCATCAATTGACTAACAAACCACGAGACGTCAATCGTGTCACTTGGGGGGATATCACTTAGGATTTTGGTATGGCGGTCTACGGCACGTGTGTTCAAACACACGATGGAATGTGAGCAAGTCGTGCAATCAATTGAAGGAATTCACGAGGTAGTGGGTGGAAAATCGACCAAGTCTCCACACGTTGAGCAACTGGTTTCAAACACGATCTCCACTTCCCCACTCCTTGATTCCATCAACTGTCACACTTCATGGAATCATGGTGTCTAAAATTCCAGCAATATAAATAAGTCTCTGAATCATGATTAAATCATCATCAATAGTATCATCAATCTCACGTCTCATCGACAACACGAGATCATCAACTCATCAATTGACCAACTACTCTCAATTGAGCAATTTCAATCATTCAGAGCTTATCATATTCAGAATTCACACACCCACAATCTCGATCACCATTGATCTCACACATTTCTCAGATTCCCTCTTACAGATCAACCCATCCTCTCTTGTGACCGAATTTACTCTGGAACAGTCATTGTCTTGATTTAGGCCGGAGTACTACAGATTGATCTCTCGAATCTAAAGCACCCCCTTTGCAGCGGTGCATCTGTGTGAGGTTTAACATTTCGCTCGGTTCGAGGAGTTTCCTCCGTACGGTCGTCTCCTCAATTCCTTAAAAATTAGCAAATCGTTTTTCCCCATCTACAACTTTATAATAATACTATGACACTGTATAACAATGATCGAGACCGATGCTTTCGAGGAATGTGGAATAGGAGCTACTAAAGTTTCATTATCTTTTTTGTATTTCATATGTATTGATAGTTTTGTCACTAAAATTGAAAAAGGGGGGATTGTTAGAGCACTGCTAGGTCAAACTCGCATGCGTTGCTATGTCAAGCATGTTTGTCAATGTTAGTGATCAAAACTATTATTCTTGATTTCTAGTCTCTTATAGCTAAGTCTCGGACTAGGATATTAAGTGTAGTTGATCTCAAGGACTTCATGACGATTCATCATACAAGTATAAGATCTACTCAAGGAACCGGTGTAACTTCTCGACCAAAAGGTATATGAAGACTTGAACTTATCTATCAGTCAAAAGTATATTTATTCTATCTCCTACTCTTTGAGACAAAAGTCATATGCTATATATATAGACTAGATCATACACATTTGGTATTTTGAGACGAGTATACCTCGCCTATCTATATCTCGAAATATGTGTTGGTAAGCTTTTCGCTTCAACCAAGTTTATCTTTACCTAGTGACGAAAGTCATGAATGTTTCAATCACTTTGAAAATTGCTTTGACGAGAAATAGTGTACCAACTACATAACGTCCTCTAAGAATGTTTCAATGATTGGAATGAGAGTTTAGATTACGTAACCAATGGATTCCTTGAACCGAAGTTTTCGAACTTTGTTGATCAAGAGAACCGGAAGTATGGAAAGTGACAAGTCCGCGAACTGCCGAAGTTCTCAAACTCGAGAATTTCTGCTGGAGTTGACAAAATAATTGCGTGAGCCAAGTCCGCGAACCCAATACGCGAACTGGCGTAGTTCTCGAACCCGAGAATTTCTCTTGGAGTTTGTAAACTCTGTCTGGTGTCTTAATTCCGCGAACCTAGTCTGCGAACTTGAGAAGGTTATATATCTAAAGATGATTTCTGAACTTAATCTTAAAAGACTAAGGAATACATTTGCAAACCGTGGCTTCTAAAGTTCATGAACCGATTCGAGTGAATGAAATCATCTTTGCTTCAATTATGTCTTGTGTAGTTACATAAGATTTCCTTGCAATTGAACAACTCTCTTAACTAGTTCATTTGAGTCAATTGAACTAGTTATGGTGAAGAAGAACATGGTTGGTTTGAAACGCTCATATGGTTAACCTCTTTAGGTAGACTATTGTTGAACCAACAATGTACACGTTTGGGTGCGGTTAACAAACCTAGAAGCGTACAGTCATTTGTGTCTGACAAGCTAATTATTCGATCTAACGGTTGAGAAATATTAGCTGGAATCTAAATCAGGTTTTCATCTAACGGTGAATATTGATTGCTTTGTAACTAAGGAAAAACCCTGATCTGAAAGGCTATATAAAGGAGACATCTAGTATTGTGCAAAACTAATCCCCACACCTTGCATGTGATATTAGTTTGCATGCTAGAGTCGTTTCTCCTTTAACCTTTGGTTTTCTTCTTCTAAAACCAGGTTAACGACTTAAAGACTTCATTGGGATTGTGAAGCCAGACCGATACTACTTTTATCGTAGTTGTGTGATCTGATCTTGCACATTCTATCGTCACAGTATAATCATATTGATTGGCTTGAGATCGTGAGAGTTCTCCGATAGGAAAGATATAAAAAGTAATCACAAAAACCTTCGTCTCATCGTTTGTGATTCCACGACATCTTGTTTCGCTACCATACGATTAAGATTGTTGTGAGGTGATTGATTAATATAGGTTGTTCTTCGGGAATATAAGACCGGATTATCAATTGGTTCCTGTTCACCTTGATTATTATCAAAATATGGAACAAAAAACTTTTATGTTTTTCTGTGGGAGACAGATTGATCCTTTGATAGACTTGTCTGTGTGAGACAGATTTGTTTATTGTTAAAGCCTGCGATTTTGGGTCGTATCAACTCTTAGTTGTGGGTGAGATCATCTAAGGGAATCAAGTGGGCAGTATTCCGCTGGGATCAGAGGCGTAGGGAGTACAACTGTACCTTAGATCAGTGGGAGACTGATTGGGGTTCAACTATAGTCCAATCCGAAGTTAGCTTGGAGTAGGCTAGTGTCTGTAGAGGCTTAATACAGTGTGTATTCAATCTGGACTAAGTCCCGGGGTTTTTCTGCATTTGCGGTTTCCTCGCTAACAAAATTCTGGTGTCTATGTTATTTCTATTTCCGTATTATATTTGTTTATATAATTGAAATAATACAGGTTGTGCGTTTGAATCAATCAATTGGAAATCCGACCTTTGGTTGTTGATTGATATTGATTGATCCTTGGACATTGGTCTTTGGTACCGTCCAAGTTATTCCTTGTGTTTGACTATAGACTCGCTGATTTCTATTAGCTTGAGTGAATCAAAACAAGAGAGAGATATTGACTCCTTGAGATACTTTTATCTAGATTGAGTCTAACTGTCTAGTTGATTCTCTAGAAAGTTTTTCGGAGTTAGTCCATACAGATTGCTAATCGAAATATTGGGTGGTGTTGTTAGACCCCCGATTTTTCAAAATTAACTTGAACGGTACGAAAGACCAATGTTCAAGGATCAATCAATTTCAATCAATAACCAAAGGTTGGATTTACCAATTGATTGATTCAACGCACAACCTATACTATTTAGATCTCATAGATGTATATAAGACACATTCGAAGCAAAAACGATTTTGATTCACTCGAATCGATTCATGAACATTATAGACACGGTTTGCAAAGATTGCATTCCTTAGTTTATATATATTAGTTCACGAATAAACCGTTTCTAGAAAATAACCCACTCAAGTATGCATACCGGTACGCATATTTAAGTACCCGGATTGAGTTTGTTTTTCTTTCACAAACTCCAACAGAAATTCACGGGATGTGAACTTCCGGCAGTACGTGTACGGGTACGTGGACTTAGCTTTCGGACATCCTAAACCGGTAAAGTAAGCATACTTTGGTTCAAGGATTTTGGAATTACACAAGTATGAGTTCACATACAATGTTTATATCCATCCAAGGTTATATATTCTAAACTCTCATTTCAATCATTGAAACATTCTTAGAGGATGTTAAATAGAGGTTATTCACACACTATTTTTAATCAAAGCGATTTTCAAGATATTGAAATGATCAACATGACTTTCGTCACTTGTAAAGATGAACTTGTCCAAAGCGAAAGCTTACCAACACATATTTCGAGAAATAGATAAGCGAGATAAACTCGGCTCGAAATAGCAAATGTGTATAATCGAAGTATATATAGCATCACGACCTTTGTCTCAAGGTATGAGATAGAATAGATAGACTTTTGAGTGATAGATACATTCAAGTCTTCACATACCTTTTTGTCGATAAAGATCCACCAGTTCCTTAAGTAGTTCTTTGTCTTTGCATGATGAATGCCGCGGAGTCTAGAGCTCAACTACACTTACCATCCTAGTCCGAGACTTATCTATAAATAGACTAGAAATAAAGACTTATAGTTTTGGAAACTAAACTTGACAAACAAGCTTGAGATAGCAACGCTTGAGAGTTCGACCGAGCAGTGCTCTAACAATCTCCCCCTTTGTCAATTTTAGTGAAAAAATATCAATACATATGGAATACAAAATAAATAAACTTTGCAGCTTCTCATCCACATGCATGATCTCTTTGGTTCTTCAACATTACTCGAAATCTTCGTCACTTCCAAGTACTCCAATGATTCCAAAGATATTCAAATCAGCATCATCATTGTTGAAGATCCGAAGCCATAACAATGAGAAAACAAAAGCTCTCAATCATTATTACACAGTGTCATAGTATTATTACACAACATCAAATTTCAATTAATCACAACTTTGACAACAATACTATGGTGATATGTATCACTCCCCCTTAGTCAATACTTCATCTCACATGAAAACCACTCCCCCTTACATAATGATCCGAAAAACAAATGTATTTGTAGTGTGAACTACAAATTAATTCTCCCCTTTTTTGTCTATAAAATTGGCAAAGGTACGAAAACTAGTGGGATCGTAATGAAATTTTCATAGAGACACTTCATGACCAAAAGAAAGCACATATCAACTTTTTAGATGCAATCATATAGCCGAAACTGAATGCATTCATTAAGGAGTTTATAAAGATACAAGATAACCCCTATAATATTCCACATCCGCACTCCCCACAAAGATTTGACAATTAAGCACAAGTTCAATTAAGAACTCTCCACCATAAAATGTCATTCCCGAAAGAACAACAAGAGCGAACTTACTTTCACAAGAAAAGAAGGATTTCTTTGGACATTAACAAATCACATGAAACATGAATTTGTATCCAAAATACTCAATTAAATTAACCACAAGAAAACCCATGATTAATTTAATCGGAAATTCTCAACATAAAAGAACTTACGGAGCCGCACAGTATACATAAAAATATGGATCAGGGAAGATCAATACTTCCGAATAAACAAAGACTCATTCTATCTTTCATCACTATTTGCACAATTACATATAATAGACTTAATCTTTGTAAACAAAAGCTCATCCTTTCTTCCATCAATATTTGCATAATGACATAAAAGGCTTATCTTTTGTTTGTCAAAATTTCATTCAATCTTTTATCAATACTTGCATATCGACATATAAAAAACTTAACTTTTGACCACGTATGGCAAAATCATAGTTCACGGTCGGAAACACACATATCCCATAACAAATTGCAATATATAAAAGCATAAAGATTAATACTGGAAAATCATCTTCCAAACAAACTTTAGAATTTAAATAAATAAATCTAAAAACATTGAAGATGAAAACGTTGGACATAGCTATGTGTAATCACAATAATGGCTATTCCAAACCCTAGTTATCCTTCTTAAAAACATAAGAATAAATTATCATAAGAAGTTTACTAGACAACATAAGAATCAAGTTTCTTTGATAACATCATACCTTTGAAAGGGTCCATCATAAATGGTGTCACTGATATCCTTGATTCTTTTGACCGTAGAGACCCCATGTTCATGAGTGAGAACATTAACTTTTCGATCAACACCGTGGGAAAGATGCCTAGCTTTGACACAGTCCATGATGAGCTTCTTCTGATTCCTGATCAAGGTGTTTTGATTATCAAGGATTTTGTCATATCCACCAATAAGCTGATTTATTTACAGTTGAAGATTTGCAAACTCGAACCTAGAGTCATTCTGAAAAAGAATGAAATCCTTGACAGATTCTACAACCCAGGAGTTGTACTCTTTCCTTTCCATCATTCTTTTCAAGACAAGTTCTTGAACAAAATCGCATCCTTTAGAGTCTTCTTCCATCTCAAGATTCACAACTTCTTGAGGTATTGAGGAGTTTTCCATATCCCTTTTTTTATCAGGGAAGGTAAAACAATATAAGATGTATATACCCTTGTTGTGGAAACCCTAAACTCCCAAGAGAGACACGGACGTTCGTGGACTGGTTGAAAATAACAGAACAGAAGAGATTCAAAAAGAATAAAATACCTCTTTTTTTTCATATATCCCACATTATCATGACTCAATAATTAAAAAATTAATCAGAGCATAAGAGTGAGAAACATAGAAACAAGGAGTCAAGTGACTCTACTTTCACATCAAAAGGAAAAATAACATAGTCAAACACAATACAGATGGAAAACTACAGTAGACTTGAGTATCTCCCAAAAGTCATTCTTGCATCTCTCAAGTTAGATACACGAATAAAAATGCCTACGATTAGGCAGTCAAGTGAGATGTAATCTCACTACGAGTATTGAGAGATGGGTTGTAAACTCCATCTGAGGGTTTGAACCTGGTATTTATTATCTTCCTTCGGTTATTTTTTATTCCAAAAGAATTCAACATAACCTTGTCAGGTGATCCATCAAAAGTATTTTCCGAGGATTCAGTTTAGGGCCTCTAGAAATCGGTTCCAGAGAATTAGAAGAGACATGTCTCCACTATCTAGACTTAGATTTACCAGACTCATTCTCATAAATGCTGGGAATGTGTATTTTTGCACCATTTGGAGAAACACGATTCCTGTAGGGATTTCAAGATGAGTGACCATTGAAATCCATCTTATGAGAATCTTGTTTTTCTGCAGGGATGAAATCCATTATAGTGGTCATTAGAGAGTTTACTCTGTCGACAGTGAAAAGAAGTAGATTTTGAAGATCAGAAATCTGTTTCTTTCTAGCAAAACAATGATGAACACAATGATTCTTTTTCCCACATAAGGAACATGTTCGTGGAGGAGAAACATTGACATGAACCTGTTTTGAATTCATATCCCTATTAGAATATTGCAAGTTATGTAAACACTTCTTAGAAGAAACTTACTTTGGAGAACATCTCTTCATCTACTGTAATTCTGTTTGAGAATTGATCATCGGTACAGAAGAATTTCTCATTAAAACAGAGTTTTCCTTTTTCAAGGATTTGCACTGTTCTTGGACTATAATAAGGGAAGCACCTAGTTTCTCTTTTTCAATACGAAGTCTGTTTAGATCAGATAAATGCGTCTCGATCAAACGTTTTTCTCTAATTGAGTCTTCTTTAATAATATTCTCAAGAACACTAATTTATTCACGCTGAAGGGTAGTTTCTTGAATAAGTTTTTCGATATTGTTGGAGAAGGATTCAATTATACTATAGAGTTCCCGTTCTCGACCAAGAGACTTTTCAAATTCATCAATAAGCTGGGCATGATTATGAAAATCAATAGATACAGTAGATTTTTTTGAGATTCTGGTGAGATCCATTTCAGCTTTTGACAGAGTGTCAAATGTCTCATTTGAGGGATTGTTATCAAAATTCGATAAAACATCCTTTCTACCTCGGGATACGGAAGAATCAGCTAAGGAGTTATCTTTTGAGGTAATTCCAAGACATTTGGCATAATTGAAAGCTTTGAAGGTCATTTTGGTGTGCACAACAACAAGAGATAATCTTCCATCCACAGAGATAGATTGCTACAAACACAGACTTATGAGGTCTTTCAACGTGTTTGCCTGCTATGATACCAATTGAAAAAGCGGGGGTCTAACAACCTCACCCAATATTTCACATAGCAATATGTATGGACTAAATCCAATATACTTTTAAGAGAATCAACTAGACAGTCAGACTCAATCTTAATAAAAAGTATATCAAAGAGTTATATCTCAATTTCTCGATTCAATACTTACTCAAGCAAATAGAAATCTGCGAACCTGATTGAATACAAGAGAAATTAACTTGAACGGTACCAAAGACCAATGTTCAAGGATCAATCAATTTCAATCAATAACCAAAGGTTGGATTTACCAATTGATCGATTCAACGCACAACCTGTGATATTTCAATTATATAACAAAATACAATGTGGAAAATAAATAACACAGACACCAGAAGTTTTGTTAACGAGGAAACCGCAAATGCAGAAAAACCCTGGGACCTAGTCCAGATTGAACACACACTGTATTAAGCCGTTACAACCTACTACAAACTAACTTTGGTCTGGGCTGTAGTTGAACCCCAATCAATCTCACATTGATCCAAAGTACATTTGCGCTCCTTACGTCTCTGATCCTAGCAGGATACTACGCACTTGATTCCCTTAGCTGATCTCACCCACAACTATAAGAGTTGCTACGACCCAAATTCGAAGACTTTAATAAACAAATATGTATCACACAGAAAAGTCTACAGGAATAGATAAATCTGTCTCCCACAGAAATACCTACGAGTTTTGTTCCGTCTTTTGATAAATCAAGGTGAACAGGAACCAAATGATATACCAGACTTATATTCCCGAAGAACATCCTAGAAATATCAATCACCTCACAATAATCTTAATCGACTAGCAAAACAAGATATTGTGGAATCACAAACGATGAGACGAAGTGTTTGTGACTACGTTTATATCTTGCCTATCAGAGAAATTAATCTCAAGCCAATCTTACGATTGCACTCAGTCACGATAGAAACAACAAGATCAGATCATGTAACTACAGAGAAAATAGTTGGGTCTGGCTTCACAGTCCCAATGAAGTCTACAAGTCGTTAACCTACAAGGTCTCGATAGAAACCTAAGGTTAAAGGAGAATCGACTTTAGATTATACAACTAGTATCACACATGAGGTGTGAAGATTATGTTTCCCAGTTGCTAAAGTTCTCCTTTATATAGTCTCCAAATCAGGGTTTGCAATCTAAGTTACCTTGGTAACAAAGCATTCAATATTCATCGTTAGATGAAAACCTGATTAGATTCAAGCTAATATCTTTCAACCGTTAGATCGAACTTAGCTTGTTATACACAAATGAAATGTAATAACTTCATTTAGGTTTGAGTAACCGTACTTAAACGTGTATACGTTGTTGGTTCAACAGTAGTTAACCAATAGTTAGCTATATGAGAACTTTCATATCAACCTTATTCTTCTTCACCATAACTAGTTCAAATGATTCAAAAGAACTAGTTAGAGAGTTGTTCAATTGCTTAGATATCATAGATTTATATAAGACACAATCGAAGCAAAAACGATTTTGATTTACTCGAATCGATTCATGACATTATAGCCACGGTTTGCAAATATTGCATTCCTTAGTTTATATATATCTTAGTTCACGAATAAACCGTTTTTAGAAAATAACCCACTCAAGTATGCATACCGGTACGCATACTTAAGTACCCAGATTGAGTTTGTTTTCTGTTCACAAACTCCAGCAGAAATTCACGGGATGTGAACTTCCGGCAGTACGTGTACGGGTACGCGGACCTAGCTTCCGGACATCCTAAACCAGTAAAGTACGCATACTTTGGTTCAAGGATTTTGGACTTACACAAGTATGAGTTCATATACAATGTTTATATCCATTCAAGGTTATATATTCTAAACTCTCATTTCTATTATTGAAATATTCTTAGAGGATATTAAATAGAGATTATTCACACACTATTTTTCATCAAAGCGATTTTCAAGATATTGAAATGATCAATATGACTTTCGTCACTTGTAAAGATGAACTTGGCCAAAGCGAAAGCTTACTGACACATATTTCGAGAAATAATAAGCGAGATAAACTCGACTCGAAATAGCAAATGTGTATAATCGAAGTCTATATAGCAATACGACTTTTGTCTCAAGATAGGAGATAAAAAGGTAAACGTTTAAGGGATAGATAAGTTCTGTCGGATCAGAATCTCGCAACAATAATATCTTAGCGAAATTATCAACAACATAACACAACAGCGTCGCAGAACAATTTCAGAAATGATATAATAAACGACGTCAACTAAAATTAAGAGTGTAAATCTAAAAATGAGTTGAGTAATAATGAAATCATATGAGGGGTGTAGTGTAGGATTTCCTGCAACTACATAATGGCGCTAGAAACGGGGAATTGAAGATTGAAAGTTGAAAATTGTTGTTGAGAATGTTCAGATCAAGAAAGTGATTAAATAAATCAGTGAACCAGTTAAAAGAAAGATGATTAGAATTAATGAAGATGACAAAATATTGGAGTGTAATATGATAACAAAAACGATGGTTAATGATTTC
The DNA here is from genome assembly GCF_003573695.1 of Papaver somniferum. Taxonomy (NCBI): domain Eukaryota; kingdom Viridiplantae; phylum Streptophyta; class Magnoliopsida; order Ranunculales; family Papaveraceae; genus Papaver; species Papaver somniferum. The sequence continues at coordinate 227,327,278 of NC_039364.1, read as the reverse complement.
CATGAAAACATCAAAGGAAGAATACATAAACGAAATTTTGAAGGAAGGAAGGTTATGGCGGTAGAAAAGACATCACCCTTGAAAGATTGGGAAAAGCAAAAAATTACATTCATGGCAGCAGAAATACCAAAAGAAAATTTGAACCACACATCTCCATTGGTTATTACAGTGCCTATTACACGAAAAGAGAAGGAGACAACAACAAAATCCACGGGAGAATGGATATTGAACATAACTTTAATCGATACAGGAAGTTCAGTGGATATAATATTTTATCATGCAGTCCGGGGAATGGGATTTAAAGACGAAAAAATGTCCAGTTCAACATATTTTATTCACGGCTTTGGAAAATCCACAACAAAATCTAAAGGAGAAATAGTGGTACGAATTCCACTTGGAGAGATCGAAACACACGTAACACTGTGCGTGGTGGATAGGAATCTCCATATAATATGTTATTAGGAAGACCATGGATACATGCGATAAAATCTGTAGCATCAACGTTGCATCAATGTATTAAATTCCCCACACCAAATGGAATAGGTGAAATCAGAGGAGATATTGACAATGCGAAATTATGTCATCAAATTGAAGTAAAGCATTATGAAGGACAAGCAAAAAAAAAACAATTTCGCAGAAAGTTGGCAAGGGAAGCAAAGAAAGAAGAAGAATTTAGAGTATATATGATAAGGGCAAAAGAAGGCAAAGGAATACCCAGCGAAATTTCGGAAGAAGGAGAAGGACCTGTGAAAACAATAAAAGAACCAACACCAATGGGAGAACCTAAACCCAGTTACACTTCCGCAGAACCAACAAAAGAAATAAACGTTGGGACTATAGAAGAACCTCTAATATTGAGAATTGGAACCAAAATGGATGTGGAAGAAGAAGAAAGAACTGTTAACCTTTTGCAAGAATATAAAGATGTTTTCGCAGGAAGCATGGATGAGATACCGGGAATAGATCCATCAATTGCATGCCACAAGTTGGATATTAACAAAAATGTGAGACCATTTATCCAGAGAATAAGAAAAATTTCAACAACTTACCATTCCCAAATAGAAGAAGAACTACAGAAAATGCTTGATGCGGAAATCATAAGAGAAGCTAAATACCCAGAATGGATAGCGAATATGGTCATTTTCCCAAAGAAAAAAAAAGAAATCAGGATTTGCATAGATTTCACTGATTTAAACAAAGCTTGCCCCAAAGATAGTTTTCCATTACCAGATATTTCGCAAATGATGGAATCCGCAGCGGGAAATGATAGAGTATCGTCTTTAGATGGGTACAAAGGGTATAACCAAATCCCTCTCGCTGAAGAAGATCAAGAACATGCTGCTTTCTTCGCCCCTAGAGGTTTATATTGTTACACGAAAATCTCATTTGGATTGCGAAATGCGGGAGCGACATACCAAATAATGGTAGAGAAGGTGTTCGCAAAATGGATACACAAAACATTAGAAGTATACTTGGATGACATGTTAGTAAAGCGTAAAGAAGCTAAAGACCATGTACAAGACCTGAGGGAGATTTTTGAACAAATGCGGCAGTATAACATTAAATCGAATCCTGAGAAGTGTACTATTGGAGTTGCATCGGGAAAATTTTTAGGCTACATTGTATCAAAGGAAGGAATACAGGTTGATCCAGAAAAAGTGCAAGCAGTTCGTGACATGCCAACACCAGTAACAATAAATGATGTACAAAGGTTGAATGGGCTTCTAGCTTCGCTGGGAAGATTCATTTCGCGATCATCAGACAAATGAAAATATTTTTTCGATATACTCAAGATGGGTGGGACATTTAAATGGACTGAGGAATGTGAAAAATCTTTTCAAGGGATCAAAGAACATCTTATGGATACAACTATTTTACAAAAAGCAGAATCAGGAGAAGAATTATTGATCTATCTTGCGACGATGTCGCATGCATTAAGTGCTGTGTTATTGCGAGTAGACGCTGGAGTGGAGAAACCCATTTATTACATTAGAAAAACTTTTAATACTGACGAGAAGAATTACTCAAAGATTGAGAATTTAATCTTAGATTAGTTTATGCATCATTTAAGCTCCGCATATATTTTCAGGCGCATACGATAAAGGTATTAACAAAAGTACCAATTGAATCAGTGATGAAGAATTCTAAAAGATCAGGAAGAGTGGAGAGATGGAATGCACAAGTAGGCCACTTTGATATTAAATATGAAATTTTGTCTTCACCAAAATCACAAGTTGTTGCAGATTTCTTGGCAGAATTTCCTTTAGAAGAAGATGAAGCAGTAAAAGAAATGATGGATATAGAAGAAGAACACGGAGATCCAAAAGATTTATTAACATAACCAAATAGATGAGAGATATTGGTAGATGGATCATCAAAGGGAGAAGGAAATGGAGTTGGAATTGTTTTAATTTCTCCAGAAGGAATAAATATGGCTTTTTCATTCAGATTGGAATTCGCATCCACTAATAATGAAACGGAATATGAAGCTGTAATACATGCCTTAAAATTCGCAATAGAAATGAAACTAGAAAATGCCAGGATCACTAGTGATTCGCAGCTAGTTATTCGCCAAATAAAGGGAGAATATACTACAAATGAACCATCGTTGAAGAAATACAAGAAGCTCGTTGAAGAATTGTCAGCGAAAATACCAAAAATAAAATGGAGGCACATTTCAAGAAAGGATAACAGACTCGCAGACGCTTTTGCTTTCATCTCAAGCATGATGACAGATCCAACTGCGAGATGCATAAAAATACAAACACTTATATCACCATCAATCAATAAAGAAGAAGAAGAAGTGGATGTGATGATAATAGACAATGAAGAAGAAGAACAAACGAACAATATCGCAGACTGGAGAATGGAACTTCATGCATATTTGGCGAAAGGAGAAACACCAAGAAATAGATTAGAAACACACAAGTTAAAAAGCCGCGCAACGAATTATGAATTAAGAGATGGTTGCTATTCCGAAAATCCTTTAACGGACCTTCACTCAGATGTATGACACGAGAGGAAGGAGAAAAAGTGCTAAAAATATTACATAGTGGGGATGCTGGAAATCATAGCGGGGGAAGATCTTTGGCACATAGAGAAAAAAATACAAGGCTATTACTGGCCGTACATGCACGAAGATGCAAAAAAAATATCAAGGCGTTGCGAAGATTGTCAGCGGCATGGAAAGAAAATACATGCACCTGGAGCACCGTTATCATCTTCAACCAGTGTGTGGCCTTTTGGAAAGTGGGGCTTAGATACTGTGGGGCCATTTTTACCAGGTTCTAGACAAAGAAGATATTTAATAGTCGCAACAGATTATTTCACAAAATGGACAGAAGTGAAAGCAGTACAGCATATTCGCGACAAAGATATCTTTACATTCATATTCGAAAATATCATTTGCAGATTTGTAATTCCTGCGCAGTTGGTATCTGACAATGGGAAACAATTTGAAGGACAGAATATAGAAATGCTACTTAATGCATTCAAGATAAAATGTGGAAAATCTACTCCTTTGTATCCACAAGCTAATGGGTAGGTAGAAGCAACAAACAAAACAATTGCAGATATTTTAAAGAAGAAATTGGAAGGACATCACAGAGCATGGTGCGAACAAGTACATAATGCAGTATGGGCTTATAAGCTACTGGAATGTTACCTTTTTGTTTAACATACTCAGTTGAAGCGGTGTTACCAACAGAAGTTGTTATTCCGACAACAAAAAGAGAAGCTTGGGAGAAAAATCTTAGTGCGGGTTTGATATTAAATAAACTTGATGAATTATTAGAAAGAAGGGAAAAAGATTTACAACATATGGAGAATTATCAGCGAAGATTAGCCCGAGAATATAATAAACGTGTCAAAGTACGCCAATTCCAACCAGGAGATTTAGTTCTGCGAGAGACACCAATATATCAGCGAGAAAATGGTGGAAAATTAGCGAAAAAATGGGATGGACCTTACATCATTAAGGAGATAGTTGGAACAGGAGCTTATAGATTAATGGATCCAGAAGGTAGAGATGTTGGTCATAGACTTGACAGACCATGGAACAGGTTGTACTTAAAAAGATATTATCCGTAAGAAGCTTTGAGAAGTTATGGATTCTGAAAGAATAATTGCAAGATTATTCATATCAAAACAAGATCATGATGTGCGAAATTTTCGCAGAGATAATCACAGAACAATGACATAAAAGAAAGGGGCGAACCTTTATGGCGTACACCCTAGTTCGCGAATAAAATTTCGCAAGAGGCAAATGTAAGACCTAAAGTACGTCATATTAGGGGGTACCTGTTGCATGGCTCAGGGAAAGGCTACACCGCCACCGGAACCTGAGTCATGGAGATTTGGGGTCAATAAAGCCCATCCGGGAGAGGCACCTTGGATTCTCAGCTTAAGCATATGACTTGGTTGGGCGACTAAGGTAATAAGGACTCTCCCAAGGAGTGCAGATCTGATCAAGGCGCCGAGGTACACGGTTGAGTCAAGAGTGCAGGGACGTTTGAAGCGTACTTTGCCATTCTTGACAAGTCATGGCTTATACTGCACTCGGCCTGAAGAAAACCCCACTTAGGGTGCAGTCTCGTAACCATAAGCCCTATAGGTAAAAGGGATAAGAGGCTGCGAAAACAACTGGTTGTTGTTAAGACTGGATGGGAGGAGCTAACCTTGTATGGTAGAAGTACGCCTCCTTGAAGGGGCAACCAGGGGGAGATAAGGGCGGCACCCTCCATTAGGGAGCTGATAAGTGTCTTAAGACGCAAATGTCATGAGGCTTTTTATTCGCAAGGGTATTAAGGCTTGTCATATTTGTGCAACAATCCTGAAGAGGCAAATACAAAAGAAAAAGATAAGACGAGATCAATGGGTTTTCGCATGAAAGTGCGAAGACGTCCTGCGATTTCGTCGCAAGACGGCAATGTCATGGGGTTTATTTTCACAAGAATATTTAGGCCTGTCATATTGTCGCAACATTTTTGAAGAGGCCATAATACAAAAGAAAAAGTTAAGGCAAAATCAATGGGTTTTTGCATGAAAGTGCAAGGACGTCCTGCGATTTTGTCGCAATGACAAGAGGTGGCATAATAAGAACTTTAATTAGGAAGGAAAAATAAGACCACATGATAAAACAAAATATTTATAAGTATTCGTAACAGATTATTTTTTTCAAGAAAGATAATGAGAGGCAAGTATGGGAATCAATAAACAAGAAGCATTATCTTTCTCATCAGCAAAATATTAAAAGGAAAAATTGATTCCAAAGTTGGTTGAAGAATATTATTCGCAAAAGTGATAAAAGTAAGACAATTCAAGAAGATAAAACTAGATAAGAAGCTCAAGCTTCAGTATTAATTCTAGTAGCAGGAGATAACAGACGTTCTTTGCCAATGTTCTCATTATCGCAAGCCTCTCATTCATTTCGGTTCTGATCTTCGCCTTGACTAGCACCTTGATTATCGCCAGCAATTACTTCTTCAGGAGAGATTTCTTTCTCATTTTGATTAACACCAGCAGATGCTTCCTTAGAAGGAATTTCTTCTTCACCTTCCAAGAAATCATCCTCTGCACCACTTTCATAATCATAATCACTATCAACAGGACGAGGAACTTCATCATCATCTACTTCCAAAGGTTCAATTAATGTAGGAGGAAGAGATTTGGACAATAAAATATCATTTACAAAGACTTCAGCCGGAGATGAACTTGACGAAGAAGTGCTCTCTGATGATTCCTATCTTGAATATCCTTAAAATAAGCAAGATAATCAAGTCTTCTTTCTGCTCGGTCGCGAGAACCAGTAAGGGCAGAGACGAGCAATGCATTTTCTTTGCGAATTTTGTCATATTTAGCCTCCAAAACAGAAATGGAGGAGTGAAGATTCTTCTCAGACTCTGCGACTGGTAGAATACAAAATTTCAATAAGATGAAGAACTCAGAAAAATATGACAAAGAAAAGATAGTTAAGGCAGTCAAACTATTTTGACTACCTTCCTTTTGCAAAATAAGGTGTTGAATCAAGGACAGGCAACTATTCTCCCAACGGTCCATTGCGTCATCAAATTTATCTCCAACTAAACCTTTAAGTCGAGACTGAAGATTTTTCTCTTTAGAAATAAGAAAGGCATTTTTCTTCGCAAGAGAAGAATAAGATTCTTCTAATTTGGAATATTGTTCTTTAAGTTGATTCGCCTTTACACTTAAAGTTATTCTACCTTGAATAAGTGTATCTCTTTCAGCGATAGATGACTCTGTTACTTCTTTAATTTCATTTCTCAAAGAGCGAAGAGATTGCTCTTGGTCATCACATACTTTCTGAAGAATGCTAAGTTGTTGCGAAGATATCGCCATCTTGTTTAAACAAGTTCGCTTCTCTTGAGATAAGGTTTTATTCTCATATGATAAAGTTTCCATCCCTAAATTAGCTTTAGTTAAAGAATAAGAAAGGCGAGATACTTCATTACTTAATAAATCTTGTCTCTGAACTAATTGGGTATTTTCATTGGTAAGATTATTTATATGATCAAGAGAATATGAATATGAATAGAGGTTATCTAATTGGTTATATTGATCCATCAAAATTTCTTTATCAACACGGGATTCTTCAACAGCAGATTCAAATTGATATCTCTCCATTATTCGTTTCTGGTTTAAGGCTTAACATGCGAAAGAGGGATTTCAAGGATAATTAAATATGGGAAGGATAAAACCATTAAAAAACAAATTGAAGACACAAATAAGAAAATCATACCTCTCAAATCATCATTCTTCTTGCGAAGATTGTCACTATCCAACAAAACATTCTGAAGCTTTTGATTTTCGAGACGAAGAGCATTACACTCTTTTTCCAAAGCTGTCTGCGAAGCAGCTTTGTCAGAACCTAAATGCTTGCTCAGAATTTCGCAAACATTAGACTTGACAGGATCAATGAAGAAATATCTATTCCTTCCACGGTTTCTTTCGAAAGGGGAAGAGACTCAGGTAGAGAACTGGCAATGATAGAAGGTTGAGAAACATTCTCAATAGGAAGAGAAGAAGTTTCATTCACAGAAGGATCAACAAAGGGGGTTTCAACCATTGAATGATCAGTTGAAGAAATGAAGTTTGAGGAAGCTTTTTCGCGAATTGGAGATAAGGGTTTATCTTGCGAAGATGTCGCAGGAGATTTAGAAGAGATAAGTAAGTGGAGTGGAACAAAAGTTTGAACAGTTTTAAGGTGTCGAGATTTCTTGAGAGGTTTATTGACATCCTTATCACCCTGCGAATTACAATCTAGATAAGAAACAGAGGCAACAATATTGTTATTAGAAAAGGATAATGTTTCTTACTACCTTCTCATTCGCAGACTTTCTTTTATGCGCAACAACTTTATGCTGCGGTTTGGGAATGTTAGGGTTCTGAACCGTAAACTTAGTGTTGGAGACGTTTTTGCTGAAATAACAACAGTATGGGAATCACATAAACAACATCAAATAAGGCAGTAAACAAGATCAATTTCAGCAAAACCCATAAAAGAAGAAAAAAGAAAACTAACCTTGATGAATCCATGGAAAACACTAGCAGGAAGATTATTTCGAAGAAAATTACGAATGATGAAGATCTGCAGAAGAAATAGTATGAAGATGAAGAAGAACTTAAAAAGATTGAAGAAGAAAGAAGAAAAGATGCAATAACGGAATTTGCAGAAGAACGATGAAGTTGCAGAGAAAATAAAAAGAAAGAAAAAGAGAGTGAGACGGAATATATATAGAAGGAATTTTTCCTCGAGAAGATAAACACGATTAATACGGGAAGATATAAGCGGTTAAAAAGCAGCGGTTACAAAAGACGTGTCAAGAAACGGATGGAAGAAAGAATATGTGTGATAAATGCAGAATATGAAGAGAGGAACAGCTGCGGCGTTTCTCACATCATTCTCTACTTCGCAGAAAAGGTATGAGAAGAGGCAAAATGTAGGATCAGAATCTCCCAACAATAATATCTTAGCGAAATTATCAACAACACAACACAACAACGTCGCAGAACAATTTCAGAAATGATATAATAAACGACGTTAGCTAAAATCATGAGAAAGATGTGATGGTCCTGCAAAAATTAGAGAGTTTGCGAGATTAATATTTGTAAGGTTGCGAGAATGTCGCAAGTCATATTCGAAAATAAAGGACAAATTAGCTGTCATCCCCTATGTATTTCCCTATAAATAGTCGTTCAGTTGTAAAGGAAGGGGAGGAGATCTTTTTTGAGTAAGAAACAAGTAAATAGGAGAGAGAAAGTCTAGAGCAGAGGTCTTTCTTGATTCCTTTATCTTTTCTTGTAAGAATATTCAAAGATTGATCAATAAAATTAAGAGTATAAATCTAAAAATGAGTTCAGTAATAATGAAATCATATGAGGGGTGTAGTGTAGGATTTCCTGCAACTACAAGTTTAAGTCTCCACATAACTTTTTCTCGATGAAGATCCACCACTTCCTTGAGTAGTTCTTCGTCTTTGCATGATGAACACCGTGGAGTATAGAGCTCAGCTACACTTACTATCCTAGTCCGAGACATAGTTATAAGTAGACTAGAAATCAAGACTTATAGTTTTGGAAACTAAACTTGACAAACAAGCTTGAGATAGCAACGCTTGCGAGTTCGACCGAGCAGTGTTCTAACAAAAAGCTTGACCCTTCTTAAGAAAATGAGTTATACCACTGCTCCCTTCAATAACAGAAAAATAAGATTGATCCTTACTTCCCAAATTGGGATCAATGTTCTCAACTAACTTAGAATTCATACAAGGATGTCTCATATTCTTCTCTGCTTCCTCAATAGCATTTTGTGACCTCCATTAAGACATCAAAAGTATTTTTAGTGTGTATAACTGATTGAGTTTCTTGAGGTTTCCCAAGATTCTTAGACCCATTAAAATAGGAAAAAAATATGCTACTTGATCATTATATACTCTCTTCCTGGATTCTAGAGCCATATCTTCCTCATTGGATGGAGAAATATCCACCATGGTATCCCCCTTCTCCCTCAGAATTAACTTTTAAGACCTCCTCAACTAACCCTTCCACTGGAGTTGACTTATCCTCCACATTTGAAACCTTTTTAAAAGTTTTTACAACCCATTCACTTCTTTGAGGCTTCATTCCTCCTTGAATTTTCTTACCCGCCACCTCACTGTGCTGAACCTTAGGACATTTAGCTTCCGTATGTCCAAAGATTTTGTATTCACAAAATTTTGGAGGCTTCCAAGGGCACTTTACCTGGACTTTGAAGCTTTCTTCCCGTCAATCATCACTAGTATCTCATTACAAAAATCACATAAAGTATCAACCTCTACACAAACTCTAGCAAAATTCATATATGTCATCAGAGGCTTACCTAGAAAACTAGCAATAATACCAATTCCTTTTTGGTCCACATAAACATAATAATCTTCCACAATGTGTACCACACAAGGACAGTTTTCAAATCCTCCACCATTTGCTCAACCAGAGGAGATCGTGGTGTAATAAAAAACAATCTATTAGTAATATAAACATGACCTATTTTAAGAACATCTTGTCTATCTTCATCATTATTAAACTCAAAAACAAAAGTAGCATCACTATGCAAAGTCATATGAACCTCTCCCTTTAATTTACAGATATACAATAGAGAATTCTTCACAAAATAGTAAGGCAGACGACGCCCAACAAAAGCACCCACAACCAGATTCTCAAATTTCTTAATGTTATGTTAAAAATCAGAAAAACAAACAGCCGTATCCATCTTACCATTTATCAATTGAGTAGCTCGGTAACCTATTTCCCCTTGTCTCATATGTTGCTCACTAGTAACTTTAGAAGCCATCTCAGCCCAAGAACCTTTCCCACCTTCAGATCTACCTCTTCTCAGGTCAATAATAGTGCTACCTTCACCAGTAGGAAGAGGAGGAAACATCTGTTATCATCCTTATTAGAAAAATCAGTCGCAAGAACTCCCCGAATAAAACCCTCCGTCACTGTGGGAGCAGATGAAGGGGCATGTAAAGAACCGTGGAAGAAGAAGAAGCACCACTAGATGGTGGTGCCATGAAAACCGATGAAATTCTAAAAGAAGAAAAGTCAAACCCTAATCACCTTGGTCAAAAGCGACGACCAAGGTCAAAGAAAAAAGATTTATCACTCGCCGCATACCCGTTTTTTTGTTTTTTTTTCTTAGTTAGTTGGAGTGCTTGACTGGATGTTTTGGGTGTGCCGAGTTTGAATTTGTAATTTGTTCGTGTTTTTTAGACAGAAATGTTATCAAGTAAGCCCAAAATTGTTTCTACATGGAAACCTAATCTGTCTATATCCAAATCTTCTAGAATCAGTGCAATTATTTTTAGTTTGTGTTTCCTTAATCAAAATCTGTGCTTGTCCATGAATTCTATGTCCCACCTGCTGATCCAATGTTGCATACCAAATTAGCTAGAAAACCAATAATTCTAGGTTCACCGGGAGGAGAATCCCGAGAAAAATCCCGCCACTCACAGTCATGTGGGACTCACGGGTGGGTAAACAACACCCCCTACAAAACCTGCGAATGGGCCCCTGAAACATGGGATTTTCCCGGGTCAACGTAGCATAACTCCTAGAAAACAACTCAAAGACACCACTGGTAACAACTGGTATGTGTTGATTGTTTGTTTATTTAGAGCATCTCCAGTGAGACATTAGAAATATCCTAAATATAAGGCCACATAGGATTTTCAAGGATTTAACCAAAAAATCATCTCCAATGGAAATGTGAAAAGAGAATGTAAAGATGATGTGTATGGTAGTTATGTACACATCCTCAATGCTATCCTCTAGTTTTAGAGGTTCTCTTAGAGGATGTGAACATCCTACTCATCATTATTAATGATTATGATTAGATATGTAATTTGGATCAATGGTTTAAAAAATTCAAAATTAAAGAAACACAATTTGTGGTTGGAGATGTTTTTCTTTCATCTCCTAAAATTAAGGAAAATTTGGTCTTTACATAGGAAAAGACAACTTCCACAAAAAATGCACAACAAGTTACCATTGGAGATGCTCTTAACTCCATTGAACTTGGACAGATATTCATTATTCATAATTAAACAATGTTGCACCGCATTGACACTGTGTTAAATGACTGCCTCGTGAACCTCTGTATACGATAGCAACATTTTAGTTTTGATCTTTATGGAAATGATACCCCTAAATTGTAGGTTGACTGGAACTTTGAGTTATTTTACCTGTAGTGTTGAGTTCGTCACAATTGATATTGTGATCACCGAACTAGGTTATAGCTTAGGCTTACACATGTGAGCAAAATTAACTTGGTTGATAGCCCCTTGGCCCCCTTCTGCAGTTCTGCTCTGCCGGAGCAGTCGGACTTTCATGCACTATATACACTCTTGCATGTTTGGGTTTAGATTGCATGTTTGGGTTTAGATAAATCATTAAAAGACAGAATAGATCAAAGACAACTTATTTAAAGTTTTCCAGGTAACTCCTTGATGTTTTATGTTATCGGTAAATGTACTCTTGTGCATGATTTGATAAATATTGATTTTTACTCATTCCAAGTGTGTTTTCGCCAGCAGAAGATTTTTTTAAGTAAGAAAATTCATTTAAGATAAGATGAATATAATCAAAGGCCAGAACTCTTATTTTACCAAATTCATATGTCATCAAGACCTAAAATTGCTTCACAAAAGTTGAAACTAGACTTGAGGCCTAAAATTATAAGGAACACAAAATCAGACTTATTATACCTGGAGATTCCAGTCAAGTGTAACTATGTATCATTGTTAAAGTCGGCTCCTAACAAAGGAACTAAATCAGACTCGCTATCATTGTCCGGACTGGCACCACGCTGCTGGTAAAACTTTGTTAACTTTGCTATGATAGGATTGCAAACGTTTTCCAACTCAGCTACCCTGACGCTGATGTCCTCTACGGTGGCTCCCTTACTGCAATTGCTATTCAACCACTGATTTGCATGATGGAGTGCACTCTCAATCTTCTTCTTTAAATTCTCTGCCAGCTCTGGTCCTAATTTATTGATTTTGGCCTTCATGTCGTCTATGCAGTTCAGAAAAGAATACCTCGCGTCCACTTTCTTCGTGTATTCTTCATCCTCTTCTTTGTATTTCTCGGCCTCTCGAGTCAACCTCTCAATCTCATCCTTAGAAAACCTCCCCTTTTTATTAACAATTGTGATCATATTGTTCTTTCATGTTTTATTCTCCTTCGCATACACATTCAGTATACCGTTTGCATCCATATCAAAGCATAATGTGAACTTGACAGCACCACGAGCGGCTGGAGGAATTCCATTTAAATTAAACGTACCCAACAAATTATTGTCACTGGCTCTAGCTCTCTCACCCTCGAGCACTGGAAACTCTACACGAGTTTGTGCGTTGCCGGTAGTGCGGAAGTTGTCACTTACCTTCTTGTTTGGAATGGGGCTGTTCCTCGGCATTACCACTCTCATACGATCCCCGACTATCTCAATACCAAGAGAAAAGGGGGTGACATCCAACAGCACTAAATCCTTCACCTTCTCGTTACCGTCACCACTCAAAATAGAAGCTTGTACTGCAGCGCCATATGCCACAGCTTCGTCAGGGTCGATGCTCTTGCAGAGTTCCTTCCCATTAAAAAAATCTTGTAAAAGAGTCTGAACTTTTGGAATTCTAGTGGATCCACCAACGAGCACAATTTCGTGGACGCTGCTCTTGTCCATCTTAGAATCCGCCAAACACTTCTCAACAGGTTCCATACAGTTCTTGAACAAATCCTTGTTCAAGTCTTCAAATTCAGCACGAGTAATGGATGCATGAAAATCAACACCTTCATACAAAGAATCAATCTCCATGGTTGTTTGAGTAGTAGATGAGAGGATCCTTTTTGACCTCTCACATGAAGTCCTCAACCTCCTAAGAGCACTTGGATCTTCACTAATGTCCTTGTTGTGCCTTCTCTTGAATTCTTGAACAAAGTGATCGACCATTCTGTTGTCGAAATCCTCTCCTCCGAGATGGGTATCTCCGGATGTAGTCCTGACTTCAAAGATACCATCCTCAATGGTGAGTAGTGAAACATCTAAAGTACCACCACCAAGATCAAAGATGAGAACATTTCTAGCACCGACACCGCTTGCTTTTTTATCAAGACCATAAGCAATCGCGGCAGCCGTTGGTTCATTGATGATTCGCATTACGTTAAGGCCAGCAATGGTCCCAGCATCTCTAGTCGCTTGGCGCTGTGAATCATTGAAGTAAGCAGGGACAGTGACAACAGCATTTGTAACACTCGAACCAAGATAAGTCTCGGCAATTTCTCGCATCTTTGCTAAAACCATGAATGAGACTTCCTCAGCTGAAAATCTCATCGGCTTTCCTTGGAACATAACTTCAACCATGGGTTTCTCACCTTTCCCAACGACCTTGAAGGGCCATATCTTCATATCACTTTGAACAGTGCTATCGCTGAATTTCCTACCAATTAAACGTTTCACATCTACGAAACAGAAAACAGAATCAGAAAGCCATATCTTAGCACAAAACTAGTACTAATGCATGACAATAACAATCAATGATGCACACGGAGTAATTAAATAATTAGATGTCGAAAAGCTTACCGAAAATAGTATTGATGGATAGAAACTTGATTTTTAGCAGCATCACCAATCAAACGTTGTTCATCAGTAAAAGCAACATAAGAAGGAGTGGTACGATTTCCTTGTTCATTAGCAATGATCTCAACACGGTCATGTTGCAATACACCAACACATGAATATGTCCTACCTAAATCTATTCCTATTGCTGCAACTCCTGCTATTCTTCCAGCCATTGTAATAAATATGCTCAGAACACTAACTCAAAGATGATGCAAAGAGAAAAACTCATAAAAACTCTACTTTGAAACTAGCTGCAAAAGATGTGTGTATATGTAGGTTTTCGTGAGATTGAATTTAGAATACTATCGATGTTTCCTTATTAAACGCGTCCTACTTGTGCTGTTTCCTTTCTTATTTCTAATGTATACTCTTTCCTTGCTAACATTACGTAACCTTTCATATATAACACTGACAGACAGTTAAACTTAAAACATTAATTAGTTTTTCCAGTGTTAACCTTTTAAATTAGTACTTTACAGATTTGTAACATAATTTTTATGTTCGTTTCTCCTATCGTACATTACCTTCTTACAGATTTATAAATGGGGGAAGACCCCTTTAATTGCGCAACGGCTCAATGAGAAATCTTCTTTGTTTGAAGCCTCACGGAAGGCAATCCTAACTCCTAGTACAGCTTTCTGTGATTACACGGAGCAGCCATCTTATGGTGGTGTTGATAAGTATGCAAATAATCGAATAACACAAACTGGATAAAGGAAAACAGTACGTAGCAATCTTAGTTTATACACAGAACATAATCATGTGTTCCCGCAAGTCTTTAATTGTTGCATAAATTAATGTGCATTTTCAAATCCTCAAGTTGAAATGCATCGACATGCCTATGTGAAGTACTACAACAAAGACAGTCATATATCACCCTTGAACACTAATAATCTAAAGTCTGGCCATGTGTGATCTACACCCATGTGACATTAGGGGTAATTGGTGTAGAATGTTAGTACTAGAAATCACACAATGAATAAACTTCTCAAAGGAAGAGTTTTCTTTTCTCAAAAATCTGCCGATCTTCCTTACAAACGTGGCCATATATAGGCCTTATGGGATATGCCAATATCTTTTATGATTAATGCTAATAAAGAGGAAATCCTACTAAATATAATATCATGCCAATACTAGCAAGATATCTCTTATTTCCTAACAAAAATAACAAATAGGAAAATATTTAACGGATATTCTTTCGTCGATCCCTTCCTTCCAAGTAGGATTCTGCCATATCTTGCACTACATCATTCTCCCCGGGAAAGAGGAAATTCGCCCCCGAATTAGGCAGGGTAGAAAAATCATCATCAGACAAGTCGCCGTGGTAAGGAATGAGATGACGGACATTGAACACATCAGCAGTATGAATATGACTGGGAAGTCGCAAACGGTAAGCATTAGGATTGATCTTCTCAATAATTTCAAACGGACCAATCTTGCGAGGACCCAATTTGTTGTATGTGCCCGTAGAGAAACGTTCCTTAATAAGTACAGCCCAAACGAAATCACCTACCTCAAATTCAACGTGACGACGATGCTTATCGGCAGCCGTTTTGTACTTCGTAGAGGACGCCACCAAGTTTTGAGCAGCTTCGTCATGTATCTGCTGTAAGTGATGCACCAACTCATCAGCAGTGGCATGTACTCGTTGCAAATCTGGCACAGGCGCAAGATCAAGGGGTGAACGCGGATTAAATCCACAGACCACTTGGAAAGGGCTAAACCCGGTGCTCTTATGAATGGCTCTGTTGAAGGCAAATTCTGCTTGAAACAAATGCTTGTCCCATTGTTTAGTGTGAGAACCCACCAGGCTGCGAAGTATGTTCCCAAGAGATCGGTTAACAACCTCTGTCTGCCCATCCGTTTGAGGGTGATAAGCACTGCTGAATTTCAACTCCGTACGCAATAATTTCCAAAGAGACCTCCAGAAATGACTAAGAAATTTAGAATCACGGTCCGATACAATGGACTCTGGGAGACCATGAAGACGATACACGTGTTGAAAAAACAAAAATGCCACATGAACTGCATCCGTAGTTTTTTTGCAAGCTATAAAGTGCGCCATTTTGGAAAATCTGTCAACGACGACAAAAATAGAATCCATCCCATGTTGAGTGCGAGGCAAACCCACAACAAAGTCCATACTAATATCAGTCCAAGGCTTAGACGGAATTGGTAATGGCATATAAAGACCAGCATTTGTCGTAGAACCTTTAGATACCTGACAGATATGACAACGAGAAACGAAACGTTGTACCTCTTTAAACAAGCGCGGCCAAAAGTATGATGTTGAAACCAACTGGAAGGTCTTGTCACGACCAAAGTGACCCTCGTTATGCAGTTCTTGAATGATACGTAAACGCCAGCTACAGTCAGGAATGCAAAGTCGAGTTCCCTTGAAGAGAAAACCATCCAACAGCGAGAACTGGGTACTGTTGCCAGCATGCACAGCGTCCAGAATTGAACCAAAATAGGGGTCAGTCTTGTATAAATCAGCAAACGATTCCAAACCCAAGACCTCCGTCCGTAGTGACGTTAGCAGACTTCGTCGACGACTGAGACCATCAGCCACACGGTTCTGAGTTCCAGCCTTGTGTTTGAGGACAAATGTGAAATCTTGTAGATAATTAGCCCATTTAACTTGTCGTGCATTCATCTTGACTTGATTGCCGATGTGCTTGAGAGCATCATGGTCAGTAAACAACACAAATTCAGAATGAATCAAATAATGACGCCAGTGCTTAAGGGTTTGGATGATGGCATAAAACTCTAGTTCATACGTGCTGTAATTACGCTTAGCGCCATTTAATTTCTCACTAAAAAATGCGATCGGTTTGCTGGATTGGCTGAGGACTGCACCTATACCAACCTTAGAGGCGTCTGTATGAACCTCAAATGGTAAAGAAAAATTTGGTAACGACAGTATAGGGGGCAGAACAAAGCTTCTCCTTCAGTAAGAGGAAGCTTGCTGTAGCTGCATCTGTCCAAGAAAACTTGCCATTCTTCATGCAATCGGTGATTGCTGCTGCAATAGTGCTAAAGTGGGGAATAAACCTTCTATAAAAGGATGCGAACCCATGAAAACTCCTGGCCTCATGGATTGTTTGCGGACAAGGCCAAGTACGCACAGCATCAACCTTCGATTCATCCACGGAAATACCATCCTTGGATATGACGTATCCAAGAAACAAAATGCGATCTGTACCGAAGACACACTTCTTTGTAGCGGCAAAGAAATTTTGCTGGCGTAAGACTACCAAGACCTCACGAAGATGACGCAAGTGCATATCCAAGTTAGTACTATAAACCAAAATGTCATCGAAATAAACGACCACAAACTTACCCAAGAATGGTTTTAATACTTCATTCATGACACGCATAAACGTACTCGGAGCATTGGAGAGACCAAACGGCATCACCAACCATTCATAAAGTCCTTCCCTAGTTTTAAAAGCGGTCTTCCACTCATCTCCAGGCCGTATACGAACCTGATGGTAGCCACTACGCAAATCCAATTTGCTAAAAATCGTAGCACCATGAAGCTGGTCCAGAATATCATCCAGACGAGGGATGGGAAAACGATACTTCACCGTAATCTTATTAATAGCACGACTGTCCACACACATGCGCCATGAACCGTCCTTCTTAGGAATGAGTAACGCCGGAACTGCACAAGGACTAAGACTCTCCCTGATGAGACCCTTGGCTAACAACTCCCCTACCTGACGTTGTAGTTCCTCGTGTTCTCTTGGGCTCATACGGTAATGAGCTCGATTAGGAGAACCGATCCTGGTACTAAGTCTATCCGGTGCTGAATAGCTCGAGATGGAGGCAACCCATCCGGAAGGTCAACGGGGAAAAATGTCTGCAAAGTCCGATAATACTCCCTGGATACATGACGGAACCGCCACAGTCGACGCAGATGCAAGAGAAAGGCCACACAGGATGAACACAATACCCTCAACCATCATCTCGGTCTCAAACGTACGCCAAGACAGAAAATTGGAAGCCAGATTAGAGAGTGGTTTGTGCACAGTTTCCTTGGCAGGTACTAACGTGACGCGAGTCGATTTGAACAAGAATGAATATGTGTTTAGTTTACCATTGTGAATTACCTCCCTGTCGTATTGCCAAGGTCGTCCCAATAGCAGATGACAAGCATCCATAACCACGACATCACACCACAAAGCATCCTCGTATACAGAACCAATGGAAAACTTCACAAGACAACGTTTGGAAATAGTTACCTCCGAACCTTTACTCAGCCAGTGAAGAGAGTACGGACTAGGATGTTTCTCTGTCGATAACTTGAGTTTTCTCACAGCCTCTTCAGACACCACGTTCTCACAGCTGCCTGAGTCAATGATCATTCGACAGACTTTTCCTTCTATGGTGCACGTTGTCTGGAAGATGTTCTTTCTGAGCCATGACTCGTCAGTGTCAACCTTCGGCGTCAGGAACGATGGTCGAGAAATCATCAAGCAGTCACCTTGGTCTCCTGGCAGAAATACTTCATCGAACTCAGTTGATGTCTCCTCCGCATCAGCAAATATATCATCAGCAGCAGTCGGCTCTACAAGTAAAGCTTTGCCGGGTCGACCAGCCTTACGACAATCGTTTGCCAAGTGACCAGGATCACCACAACGGTAGCATTTAGGACCAGGCCTTTGAGACGTACTAACATTCTGTTGAGCGGAAGCAATCTGTGAAGGAGTAATAGTAGGACGGCCAACAGCTGCTCTAATTGACTTACGGGATAATTGTTTTTCCAGACGCAGAGCTCGTTGGTGAACCTCAGACACAGAAAAATAATCAAACATATTTAGTGTGTCTTGGAAAGTCTCACGTAGACCACCTATATAGCGGGAGACAAGCTGATCATCGGTGTCTGTAATACCTGACCGAGTGACCAAATCATAGAACTCTTTTGTATATTCATCAATGGAACGAAAACCCTGACGAAGGTTTTGTAAACGAATATACAGTTCTCTGGTATAGTTAAATGGCAAAAAGGCTGAACGCATACACTTTTCAAGCCTTGCCCAGGAAGAAATAGGAGTTTTACCTTTTTGAATCCGGGAAGCTTTCAGTTGACGCCACCAAACAGCAGCCCTACCCCGAAAGCGTGTAGCCACAAGCGGAACCACTCGATCATCAGGAACCCTCTTAAATTCCAGAACTTCTCCACAGTAGAAAACCAGTCGATACAATCCTCTGGTGTCAACCCGCTACCATGAAACTCAGGAATGTCGATGCGGAATGATGATTCCCAACTCCTAGATTCACGCTCACGCCCAGCAAAAGGGTTATCAGTATCATTATCGTCATCGGCATCAGATGAATTGGACTCATCAATAGGAGGATGACGGCGCTCATGTCGTTGTAACAGGGTTGCTACCTGACCGGCGAGCTGCTCAACCGTGCGTGATAGTTCATCGTATCTCGTTCTCTCCATTACCTCCTCAACTAAAGCCTCGCGAGGACCACCCTGACCTCTACCACGAACCATGTTGGAAGGATCGATACCCAGTTTCTGAATACCAAATGGTGTAGAATGTTAGTACTAGAAATCACACAATGAATAAACTTCTCAAAGGAAGAGTTTTCTTTTCTCAAAAATCTGCCGATCTTCCTTACAAACGTGGCCATATATAGGCCTTATGGGATATGCCAATATCTTTTATGATTAATGCTAATAAAGAGGAAATCCTACTAAATATAATATCATGCCAATACTAGCAAGATATCTCTTATTTCCTAACAAAAATAACAAATAGGAAAATATTTAACGGATATTCTTTCGTCGATCCCTTCCTTCCAAGTAGGATTCTGCCATATCTTGCACTACATCAGTAATCCACAGACCACAATTCCTATGCAACGAAATAGTGAACCTTAGATCGCTACCTGCTTAGCATCATATCTGAATTGTCCTTCCCAACAGCCATTCCAACCAAACTGATGCACTCCAGAGATTTGGCACGAGCACACGGTTTCAACAAGATACTTTTGGAAACTTAACAGCGATATTTTTGAAATTGCTCCTGCAGATGCATGTAAAACGTCAACCAGAGATGCCACCACTGAAACATAAGATGGCGGAGGAAGCAGAAACCATAAGGTTCCTGTGACGAATCAGTTACTGATGCTAGAGCTGCCAAAGCTCCCTCCTGAACCATTTTGCTTTGCATTCTGCATTGCAGAGATCGAATGACCTTACTTTTACACCTTTCCATGGAAAAGAAAAACACGACAGAGTTGGGAACTGATAATATAGCGTACCTGTAAGAGGACAAGCAGTTAGCTCAATATTTCATCGAAATAAGCTGTTAATTCTCAGATTATCTGGGGTGGAATTCTCGCTGAAGTTCAGGACAAGCAGTTTGCTCAATATTTGTCACGAAATGATCTTTAACTTGTGTGAAATGAGTGTGTGCAAAATCAGAGAGTCATGAATTGTGTGTGTCTGTGGTAACTGGCAGGTAACGGTTAAAGTGTACGTTAGCTACCGGTTGAGTAGGTAGCAATTTGAAATGTTTAAAAACACCTGAGAGAGAGAGAAACTAAGTCTGTAACTCTAAAAATCAATTCAATGAAATCTAAAACTTGAGAAGCTTGTCAAACGACATTAGCTTTCTCACATGGTATCAGATACTGAAATAAACCCTAACTTCATCAAAATTTCCCATTAAACAAATTCTTAAATCAATTTTCAATGAAGATTTCTGATAAACATATCCTTTTAACTTTCAAAACTCCATCCAAATTATCACCAAACAACTATCCTCTCTGGAAATCTCAGATTGCACCGCTACTGAAGAGTTATAATCTACTTCGATTTGTAGATGGATCTCTTTACTGTCCTGTGAAGTATTATCGTCGTACATCTGATGAAGGAGCAAAGATTGTAGCTGATTCTGAGTTTGTTGATACAGATCCTGAGAATGAATTCGTGTCGAATCCAGCTTATGAATATTGGGTAAATCAAGACTCAGCTCTTTTATCTTGGTTATTTTTTGCTTGTACTGAAGAGATTCACTCTCAAGTTATTGATTGCACTTTTCTCATGAGATTTGGAATCGATTGGAACAAAATTATAATTCAACCACTAAATCTCGTCTATAACAACTTAAGAACGATTTGATTAGTTTGAAAAAGAGCTCAGACTCGATGTTAGTTTATTTCAATAGGGCAAGATCAATTTCACATCAATTAGCTCAAATTGGTAGAGAAATATCTGATGAAGACTTGGTAATCCATATTCTGCAAGGCCTACCACCTGAATTTAATGCTTTCAAAATATCAGTCTGTACTCAACAGTTGAAGAATGATAATCTCATTACTTCTTCAGAACTTCTTGGGTTGTTTTTAGCTGAAGAAGCTAGAGTTGTTGTTGAATCTAAGGTGGATCTTACTACTGCTTCTCCAAATGTTTCACAACCACAACAACAACAATTCTCATCATCACAACATGTTGGTGCACCTGCTTATCCACACAGTGATTATCCACATCATTCAAGTCCATCATATCCAAACAATTCTGGTTATTCTTCTTGGCATAATACTTCAAATCGTGGTAATTTTAGAAGGCATAGCTATTCTGGCTTTAGAGGAAACAAAACTGGTGGTGGTAGAAACTTTAGAGGTGGCTTCAAAGGAGGATTTTGAGGAGGCAGAAACTTTCATGGTGGCAGATTTGGTCCTTCTGGTGGATCAAACAACTTTTATCCTCCTACACCAAAGAATGACTATTATGTTAAATGTCAATTCTGCAAGAAACCAGGACACTTAGCTCCTGACTGCAGATATAGATTCTTGCCAAGTGAACATCTAATGCTGCAAGTATATCATACTTCTTATGATTCATATGGTGATGATTTTGAGGATCATTGGTGCCCTGAACCTGAGGCTTTTTCTATTTACAATGAAGATGGTACTTCTTCATCATCCAGTTGGATCCCTGATTCTGGAGCTGCTCATCACATAACTTCAGATCATTCCAATCTCAATATGCATTCAGAATATCAAGGTTCTGATCAGGTCAAAGTTGGCAATGGATCAGGTTTGAATATTACTCATATTGGTTCTTCCACAATCACTAATAATTCTGTTCAATTGACCTTATCTAATGTGCTTCATGTTCCACCTATTACCAAGAACTTAATATATGTTCTTCAATTCACCAAAGAAAATAACTGCTATTTTGAATTCTACTTTGATAAATTTCTTATAAAGGATATGGTTACACACAAGGTGCTCCTTCATGGTACTGTTAAGGATGGTCTCTATCACATGGACTTTACTTCTACTCAGCTCAAGCAAGCACTGTCTTCTAGGATTTCTTCATCAAACAGTTGGCACAACAAACTTGGACATCCAGCATATCAGACTCTCAAACATGTTCTCTCTTCAGTAGATGAGGTTATTGATTCTCATTTATCCTCTACTGTTTGTTCATCCTGGCAATCAGCAAAAAGTCATGCTTTACCTTATCCACTTAGTTCTTCAAATAATGTGTATGGTCCTTTGGATTTGATCTATTCAGATGTATGGGTCTCACCATTGTGTTCTATTAATGGTTACAAATATTATGTTTCCTTTATAGACTCTTATAGTAGATTTACATGGTTGTATCCATTAGCTTATAAATCTGAAGTACTTGAAACATTTGTGAAATTCAAAGCCTTTGTGGAAAATCAACTCAATAAAAGAATTAATTTTTTTCAATCTGATTGGGGAGGTGAATACAGAACTGTTTCTTCTTATTTGAATAAATGTGAAATTGGTCATAGAGTGTCTTGTCCTCATGCTTATGCAAAAAATGGCACAGCTGAAAGAAAACATAAACACATAGTTGAAACTGGATTCGCCTTACTTCACCATGCTTCTTTGCCTTTAACTTTCTGGTCATATGCTTTTGAGACAACAAATTTTTTAATTAACAGACTTCCAACACCAAAACTAGAAAACTTGTCACCATTGGAATTCTTATTTCAAGTCAAACCAGACTATCTATTCTTACACACATTTGGTAGTACTTGTTATCCATGTCTCAGAAAGTTTAATCATCACAAGTTGGAGCCAAGATCAGTAAGGTGTATATTCCTTGGTTACAGTCTTATGCACAAAGGCTATAGATGCTTTAATCCACATACAAATAAAATTATTATCTCAAGGGATGTATAGTTTGATGAAACAGTTTTTCCTTATGCTTCTATAATGGTTCCTACTTTTATGCCTACTGCTCTGCCAACTATGGATGTTACTTCACCACCTGCACCTTCTACTGAGTTATTACCAACTACTACATTGTCACCTATTTCCAATGAAGCTGATATCTCCTCATATGTACCTGCTACTGAGTCAGTATCTTCACCTACTATTACTCCATCATCTCCTTAAGTTGTTACTAATGCTCATCCTATGAACACTAGAGGTAAAATGGGAATTACAAGACCAAAACCAAGAATTTATGCTTCAGAAGTTCAGTCTGTGTGTGAAGACATTACAGTTCCCACCTGTTACACAAAAGCTTGTAAGCATCCTCATTGGAGAGCTTCTATGGATGAAGAAATCACTTCTCTGTTGCATAATGGTACTTGGAAACTGGTGCAAGCAATTGCAGGACAAAATGTAATTGGTTGTAAATGGATCTTTAGAATCAAAAGAAGGGCAGATGGCTCTATTGAAAGATATAAGGCAAGACTGGCGGCCAAAGGCTATAATCGAATAGAAGGAATTGATTATCAAGACACTTTTAGCCCTGTGGTCAAGCCTACTACTGTGAGAATTATTCTTTCGATCTCTCTTTACAAGAAATGGCAGGTAAGACAGTTAGATGTAAAGAATGTTTTTCTCCATGGTAACTTGTCTGAAGAAGTTTTCATGATTCAACCACAAGGCTACACGGACAAATTGCTTCCTAATCATGTGTGCAAACTTCAAAAGTCACTCTATGGATTGAAACAAGCTCCAAGAGCTTGGTTTGAAAGACTAAGTCAGTTTCTACTAAAGAATGGTTTCTCTGCTTCTAAAACTGATACTTCACTTTTCTTTAGAGTGACTTCTACTTCTGTGCTCTACATTTTAATCTATGTGGATGATATCTTAGTGACTGGGAGTTCTTTTGCAGATATTGATTCTTTGATTGCTGCCTTACGCAGAGAGTTTGCCATTAAGGATTTGGGTCTGCTGCATTTTTTCTTAGGCATTCATGCTACACAGAACTCAGCAGGTATTCTTCTCTCACAAGAACAATATATCTCCAATATGCTTGTCAAAACTAAAACGCACAATGCTGCTAGCTGTGCAACTCCTATTTCTACAACAACTTTTGTGATAAATTCTACTCCATTTGAAAATCCAATTTTGTACAGAAGCACAGTTGGTGCCCTTTAATATGTCATAATTACAAGACCAGACATCTCCTATGCTGTGAATAGAGCATGTCAACATATGCAGAACCCAACTGAGACAGACTGGTCAGCTGTGAAGAGGATCCTGAGGTATTTAAAGGGCACTGTCTCTCATGGTTTACAATTTCAAAGGTCTATATCTCTTCAGCTTCAGGCCTACTCAGATGCAGATTGGGCTGGTGATATAACTGATAGAAGATCAACTGGTGGCATGACACTTTTTCTGGGTCCTAATCTCATTTCATGGTGCTCTAGAAAGCAGAAGACAGTTGCAAGATCTAGTACAGAAGCAGAGTATCGTGCTCTGGCAGATGCTACTTCAGAACTCATTTGGGTACAGTCTTTACTTCATGAACTACAGTTTTATTCCCAAAAGGTACCAATTCTGTGGTGTGATAATATGGGAGCTACTTACTTAACAGCAAATTCAATATTTCATCACAGAATGAAGCATATAGAGATTGCATTTCACTATGTCAGGGAGTTAGTTGCTGCAAAAGCTCTGGATGTTCGTTTTCTCTCCACTTAAGATCAAATCGTCGATATCTTCACCAAAGGCTTATCTACCACTAGTTTTTCCACTTTGAGGTACAAGCTCAGTGTCTCTGCCTCTGCATAGACCCTGTTCTTGCGGGGGGTGGGGGGGGGGGGGTGTCAGGAAATGATGTTTAACTTGTGTGAAATGAGTGTGTGCAAAATCAGAGAGTCATGAATTGTGTGTGTCTGTGGTAACTGGCAGGTAACGGCTAAAGTGTACGTTAGCTACCGGTTGAGTAGGTAGCAGTTTGAAATGTTTAAAAATACCTGAGAGAGAGAGAGAGATAAACTAAGTCTGTAATTCTAAAAATCAATTCAATGAAATCTAAAACTTGAGAAGCTTGTCAAACGACATTAGCTTTCTCACAATATTTAATCTAGATAATGTGTTACTTGCTAAATCATTTGGGGTGCGATTCTCGCTGAAGTTTAGGATCCTGAAGCAGCATGCGCCTGTAACAACATAAAAATTAGAAAGAGATTCAAATCAAATAAATAAAATATACTTCATATGAAGAAGCACATATATTGAGGAAACTCAACAAAACTAGGCCACCAAACCCAACTCTTGCACTCTCAAATGGTAGTTTATTTCACACAAATAGATAAACAATGGCACACTAACGAAGAAAAATATAATAGAATCAATCACATATTTGTTTGCAGAAACATTGAGCCTCATAGTAAGTTTGTTCATGACTTTAGCATAAATGACTAGTGAGAAAGTTACTGAGGCAGTACTTGTTAGCGGTCTACTTCTACCAGTAAATATTGGACAACCACTAACCAACCATAAATCCAACAATTTTTTTACCAGTATAAAAACATTATTACTATGGTCTGACCAACTCAAGATTTGCGCAATTATTGTTATGAGGTATGACAGTAAGATGGACTTAAGAATTTTACCTCTGATCCACTGATGAATTCGGAGGCAGTATGTCGAACCATCTTCTGGACCTCAATATCCAGAGTACAAACACGTCAATATCGGTTGCATCTTCAGCTTCAAAACAGGAAAGGAACCTATCCATTGGAATGTCGACTTTGGTCTCACATTTTGTGCACCAAAGGTCACCATCCTCACCAACAACTTTCTTGCAACAGGCACACGGTAAGGAAGATAGTACCAACCACTCTCAATTAGAAATTTTGTAGGGCGAGCATAGCAAATCAACACATTGGAAGGCTAAATACATAGATGACATTGACTGAGAAAATGAGATTCGGACCATGATAACCTGGGGTTATTGAAAGTGTGTCTAATTGGAATGCATGGTAATATTTATGGAGGCGGCAAGTCCGTTTTGGTACGTAGCAATTGGGCCACTATTTTGTTGTTATCATCATCCAGAATTTCAATCAACCTTTATGGTTTTGTATATTGCAACTTGTTATGGGATATGTGTGTTTGCGTCCGTGAACTATGATTGTCCCATACCTTGTCAAAAGTTAAGTCTTTCGTATGTCGATATGCATGTATTGATAAAAGAATGCATGAACTTTTGACAATACGAAATTTTGAAGCCTATTATGTCATTATGATGGAAGATAGGATGAACTTTTGTTTATAAAGATTATGTCTATTGTATGTCATTGTGCAAATAGTGGTGGAAAATAGAATGAATCCTTGTCTATTCCGCAATATTGATCTTCCCTGATCCATATTTTATGTATATACTGTGAGGCTCCGTAAGTTCTCTTATGTTGAGCATTTCTGATTAGATTAATTATGGGTTCTCTTGTGGTTAATCTAATTGAGTATTTTTTGGATTAAAATTCATATTCATATGTGATTTGTTATATCCAAAGAAATCCTTCTTTTCTTATGAAATTAAGGTCGCTCATGTTGTTCTTTCGGGAATGACATATTATGGTGGAGAGTTCTTAATTGAACTTGTGATTAATTGCCAAATCTTTGTGGGGAGTGCGGCTGTGGAATATTATAGGAGTTATCTTGTATCTTTATAAACTCCTTGATGAAAGCATTTAGCTTCGGCTATATGATTGCATCTAAACAAGTTAATATGTGCTTTCTTTTGGTCATGAAATGTCTCTATAGAAATTTTCATTAGGATCCCGTTTTCGTACCTTTGCCAATTTTATTGACAAAAAGGGGGAGAATTAATGTGTAGTTCACACTACAAATACATATGGTTTTCAAATCATTAAGTAAGGGGGAGTGGTTTCCATGTGAGATGGAGTATTGACTAAGGGGGAGTTGTACATATCACCATAGTATTGTTGTCAAAGTTGTGATAAAATTTAACTTTGATGTTGTATAATAATACTATAACACTGTATAACAATGATTGAGAATTCTTGTTTTCTCATTGTTATAGCTACGGATTTTCAACAACGATGATGCTAAACTTACAACCTTTGGAATCATTGGAGTACTTGGAAGTGACGAAGATTTCGAGTAATGTTGAAGATTAGGCATGTGGAAGAAGAGCTACAAAAGTTTATTTATCTATTTTTATATTCCATATGTATTGATAGTTTTGTCTCTAAAATTGACAAAGGGGGAGATTGTTAGAGCACTGCTCGGTCGAACTCGCATGCGTTGCTATCTCAAGCATGGTTGTCAATGTTAGTGATCAAAACTATAAGTCTTTATTTTCTAGTCTAGTATAGCTAAGTCTCGGACTAGGATAAAAAGTGTAATTGAGCTCAAGAACTCCATGGCGATCATCATACAAGACGAAGAACTACTCAAGGAACTGGTGGAACTTCATCGACTAAAAGGTATGTGGAGACTTGAACTTATCTATCACTCAAAAGTCTATCTACTCTATCTCCTATCTTGAGACAAAAGTCGTTTTTCTATATCGACTTTGGTTATATACATTTCCTATTTCGAGCCGAGTTTATCTCGCTTATCTATTTCTCGAAATATGTGTTGGTAAGCTTTCGCTTTGGCCAAGTTCATCTTTACCTAGTGATGAAAGTCATGTTATGTTTCAATCACTTGAAAATGGCTTTGGCGAAAAATGGTTTGTGAATAACAACTATATAACGTCCTCTAAGAATGTTTCAATGATTGAAATGAGAGTTTAGATTATATAACCAATGTTGGATATAAGCATTGTGTGGTAACACATATATGTATAACTCCGTATTCCTTGAACCAAAGTTTGTGTACTTTGCTGCTCAGGAAACCGGAACAGAGTCTGTGAACCCAGTCCGCGTACCCAGTCCGCGTACTGTCGGAGGTTCTCTTCCCGAGAAAATCTGCTGGAGTTTGTGAATTATTTACACACTTATTCCGGGTAGTTAAGTCCGCGTACCTGGTCCGCGTACTTAGGTTGGTTATATTCTGAAAACGATTATTCATGAAATTATACTTATATTAACTAAGGAATGCAAGTTTGTAAACCGTGACTATAAAGTTCATGAATCGATTCGAGTGAATCAAATCGTTTTTGCTTCGATTGTGTCTTGTATATTTCTATAAGATCTAAGCAATTGAACAACTCTCTAACTAGTTCATTTGAGTTATTGGAACTAGTTATGGTGAAGAAGAATATGGTTGATATGAAAGTGCTCATATGGCTAACCATTTGGTTAACTACTGTTGAACAAACAAATATACATGTTTGGGTACGGTTACACAAACCTAAAATGTGCATTTCATTTGTGTGTAACAAGATAAGTTTTCGATCTAACGGTTGAAAGATATTATCTTGAATCTAATCAGGTTTTCATCTAACGGTGAATATTGAATGCTTTGTTACTAAGCTAACATTGATTGCAAACCCTGATTTGAGAGACTGTATAAATGAGAACTCTAGCAACTGGGAAACATAATCCCCACACCTCCTGTGTGATACTAATTGTATAAGCTAGAGTCAATTCTCCTTTAACCTTAGGTTTCTACCGAGAACCTGTAGGTTAACGACTTGAAGACTTCATTGGGATTGTGAAGCCAAACCGATACTACTTTCTTGTAGTTGTGTGATCTGATCTTGCTGTTTCTATCGTATTGAGTACAATCGTAACGATTGGCTTGAGATTGATATCTCTGATAGGCAAGATATAAAATTAATCACAAACATCTTCGTCTCATCGTTTGTGATTCCACAATATCTTCTTTCGCCGCATCAATTAAGACTATTGTGAGGTGATTGATAATACTAGGCTGTTCTTCGGGAATATAAGTCCGGGTTATCAATTGGTTCTTGTTCACCTTTGAAAAATCGGGGGTCTAACAACCTCACCTGATATTTCAATTAGCATACTTTCTAGAGAATCAACTAGACAATCAGACTCAATCTAGATAAAAGTATATCAAAGAGTTAATATCTCAATCTCTCAATTTGATCTTTACTCAAGTAAATGGAAATTTGCGAGTCTTTATCAAATACTAGAGAGATAAACTTGGATGGTACCAAAGACCAATATCCAAGTGTCAATCAATTTAAATCAACAACCAAATGTTGGATATTCTAATTGATTGATCTTAACGCGTATCCAGTGATATTTCAATTATATAACAAAATATAATGCGGAATAGAAATAACACAGACACCAGAAATTTTGTTAACGAGGAAACCGAAAATGCAGAAAAACTCCGGGACCTAGTCCAGATTGAACACCACACTGTATTAAGCCGCCACAGACACTAGCCTACTACAAACTAACTTTGGTTTGGACTGTAGTTGAACCCTAATGGCAGGCCCGGATTGGTGTATAAAATGAAGAGCAAAGATAAAGATGACAGGGCCTGCGGTTATACCGCAAGTGCACGGTGTCGATTGTAGTATGTGTGTGCAAATACGGATCATTCCACAGGGACTAGGGTGTGTGTTGAAATCTTCCTAAGCTAAAGTTATCTAAACAAGTAACTAAGTGGCAGTGAGATAGTGAACCAAGGAATAACTGTGAAACAATGGCATTGAGCCAAAGGCAGTGAAGTATAGAATGAAGGTACTAGGGTCTTTGAATCTACTTCTTGATCCTAAGCTAAGGCAGCATCTAATCGAATCATGTCTTGTTTCATCTCAGGAAATACTATAATGGGTGATTTATCAACTAATTTTACTAGCATACCCCTAGCATCAGCTGTCTTTCTACAGCACAGCTGATCACAGGTTTACTTGCACAGCCAATTAATCTATCAACTCTAAGGCATTTGGGCACAATCCTTCAAATGTACTGAATTTTTAACCATTATCACTCACTTACCCCTAGCATCAGCTGTCTTTCTACAGCACAACTGATCACAGGCTTACTTGTTCAAATGGCTACTAGCAGTCCTAACTCATTTTTAGCACTACAAGAACAATGACATGATTACTAACTATCTTAACATACAATCAAGAGTTTCATCTAAACCCTAGCACATGATACTTAAAACATGCTGGAAATGATTAATAGCTGAAATTGAAATAATATTGACTTCAAAACATGAACTGAAAACAACTTGGAAGCACTGGCTATTCCAGGACCCTTGGGTGAAGCTCTGGCTAGCCCAGGCATGCCCAAAATCAACACCCAAGTCCCCCAATTTATACATGCAAGTTTCCCCCAAAAAATACCCAAAATCAGAAAACTAGGGTTTCATGAAAAGTGAAATTAAGTCTCACCTAATCTCTGAATCCAATCAATTATCTTCACCCACTCTTCAATTTCTTCTCCTGCGTCTCCTGCTACTCCCAATTGATTTTCTAACCTAACTTATTTCATCATCCCCTAATCCTAGGGGTTCAGAGAAAAATAGGGTTTGGAAATGATGAAAAAAGTTGATAGAAGGATGGTGAACGTGTTGATAATGATGGTTTATAGTGGTGGAGGTATGGAAGGTGCAGACGGAGTTGGTAGTGGTGGCAGAGGCAGAGCAGGTGGTGGTGATGGCGTCTGCAGAGGGAAGAAGGGAGAAGAAGAAGATGGGTTCGATGGCTAGGGTGTGTTTGTTTTGTGGGATATAAACTTAGGTGCTAGGGTGTTGAGCGAGGATAAGGATTTTTAATGTTTCGCGAAGCCGAGCCGTGGGATGTGGAGATGATGGATCGATCTAACGACGAGATAGAAGGAAGCGAGGAGCGACCGTTGGATGCGGAAGTACAACGAAACTGACGGCTCAAGATGAAGTTAGTTGCTGTAGTGTTAGACAGGAGCTTCAGACTTTGATGCACGACGATGAAACGACCGTATGATGCTGAGATGATCCAATCTGACGGCTGAAGATGAAGGCGGGTATGGATATTGGAAATGGGTTTGGGTAAGGGTTTTGGGCCTTGGATATGCCAAGCCCATATCTTCTTTAAGGACAATTCTTCCTCTTCAAGCCCACTTCTAGCCTTTGAGTCTTGTGCACAACATTCTTCGCGGCTTCCTTGCGTAATTCCTCCCGGCTTTTCACTACTTTTCTTCTCTTTTCCGCTCCGCAATTCATCTAACTTTATTTATTACCTAAAAATGCAAAATTAATTAATAAAAATATTTATTCTTAAAAACAATGAAAATACAGAATATGGGATAAAATGTAGAATTAATGCACAGAAGATGAGTTAAATGCCAAGAAAAATATATAGAAATATGCACTTTTTAGCACTCATCACCTAATCAATCTAACACTGATTCAAGGTACATTTGCGCTCCTTACATCTCTGATCCCAGCAGGATACTACGAACTTGATTCCCTTAGCTGATCTCACCCACAACCAAGAGTTGCTACGACCCAAAGTCGAAGACTTTAATAAACAAATATGTATCACACAGAAAAGTCTACGATGATAGATAAATATGTCTCCTACAGATAAACCTAAGAGTTTTGTTCCATATTTTGATAAAATCAAGATGAACAAAAACCAATTGATAAACCGGACTTATATTCCCGAAGAACATCCTAGAATTATCAATCTCCTCACAATAATCTAAATCGTATGGTAGCGAAACTAGATATTGCGGAATCATAAACGATGAGACGAAGATGTTTGTGATTTCTTTTTATCTTTCCCTATCGGAGATATAATCTCAAGGAAATTATTCAATTCAACTCGTACGATAGAAATAGCAAGATCAGATCGCTCAACTACAAGAGAAGTAGTTTCGTCTGGATTCACAATCCCAACGAAGTCTTTCAGTCGTTAAAAGAGAATCGACTCTAGCAAAACCAACTAGTATCACACACGAGGTGTGGGGATTAGTTTTTCCAATTGCTAGATGTCTCCTTTATATAGTTTTCAAATCAGGGTTTGCAATCCAAGTTACATTGGTAATAAAGCATTCAATATCCACCGTTAGATGAAAAACCTGATTTAACCAAGCTAATATCTTTCAATCGTTAGATCGAAACTTATCTTGTCACACATAAATGAAATGTATTTCATTTAGGTTTGAGTAACCGTACCTAAACGTGTACACTTAGCTGGTTCATAAATAGTTAACCAATGGTTATCCATATGAGTACTTCCAAATTAACCATATTCATCTTCTTCACATAACTAGTTCAAATGAGTCATAAAAACTAGTTGAAGAGTTGTTCAATTGCGTCTTTATGAATAGACACAATTGAAACAAAATCGGTTTGATTCACTTGAATCAATTCAT
This sequence comes from Papaver somniferum, assembly GCF_003573695.1. Lineage (NCBI taxonomy): Eukaryota > Viridiplantae > Streptophyta > Magnoliopsida > Ranunculales > Papaveraceae > Papaver > Papaver somniferum. Next base: position 227,295,097 of record NC_039364.1, on the reverse strand, counting down.
GAACAATATAGCCATGGTTTGAAAAGATTGCATTCCTTATTGATTTATTGTTTAAGTTCATGAACTTCCGATTTGAGAAATATAACCAGCTTGGGTACACGTACGGGTACGTGTACCATAGCTACCGTAATTGAGTTTACAAACTCAACAGAAATTTTCCGTCGAAAACTTCCGTGGGTACGCGTACGGGTATGCATACCCAAGGTGACTGGTTTAACAAGTTTACAAACTTACAAACTCAGCAGAAATTTTCGGTTCGAAAACTTCCGCTAGTACGCGTACGGGTACGGGTACCCAACCTGTCTCCTTCACCAATACCATATGCACACATATGCACAAACTTGGTTTCCGTCACATGGATTTATACACTAATATGCGAACCCATAGTTGGTTACGTAATCTCAACTCTACATTTCAATCATTGAAACATTCTTCTATAATGTTATAACAAATCGTTATTCACGACTATCGTCATCAAAGCTATTTTCTAGATTGAAACGTCATCATGACTTTCGTCACGGGTTAAGATGAAAATTGGTTAAAGCGAAAGCTTGCCAACACATATTTCGAGAAAAAGTTAGGCGAGTAAACTCGACTCGAAATAGCTAGTGTGTATGTATGAAAACTATCATACTTATACGACTTTGTCTCAAGAGTAGGAGAGAGTATATAGACTTTTGAGTGATAGATAAGTTCAAGTCTACACATACCTTTTAGTCGGATGAAGTTCCACTGGTTCCTTGAGTAGTTCATCGTCTTCGTAAGATGATCGCCATGTGGTCTGGAGCTCAACTACACTAAACTGTCCTAAACCGAGACTTAGTTATAAGTAGTCTAGAAATCAAGACATATAGTTTTGACAACTAAACTTGACAAACATGCTTGAGATAGCAACGCATGCGAGTTCGACTGAGCAATTCTCTAACAATCTCCCCCTTTGTCAATGTTAGCGGCAAAACTATCAATACATATGGATTACAAAATAAATAAAACTTTGTAGCTTCTCGTCCACATGCTTGATCTCCTTGGTGCTTCAACATTACTCGAAAACTTCGTCTTTTCCAAGTACTCCCATGATTCCATAAATGTTCAATTCAGCATCATAGTTGTTGAAGATCCGTAACCATAACAATGAGAAAACAAAAGCTCCCGATCATTGTTATACAGTGTCATAGTATTATTACACAGTATCAAAGTTCTTATATCACAACTTTGACAACAATACTATGGTGATATGTATCACTCCCCTTAGTCAATACTTTCATCTCAACATGGAAACCACTCCCCCTTACATAATCATCCGTAAAACACGTAAACCATATGTATTTGTAGTGTGAACTACATATTAATTATCCCCCTTTTTGTCAATAAAATTGGCAAAGGTACGAAAACGGGATCCTAATGAAATTTTCACGGAGATTCTTCAAGACCAAGAAAAGTACATATCAACTTGTTTAGATGCAATCATAAAGACGAAGCTAAATGCATTCATCAAGGAGTTTATAAAGATACAAGATAACCCCTAAAATATTCCACAACCGCACTCTCCACAAAGATATGGAAATTTGGCGCAAGTTAAAAAGAACTCTCCCCCATTTGATGTCATTCCCGAAAGAACAACAAGAGAGACCTTACTTTTACAAGAAAATAAGGATTTCTTTGGACACCAAAAACCACAAAAAAATGATTTTGTATCCAAAATTCTCAATTAAACTAATCACAAGAGAACCCATGATTAATTTAATTGGAATGCACAACCAAATTAATCACAAACGAATCTATGATTAGTCTGGTCGGAAATGCTCACATAAGAAGACTTATGGAGCCGCACATTATATATATAAAATATGGATCAGGGAAGATCAATACTGCGGAATATACAAAGATTCATTCTAGAGAATCAACTAGACAGTCAGACTCAATCTAGATAAAAGTATATCAAAGAGTTAATATCTCAATCTCTCAATTTGATCTTTACTCAAGCAAATGGAAATCTGCGAGTCTTTATCAAATACTAGAGAGATAAACTTGGATGGTACCAAAGACCAATATCCAAGTGTCAATCAATTTAAATCAACAACCAAAGGTTGGATATTCTAACTGATTGATCTTAACGCACAACCTGTGATATTTAAATTATATAACAAAATATAATGCGGAATAGAAATTACACAGACACCAGAAATTTTGTTAACGAGGAAATCGCAAATACAGAAAAACCCCGGGACCTAGTCCAGATAGAACACCATATTGTATTAATCCGCTACAGACACTAGCCTACTACAAACTAACTTTGGTCTGGACTGTAGTTGAACCCTAATCAATCTCACACCGATTCAAGGTACAGTTGCGCTCTTTACGTCTCTGATCCCAGCAGGATACTACGCACTTGATTCCCTTAGCTGATCTCACCCACAACTAAGAGTTGCTACGACCCAAAGTCGAAGACTTGATAGGAAAATTTGTATCACACATAAAAGTCTATTGGATTGAATAAATCTGTCTCCTACAGAAATACCCAAGAGTTTTTGTTTTGTCTTTTGATAAATCAAGGTGAACATGAACCAATTGATAAACCGGACTTATATTCCCGAAGAACAGCCTAGTATCTCACTCACCTCACAATAATCTTAATCGACTAGCCATAGAAGATATTGTGGAACCACAAACGATGAGACGAAGGTGTTTTGATTATTTTTCTATCTTGCCTATCGGAGAAATAAATCTCGATCCAATCTTACGATTGCATTCAATCACGATAGAAACAGCAAGATCAGATCACGCAACTGCAAAGATAATAGTTGGGTCTGGCTTCACAATCCCAATAAAGTCTTCAAGTCGTTAACCTACAGGGTATCGAGAAGAAACCTAAGGTTAAAAGAGAATCGACTCTAGTTATGAAACTAGTAACACATAGGAGGTGTGGGTATTAGGTTTCCCAGTTGCTAGAGTTCTCCTTTATATAGTTTTCAAATCAGGGTTTGCAATCCAAGTTACCTTGGTAACAAGGCATTCAATATTCACCGTTAGATGAAAAACCAAGCTAATATATTTCAACCGTTAGATCAAACTTAGCTTGTTACACACAAATGAAATGTACCCTCATTTAGGTTTATGTAGCCATACCTAAACGTGTACACCATGTTGGTTCATAAATAGTTAACCGAGGTTAGACATATGATTACTCTCATATCAACCTTATTCATCTTAACCATAACTAGTTCAAATGACTCAAATGGAACTAGTTAAAGAGTTGTTCAATCGCTATATTCTCATAGAATTTTACAAGAACACAATTGAAGCAAAATTGGTTTGATTCACTCGAATCAATACATTAACTTTATAGCCACGGTTTTGCAAAGATTGCATTCCTTATTGATAAATGTTTAAGTTCATGTAAACAGCCGATTTTAGAAAGTAACCCACTTAAGTATGTGTGCGGGTATGCGTACTTAAGTAACCGGATTTGAGTTTGGTTCGGTTTTCAAACTCATCAGAAATTCACGGACGTGAACTTTCCGCCAGTATGCGTACGGGTACGCATACTTTAGATAACCGGATGAGTTTGGTTTGGTTTTCAAACTCAGTAGAAATTCATGAACTTCCGCCAGTATTACCCAGTCTCCTACAACCATTTTGTATACGCACAAGTATGTATACTTTAGGTTCCCGCTTTTGGACTTATACACTAATGTTCGAACACACTATGCTTATATCCAAATATGGTTACAAGATTCTAAACTCTTTATTTCAATCATTGAAACATTCTTAGAGGATGACAATAGGCGTTTTCACACACTATTAGCATCAAAGCAATTTTCAAGATATTTAAATAATCATTATCGAAACATTCCAATCCTACATCAAATGATTGTATCACATAAACCATGTAAGATGTTACTCGGGACTTATGTCTCAATATAGGAGATAGTAGAAATAGACTTTCCAAGTGATAGATGAGTTCAAGTCTCCATATACCTTTTGTCGAAGAAGTTCCACAAGCTCCCCTTAGTAGTTCTTCGTCTTCAAATGATGAACGCCGTGAAAACTAAGCTCAACGACACAATCTATGTCCTAGTCCGAGACATCTATAGATAGGCTAGAAATCAAGACTTATAGTTTTGATCACTAACATTGAAAAACATGCTTGAGATATCAACACATGTGAGTTCGACCGAGCAGTGCTCTAACACTTGGTGTCCAAACATCCTTGGTCTGTAAATACCCAAGTTTGCATTTCGAGCAAACGATCCTAAGAGCCATGCAAACTTCATATTTTTTTTTGTTTCTGGTGGAGCCGTCTATCCGGAGAGGAAAGTACCCTAATTAAGCGAAATCTCTTACGACCACTCGTTTAAAGACTTTTGTGGGCTCAAGAAGCTCTTCGAGTACCGTTGGTGGGAAATTAGATAATTGCAGTTTATTGTAGTTTTCGATTGATATGATTTACTAACGGTTGTTGAACTTTGATTGCACCTAGTTTGTTTTTTTCTTGAGAATCTTCTCTTATGATATAAGATTCACTAAATCTAGATCGAAGTGTCGACGGGATCTTTAGAACTGTTTGTAGATCTAAATACATCTTGTGATAATCCATTGTTAGCAGACTCCGTTATGTGCGTGGTTGATCACAAGAAATTCAAGTGGTATTGTGCAGGTGTTTATTGAAGATTAAAAGAAGATTTGAAGACAAAGAAGATTTCTGATTTGGTTTCTATCTTTGGGTGTGCACAAACCTTGATCGGCTGGGATCCAACTAGAATCGTATTTATTCGATTGATTAGTTGTGTAAGATCGGCATCACCTTATAGTTTCTTATTTGATTCTATATTGGTTGATTGCAATTCTAAACTCTGCTACTTCGGTATTTGTTGGATAGATTAACCTGACCAGGCAAAGGAGTTTGTTGGTTAAACGGAAGAGCCTTTACTTATGACTTGATATATCTTCATCTGAAAGAATCAAAAGAGTTGTTACCAAACATATTTGTTTTTCCTTTACTGTTTGGAATACGATCCAAAGTAATTGTTCTAGTGCGTGCACTTATTGAATGTCGGAAGCGAAGGGATACTGAAGAAACTAGGTGAACTATAGGTTTAGTTGCTTGTCTCAACTATACGAATTTTGTTAGATTTTGTATAGCGGATTAATTCTGAGAGTATTCAATTATGGACTACATCCCGAGTTTTTTATGCATTTGCGGTTTCCTCGTTAACAAAATCTTGTTGTATGTTTTACTTTTCTATTTCCGCAATTACAATTGTTTATTATAATTAAAAGTAAAATACACAAACGTTAACTACATATTACTTGATAGTGAATCTATAGAGTTTGGTTAAGTCTGAACCTATTATCAAATAATCACACTTTGTTTGTTGCATCCATAGACGATCACACAAAGTGCGAATACCGATTTGTCGTATTATCTCGACTTTATCCATAGACAACGGTGTGAGGACTTATAGGTGAATAATTTAAAGATTGTGGTGTATTTGGGTACCCTCGTCTTTACCGGGATATATTTGAAATGTCATCTTCAGCCCGCAAAAAGGATATCCAACAGTTGACTGGAAACCTAGCAGCTTTATATCATTTTATCGCCTGATTATCTGACATATGCATACCGCGCATTCTTTAGTATACTTCATAAGAAACAAGATTTTGAATGAGAACTCAAGTGTCAAACAATTTTTGACCAGATTAAAGCTTATCTCTCATCTGCTCCAATTCTCTTCCTACTAGTACCAGGTGAAGAACTTTATCTTTATATAGCTCACCAGCTTTGAGTAATATGCGAGTTGAAGATAACAAGGAAAATCCAAAATATTTTATCATCAAGTCAATGACACCACCTGAATCTAGGTATTCTAAATTATAAAAAGTGATGGTCGCTATCTATTTCTTTTCTTTCAAGCTTACACCATACTTCTCGAGCTGGAAAGTGAATGCAGTCACAAAATACCTAGTCGAGAACGTGGTCTCGAAAGAGAACAAAAGTAGAAGATTAGGTAAATGATGAGTCAATCTGAATCAATTTGGGCTGAAATCTATGCATAGAAAGGAATTCCAAGGCCAAATTGTCGTATATTTTTTAGTAGACTGGTTGAAGATTCATATTCTGATCTCAAGTTTCGTGAAGAACAACTAGAAATACTACCTGAGCCTGAACCATAAATATAATTGAACTATGATGATCCATCTTTGTATACCTTCTGAGTATGAAAAATATTAGTAGATGGAGCTTCAAATGAATAAGGAAGTGGAGCTGGAGTTGTGGTAATCACACCAGAAAACAACTTCATCCAATATTCTTATATCTTGGTTTTTAGTCCAACTAATAACCATTCTAAGCATGATGCATTGCTACAAATACTTTCATATTAGAAAAGCTTTAATCTAAAGAGTTCATCCTCTATACTAACTCTCAACTAACTTCAGAACAGTTGGGAGGATAGTTCGAAGCTATAGATATTGTTATGATAAAATATAGAGATCTGGTAGACAAGCTTCTTGAGAGCTTCGACAAAGTAATTTTCATACATGTTGTAAGAAATAAAGTTACACATGCAAATACACTAGAACTCCTGAGATCAGCAATACTTGGAGCTTGCATAAGAACAATAAATATTGAAGTCTTAGAGGCACCAACAATCTCTGAAATGAAAAGTATTGAAACAAAAATCCAGAGCTCAAATCTGACTCAAGCTGATATAAATGAGTTAAGAATGAAACATGTTTACACTTATTTAAAATCCAAATTGCTTCCAACTGATAGACTAGAAGCAAGGAAAGCGGTAACAAAGTATATAAGATACTAGCTGATATGCGATGATTTGTACAGAAAATCCTATATGGGATCTATTAAGATGTGTAGTACTAAAGCTGCAAGGCAAACATATAATGGATGAAATCCATTCAGAAGCCGGAAATCACGCAGGAAAGTGATCTGTGACAGATAAAACAAGTTTTCAAGGATACTTCTGCCCGTGTTTTCATGCTGTCCGCATACCAATCCTGAGAATTTTGGTATTTTCTGATGGTCCATCGAGCGTTATTTGGTCCTTTTATTAACTGAAACTCTTAATTTTGGTTGAAAGACCGACCATTAAAAATATTAAAATAATGTTATTTTAATATTTCTCATGGTAGAAAGACATGATGATTACAGGACCACTTGCTTTGTTAACCATATGGTCCGTGGTGAATGATCATAGTAGATATGGGTGCATTTATTTTTTGACACTTTATAGAACCATGGAGAACCATTTGTGATTGTGCAATGACCTAATAAAGTAATACTCCCTCCGTCCTATTTTAGATATCAAAATTGGATTTTGGACAAAGATTAAGAAACACAAAGAGAATAAAAAAAATTCCACAATTACCTGATTAATGTTTTTCTGGGGTTTGTAGTAAATAGGATTCGTTTCAGACTTGTGAAGGAAATGAAAGTTTTAGATTTAATAAAAATATATACAAAAATATTGAAAAATTGGTAGAGAGGTACTGGGACTAGGATTCCGCCAAATTCATTTCTTAAGGTTCAAATAATAATTCTTTTATCAATAATAGCTCGAAAAATATATTAAATATATCGACTCTAATTTATTGCCAAGATAGATTCTCAAATATTAGGTGTAAATGTTAAGCATGGGACATCAAATCATCTAAGCTAAGCATGACCCATCAAATCAAATCACAATTAATTAATTTAAATCATAATTTCAATTAAAATTAATGCAAAAGTCATGAAAAGAATTAATAAAATTACCCATGTATGAAGCTCGGCCTCCTCCGTCGTCCCAGTGTTGGGGTTTAACTCATCATAGTAAAAATGATCTCAAAATAATTTATTATGGCTCAAAAATGGTTTACAAATGATGAGAATATGAGAAATACAATAAAACCAGAGAACTACGACCTACGGTGACAAAATAAAACTGCTGCCGCTGTGTCGCAAACTCTGTGGAAAATAAGACTTCCTGATGTACGACCCACGGGTGTGAGTCGTTATTACTGTAGAAAAACGACTGTCCTCGCGAGTCTGTTCTTCGTTTTCTTGGTGTTCTTCATCAGCAGCAGCAGCAGCAATAGAGTTTCATCAACTCTTGATTTCTGCTTCTCTGGACCTCCTCTTGACCCCAAACTCTCGACAACCTTCTATGCTAACCCAAGAGTTATATTTATACACCTTTGGACCAAGAATAACTTCTCATTAATCCAAAAATTCTTTCCATTACTTTGCAGTGAATGAAAATATTCCCGATATCTTTTTTCTTTAATTCTCTGATTTTTTACGGATTGTTCCCTGTTTTATCTCTTCTCACGCGTCATCCTTGAGCTGTAGGGATTGTTTCCAGCCAATAGAATCAACCCATGCACGTCCATCCAAGAATTCCAAGAATAGAATATTTTTCCTATTTTAGAATATCTTCCCTGATTTGATTACCACCGGTTACCTAACCAATTTTGACCGAATCCAACACCCATACCAGCTCTATCTAGGCCCTAGGAACAAACCCATTTAATTTGGGCCATTGAATCTCACTGGAACACCTTCAAATCCTCAACCCTAGTCACGGCAGTTCAAGAACAATTTTTCCCGCCAATTTTTGGTTTTTGAATTTGGGAAGAAGATGTCCTCCCCCTAACAAGAACTGGGGTGCGAATAGCAGCTGCCTTGGGGTGACCTGGGGGTGCCCCTTAGTAATTAGGTTACCCCTTATCCAAAAGCGACAGTCCGAATAACACTTGTCCTCCGGGGGTGCCAAAATCAACTTTTCGAGCCGAATTTTCCAAAAATGTTTATTTCCTAAAAATACATAAAAACACAATATTAGTACAAAAATAGAGTTCCAACAATACGGACATTGAGGACAAATTAGACACAAAAATGTGTCTATCAAATACCCCCAAACTTATTATTTGCTAGTCCTCGAGCAAAAATAAATCTAGAAAATAAAAAGACCGAGTTATAAACTCGGGAGGGTTTACCAGAGGTGTACCCACAAAACCAATACTCCAGACCCTAGCTATCTACAACGAACCTTGGAAGGCACTAAAGAATCTCCTTGGTTGGCATATTTATTGACTACAATAGGAAGTACCCTGATGCAAAATTCCAATTGATGTACACGAGTTTGCACTCAAGCATACTAAAATTCATATATAAGTGACAGAGCTCTACTCAGATAGTTGCACTATGGACATCATATTCGGAGTCAAACTAATCACATGGAAAGATTAAGAGATGGATATAGAAAAACATAGATGGTTTTTATGTTTACTAAGTGAACGGCGTTTCCCATATCTGTCTGAAGGCCTCCGCCAAAATGAACCTATCCCAATGGATTGAGATACTAGTCTGACTAATATCAACACACTGGCATATACAAGGGTACCAGTGGTCGATAACCTAACTCTAGTTCAACACAACTGGCATATACAAGAGTACCAGTGGTCAACTTTATTGAGTTTATTCCTTTTGGTCAAATGGTCTGGTCTCAATTTTTTTTTTTTGGTAGCTACCATTTTTTTTCTTTTTTTCTTCTTTTTTTCATGGTATCTCAATCACTCTAATTCACCCTAGCATTGGTAACAACTTGAATCGTGGGCCCCACCTATCACTTAGAAAAACATAGTTTAAAAACAAAATAAAAATAGAAGTGAAAAGGACTCAACGAGATATGGTGCAACTATCATGTTATTTCTAACACCTGAGCTCTGTGCTTTTATGAATAGACTCTATATATGTTTCCATCTAATCAGATTGGTTACTCAACTCCTACAACCAAGATGTTTCCATCCACTTAGATTAGTTAGTGTCATCCTGAATACGCATAAATTTCTAGGCTCTGGAGTTTATTTATTGCAACTAACAGATTCTCCCATACCCCCAAACTTAAATCTAACATTGTCCTCAATGTTTCCAATGATAAAATTAACAGCATGAACGAGGAGAAATTGTTACCACTTGAAGCAAAAAGAGTTAAGGAAAGATATTACCGTGTTGCATGAGCATGGGATACCTCCCAAGAAGTGCTAAGTTTAAAGCCTTCAGCCAGACTTAGGAAAGGATTAGTCAACTCGAACCATAAAGTAACAGTCGGAATAACTGTGGGTCTTCAAAACGAAATAGAGCTGACCAAATGAAACTACAATAACCCAAGAAAGTGAACAAGAATAACATTCCCTTATCTAGTTTCCTGATTAAGATATTTATCTCTAATTGTGGTTCAGGTTCAGGTTCTATGAAAGGGTCTAAATAAAATATTTTCCTCGGATGCATTTCCTCATAGGTTGGATCCAAATTATTAGGTCCTAGAGTCTGGAAAAACTCAAATAAGAACTTAGAATCACAAAATAATAATAACCTAAATAACTGAGGATCCTCTAAGTCAATCAAGTTTGACTTACATAATTGACCACAGTGAGAGTAGTGGTCATTCTTAAGCAAATGTGTCGATTCTAATTTCCTAAGGCATTTAGGTTTAGTCTCACAACTTAATATTCGACACATTTGAAATCTATATGTTCCCACATTTGGAAGAAAACTATTTGGTGGGAAAACAAAATCAATCTTGGTATTATTGCCTGGGTTAACCACATCAACCAGAGGATGGGTTTCTAACAGTTGAGACTCTTGTTGGATATCATTAGGTTCTGGAAAACGAGTATGAAGATAATCTTGTAAGATGGTTAAGGCATTGATGTCAAGTCCCAAGTGAGGGACCTTACTAAGAGTTAAAGCACATGGAGGATGATACTCACCCCCAAACTTAGAGTTTTCAGTGTCTCTAGATAGACTAGTCACAACTTCCCTAATTTGTAGGTCATCAGATTCTTGAAAATGGGAAATTGATTCTTCTAAGTTGTAATCTTGTGGTGCATCCTCACTCACCTCTACGAGTTCATCTAAGACTATTGTTTCTAAATCGTATGACTCTAAAACAGTATTCTCAGGATAAACCGGTTCCTCTAAACCTTTCTTGGTTTCGTAAACAAGACATACTACATCGTCTGAAACGGGGGTATCTCTAGTCAAATCCTCGTCCTTTTGAATAGGTGAATAATTTTTAAAATTATTAGGATCTGAACCAAAAATGATGTAATCATTATAAGGCTCAACTGGGGTAACAAATTCCTGATCACTATTCCCACACATTTCTGATTCTTCATCAGCACTATCTTCATCATCATAATATAATTTTTGACATTTAATAATTCTCAATCTTTGTTTCCAACTACATGGTCTATGTTTATAATATTTCTCATAGATCGTTAGAGGTGATTCCTCAATAAAAGTTGGAGTATCCATATATCGCTGCCCACGCATATATTTACCAAGAGTCATTTCCGAAGACGTCTCTTGATAACGAGAATTTCTAGACATATATTCTCGCAACGTCATCTCAGGTGGCGTCTCCTCAAAAGGATTCATCACCGAAGAAATATAAACTACAGAGGGATTCTATACAATCACAAACAAGGCCGACTCGACTCCACCAAAGCAAACCTAAAGATTTCTAGCAAACAAAAAGCATGATGGCTCCACTTAGATTGTTTCTAGACCAGCTTCTATCTCTCGAAGGGGAATTCGTTACAGTTTGAGCAACCCCTCTGGATCAATCCGAGCTAATGTGAGATGAAACTGAGGCGAGGGAAGCTCAATGGATCTTTGATACCCAAGGCCTCACCGGCGTTATAAGGAGGCTTGTTTCAACTCCCAGAAGTCACCATGAACTTTGAAGTTGCTTAAAAGGTAACCAATATCCTTCGAAAAATTTTCCTAACAAGCTCGATACCCTATAGGTCTCTTTTAATCAGATTTAAAGCTTGGGTTCGCGTTAGGTTTGTTTTCCTAAAACGGGCAAGAAGGGAACGGTGATGAAATCCAAACCCTTATCTTGTTTAGGCCAGGCCTTGCCCTTTACTAGAAAAATAAAGACAGTCTGGTTCGTCCTCAAACAATTATCACCTTAAGGCATACAGTAACTCGCTTGCAGGGGATTCGCGAGTGTTTCGATTGGACTTACCTCCCGTACCAGACGGGGGATGAACCATTGTCGTCGACTCGGGCCACGACTCCTATGCGTGTACGAACCCGAGGGGCCGAGACGATATAGTAATCGTCGTCCTTCCCTGCACACAGTTTATATAAATTTTTTTTATTATTTTTTTTTTTTTAATAATAATACCCTTCCGTAGGGTTAAAAAAAGAATAAAGTCCAATTGTCCAGAATAAAGTCCAAATAAAAAGTCAAAAAATTACAAAAATTATGAAAGATAAAGCCTATTTACAAATCCTAAAAAAAAAAATGTCTTTTTTTTTCTTCTCTTTTAGCTTTTAGCTTTAAGCTTTTTGTTCCCAAGTCCTTAGTATTCTACTTCGAACCTGTAAATCAAAGACACAAAAAGAAACGTAAAAAAGGAACAAATAATAGTAAAAAAAAATAATAAAAACCTAAAAATTCTACCTAAGCACAAATCCGCGTCGGCGGCGCCAAAATGATTAATGTTTTTCTAGGGTTTGTAGTAAATAGGATTCGTTTCAGACTTGTGAAGGAAATGAAAGTTTTAGATTTAATAAAAATATATACAAAAATATTGACAAATTGGTAGAGAGGTACTGGGACTAGGATTCCGCCAAATTCATTTCTTAAGGTTCAAATAATAATTCTTTTATCAATAATAGCTCGAAAAATATATTAAATATATCAACTCTAATTTATTGCCAAGATAGATTCTCAAATATTAGGTGTAAATGTTAAGCATGGGACATCAAATCATCTAAGCTAAGCTGACCCATCAAATCAAATCACAATTAATTAATTTAAATCATAATTTCAATTAAAATTAATGCAAAAGTCATGAAAAGAATTAATAAAATTACCCATGTATGAAGCTCGGCCTCCTCCGTCGTCCCAGTGTTGGGGTTTAACTCATCATAGTAAAAATGATCTCAAAACAATTTATTATGGCTCAAAAATGGTTTACAAATGATGAGAATATGAGAAATATAATAAAACCAGAGAACTACGACCCACAGTGACAAAATAAGACTGTTGCCGCTGTGTCGCAAACTATGTGGAAAATAAGACTGCCTGATGTACGACCCACAGGTGTGAGTCGTTATTACTGTAGAAAAACGACTGTCCTCGCGAGTCCGTTCTTCGTGTTCTTGGTGTTCTTCATCAGCAGCAGCAGCAGCAACAGAGTTTCATCAACTCTTGATTTCTGCTTCTCTGGACCTCCTCTCGACCCCAAACTCTCGACAACCTTCTATGCTAACCCAAGAGTTATATTTATACACCTTTGGACCAAGAATAACTTCTCATTAATCCAAAAATTCTTTCCATTACTTTGCAGTGAATGAAAATATTCCCGATATCTTTTTTCTTTAATTCTCTGATTTTTTACGGATTGTTCCCTGTTTTATCTCTTCTCACGCGTCATCCTTGAGCTGTAGGGATTGTTTCCAGCCAATAGAATCAACCCATGCACGTCTCTTCCATCCAAGAATTCCAAGAATAGAATATTTTTCCTATTTTAGAATATCTTCCCTGATTTGATTACCACCGGTTATCTAACCAATTTTGACCGAATTGGTTAGATAACAATTTTACCGGTTATCTAACCAAGAATTCTAACCAACACCCATACCAGCTCTATCTAGGCCCTAGGAACAAACCCATTTAATTTGGGCCATTGAATCTCACTGGAACACCTTCAAATCCTCAACCCTAGTCACGGCAGTTCAAGAACAATTTTTCCCGCCAATTTTTGGTTTTTGAATTTGGGAAGAAGATGTCCTCCCCCTAACCAGAACTGGGGTGCGAATAGCAGCTGCCTTGGGGGTGACTTGGGGGTGCCCCTTAGTAATTAGGTTACCCCTTATCCAAAAGCGAGAGTCCGAATAACACTTGTCCTCCGGGGGTGCCAAAATCAACTTTTCGAGCCGAATTTTCCAAAAATGTTTACTTCCTAAAAATACATAAAAACACAATATTAGTACAAAAATAAAATTCCAACAATACGGACATTGAGGACAAATTAGACACAAAAATGTGTCTATCATTACCCTAGGTTAGTTTTTAAGGTTCCTAATTTTTAGATGTCTAGGTTTTTGTTTTTACTTCGAAAAAATCAAATTAAAGAAAGTATATAAAGAAAAATATTTAAGAGTGTCTAGAAAATTGAAATACACAATTCTTCATGTTATGGCATGATTCCAAATAAGGGGCAAATCAGGATAAAATGAGCAAAAATATGAAGTGTAGCAAGTATTTTAGGACAAAAAAAATCTCCTATTTTAGCATCTAAACTAGGACGAAGGGAGTAACATGTTTCAATTTTTGATTCCGACATCTACTCTTTTTTTTTTAACATTTACTCACTTCATAATCGTCACTTATCCAACTTCATCGTTACAAGTTTTAACGATTTTCTTTTTCAGGATTACTGTATGTAAATCATATTCCCGCTTTTATAGTACATGGTCAAAGATGGTGATGGTGAACGTTCAGTTTAGAATTATATGCCGGGTGAAAACATTGATCTGAATATTGACTGACGATATTCGTCGAAAGAAACAGTACCCACAGACGACCATTTTTTGGTTTCACGCGAAACATTTTTTTTTTTGGTCAATCAACAATTTCAATTTATTCAAACCAAAATGTGATTACATGATAGCTTACAAGAATAACAAAAACATCAAAATACAAGATAATAAGAACCCTAATACAAATGAAGATATCAATTACATGTAAATCGTGAAGAGAAAGAGCCATATACCATAAAGATACCCAATTTTATAAATATAGTAGGGAATGATGATGGTATAATCCGGAATCGATTCCATCGTATATACAATAGATTCTTTAACATTTATTCACGACTATTTGATAATACACAAATCTAGGAATGCAGTACATTTCCAAGGATATTTAAATTCTTAGAGAGGACCCAACTATATTTGTACTATGTCTATCATACATGAGGAAGGATCCCCTCACACTTTTATTATCACACTATCTCACACGTTGGACATCATTTTTGCGAATAAAAATCAAACCGTAGCGGATTTGAAGCTAATATTTTGGGGATATGTTCCTCTTACCAAGTTATACATACCTACCAAAAATGAGCACATTCCAAAATATAAAACCTCACAATCTACTGGTCTTAATTTCGACGGCTAGAAATCCGTTGATTTTCGACGGTTCATTTTTAAAGTAGTAGATGGTGGTTTATATGTCTCGGAATACGCTCATTTTTGGTAGGTATGTATAACTTGGTAAGAGGAATATATTCTCAAAATATTATCTTCAAATCGGTTACCGTTTGGTTTTTATTCGCAAAAATAACGTCCAACGTGTGAGATAGTGTGATAATAAAAGTGTGAGCGGATCCCTCCTTATCATACATTACTTTAAATTTTGGAAATGGCAAGTGTGTGTCTTTTCGGAGGCAATGGCATAATGTCTGTTCTCAACTCATCGTCTAAAGAGATAGCTCAGAGCTGATCTTCCCACCACCGCCCTATGGCTTGAGATTTCCTTTAGTTATACCTTATTTTTACCGAAATCCAACCACTATGGTTTTCGTTGTAGTTTAAGTGTGGAGATATCCTTTAGCTACATTTTAAAGTGGATCACATGTGATCCGGATATATAGTAGAAAAGGAAAATCACACAGAAACTTCGAAAAAACTACTTTACGGGTGTGATTTTCAACGGATACTTAGTTTTCGTTTAAGAATTTTTAATTTCAATTGATACTTTTAGCTCTTTTATTTTATTAAGAATCTTTATTTCCTATTTATCTCCATTTTTTCTCTTCAAATATTTTTTACCTATAAATAATATTTATCTAAACTCGTGGAAATAAAATTTGGAAAAAATCAGTAACTGAGTTTCCTTTGGGCATTATTTACACGGACTTCCGTGTAGTATAGCTAAAGGATGGCACAACACCATCGTGAGGTTACCTTGAAACGTTTTTCCTTTAAATTTAAATAATCTATAGCTAAGGGATAATACTCACCATAGTGTTTGGCCCAAAAGGATTTGGTAAATGCTATTCTCAAAATTATGGTTCAAGTATTGGAATAGTTTACCATATTCCAGTATGCCATCATTGTAGCACAAGTGTTAGGATTCCATAATACTGTATTCCAGTCTTTTCGAATCGGGTATCAATTTTCTTGATAAAACCATTGAATGTAGCTATGCCAATACCGGTGTGAAGCCACTAAGATGAAAATACCATGGGAAAGTTATACCGCGGGAGGGCTTCACTCTACACGTTACTTAGAACTTTACAAACTAAAATAGAATAAAAATTAATATGTATCCAGAACTAATATCCCATTTTAAATTCATGACATTAGCGTAACATGATACCCAGATAAAAGTTTAGTGAAGAAACTTAAAATGAACTAAAAAGGCAATCTAAAATTCAGAAACTTGATGCATTAACTTGGAGAAAAGGGGTGTATATCAATAATCATATTTAGCAAACATCGGATTTGGATTTGATATCTATGCTGCATCTTATTTCTTTGTAATAACAATTTTAAATTTGTGATACAACCCTGGACTCTTAATTATGGCTAAACAGTTGACAAATTTCGGTGATACTTTTTACTTATCACCAAAAAGAACCCGGATACAGGTTAGTTCATTAAGCAAATTTAGAATACAAGTCGGAAAATTTATGCCACAATGTAAATTTGGGTCACCATATTTTGTGATACAATAACACATTTTGATTTAAGGTGTAGATTCGCGGTCATAGCAGCCCGTGCCGTTATAGCACAGGTCATACCCTAGTCTTCTTAATATTGGAAGATTTTTGAGTTTAGAATCAGTCCAGTCCATTCGGTCCCATGTGTTTTTAATATTGGAAGATTTTGGAGGTTAGAATTTGTCCAGTCCATTAGGATAAATGTCCAAGTAGAAGAATGACACAATAGCACGCTGCAATTCTCTATATAGAGAATAGAGTTTTTTCGGGCGCTCTGATTAACCGGAGTTCAGGGTTAATTCTAGCCCCACCATTTAAAATTTCGACCAATTAAAAATAAGGAGAATCTTTTAGCCCCACAATATATTTTCCGACCAATCACATTGAAGCAAAAAATTATTATTAAAAATAATTAAATTTATAAAATCTTAATTAGAATCTTGCATTAAAGCACGTATATATATCAACAACCTAAACACCCAACCACATCTCTCACACTACGTCGAGAGTTGCAAAAACCTCCTCTCCCATTGGCCGGTGAACAGAACTCTCGCTTCTGATTGGCCGAAATCAAAGTTAGCCCCCTTACATTTCGTGGCCGTTAATTTTTAATAAAATATGAAATCTGGACCTTCGGATTAGCCACAGAATCTAAAAATGTCTTTTGGGGAGGGCCCGGACGAATTTTTTTTTTGGAAAAAAAAACGAGAATTTCCATTTAAAGGAAAATAACATAGATAAGTTATTTTTACGAGATTTACATACCAAAGAAGAAAAAAAAAGATCATGTAATCGTCGAAAATTAATGGAAAAGATCTTTGGGCAATTGTCGAAACATTCTCTTTTTAGAAAAAAATCCAAGAATTTCTATATCTCTCACACCACGTCGAGAGTTGCAAAAACCTCCTCTCCCATTGGTCGGTGAACAGAACTCTTGCTTATGATTGGCCGAAACCAAAGTTAGCTCCCTTACATTTTGTGGCCGTTAATTTTTAATGGAATATGGAATCTGGACCTTCGGATTAGCCACAGAATCTACAAATATCTTTTGGGGAGGGACCGGACGAAATTTTTTTTGGGAAAAAAAACGAGAATTTCCTTTTAAAGGAAAATAACATAGATAAGTTATTTTTACGAGATTTACATACCAAAGAAGAATAAAAAGATCATGTAATCATCGAAAATTAATGGAAAAGATCTTTGGGGTAATTGTCGAAACATTCTCTTTTTAGAAAAGAAATCAAAGAATTTCTATATCGGGAGGAAAATCAACCCAAATAGGTTTTTATAGAACTTTAATAGGATTGATACGATCTAAGCTAATATATAGCGGATGCTGGAAATCTTTTGTGTGGAAAAATCCGAAGATTTCCATATAAAAAAAATAGAATATTTTTTCGGATTAAGTAAGGAAAAAATATGGTTTGGTCCTTTTTTAGGTGGTCCCATGTCTTTTTGGTTCTTTCAAAAATCACCTTTTCCATTTGGTCCATAATTATTTAAAAATATTAAAATATCTAAAGTTAAAGTACCATTTTTCTCTCTTATTTTCTTTCCTCCTCGATCATTTTCCTGGTTTTCTTTCTCTTCTTTATTTTCTCTACTAATTTCTCTCTCCTCTTAACCTTAATAGATAAAAGTTTAAAAATTAAATATCTCTCAAAATATAAGTCAAAAATTAATAAATTTTATATATTCGGAAAGCCCTCGACGACAGCTTTCCAACGAGTACCATTATCGCTATGTTTCGGAGCTTTTAATTTTTTTCGGTATAATAGTAGTTCATATTCGAGAATGAACACTATTTTATAACATGATAGTTCATTCTAGTTATAGCAGTTCATTTCGTAGAATGAACTCGTATACAATAGCAATTTATTTTGTAGAATAAACTCATAGTAATTGTTCAATTTGAAGAATGAAGTCGCAATGGTAGTTCATTATTATAGTTCATATTGAAGAATGAACTCGTGATAGATGTTCTTAATTTCGAATGAACTCATAATAGTTGTTCATATTGTAGGATTGATAATTCATGTTGTAAAATGAACTCGTAATAGTAATTAAGAATGGTAGTTCATATTGTAGAATGAACTCGTAATAATTATTCATTATGGTAGTTCATTTTATAAAATGAACTCGTAAAGGTAGTTCATATTGTAGAATGAATCCGTGATAGGTGTTCATATCGTATAATGAACTCGTAATAATAGTTCATTATACCAGTTCATTTTGTAGAATGAAGTCGTATGGTAGTTCATTTTGTAGAATGAACTCGTATGTTATTTAATCCAAAGAGTTCACTTTTTTGAAATGAACTAATTAACATGATAGTTCATTAAAGTAGTTGATTTTGTAGAATGAACTCGTATAATAGTTCATTAAAGTAGTTCATTTTGTATAATGAACTCGTATGGCTATTTTGTGTTTCCTCCCCTGCCAAGATCGCTAATTAGCGTTTCCTCCCCAAAAAGATTGAAATTAATGTTTCCTCCCATCTTTAGGTTTTCCATCCATTGCTTGGTTAGATGAGTCAGCACAGGTGCACGCGTGGCATAAACGGTACACGTGTTTCCTAACCTTCCCAAAATACCCTCAACTAAAACAAAATAGATCTCACACACCTGGCTGAGTCGGGTGCCAACAACCGATCCCAATTCTTAACCGTACAAACTAGGTCGTATTCACGTAGCTTTTCTCTTCTCAACAACACCAAGAGTACAAGACCTCTGCCCTAGCTGCTGCTGCCGGAAACCATGGTCTCAGATGGGTATTCACGAGTATTTTTGAAGATCAGAAATACTCGGAGTTTTTAAGAAAATTAGGGTTCGATTAAGGTGATGGAAGAATTGTTTCTGCTGTCGATTAGGTGATAAATGGAAGAGATTGAAGAATGGTTTATCAAAGATCATATTTGGTGGTGATGGCATCGATTTGGTTGAGTAATTTTTTCATTCATCATTTCTCGTCTGCTCGGCAAACCCAATTACACAAAATCATCCCCAATAAAACATCCATATGGTAAACTCAGTACCGATTCACATCTAAAACCCTCAAATTCCTTTCTAAAATCAGTAGAGATCCACCATTAACAACCCATTTCAGTTCCTCACGAAATCAAACATAACCCATGTCTCCATATGGGTCTGTTGAGTTGATGGAATCGAAGATTATGATGGAATTGATGGCTAACTGAAATTTTGAGAGGGGGATTCAGATGGGTCTGTTGAGTTGCAGAAGCTGTGGGTTTTTTTTTGATTATTAATTGAACAACAAAGACAGGGACTCGAATCTGCTTCTCCTGAAGTTGATTGTTGTTGTTGCTGTAATGGAGGAGTCCGTGGTGATTGATGAATGTGAAATTAAGAATGGGTTTTGTTTAGAGGAAATGGATCTGGTGGTCGTGTTTTCTATGTGTTTGATTTTGAAATCAAGGAAAGTAGATGACGATGTTGGCGTCAATTTGATGAAGGAAATTGTGATGAGTGATATAGTGTATGATTCGAATTATGAAGAACTAGTGTTGTTGGTTGAGGAATGTTGTGTTTGGGTTGATTCGATCTCAAATGAATAAAGGTGAGCTGTTGCTACAGGTCTGAGGTTATTTTGGGTTTTTACTATAATTTTATTTTTATTTTTTCCACACGTGCACAGGTGCTGACTCATCTAACGGAGCAATGGATGGAAAACCGAACGATGGGAGGAAACACTAATTTTAATCTTTTTGGGAAGGGAACACTAATTAGCAATCTTGGCAGGGGAGGAAACGCAAAATAGCCCATAATTCATTTTATAGCTAAAAAATAAGGCAAAAATTAAAAGCTCTGAAACATAGCGACAATGGTACTCGTTGGAAAGCTATCGTCGAGGGCTTTCCGAATATATAAAATTATCATTTTTGGACATATGGTTCAAAAAATAATTAAGTTTTAAGTTTTTATTTTATTTACTTATTTTTATTAAGAGAGAGAAAAATGGGGAAAAATGGTATTTTTGACACTATCAAAGGACTGTGACATCATTGATGACATCATCCCGTGTGGGTATTGTCCACCCTAGGACCAAACAATAATTTTTTAGACCAAACAACAATTTATATTTTTAAAAAATACCAAACAGACAGTTGACTGGGTCAACTGGACCAAACTAACTTTAATATATTATTCTCATGACCAATTGGTATTTCCTACATTAAGAAAATATTGTATATTTTTTCCTTAACTATAGTTTATTTTTATTAATAAACGCTAATTCCTTTTTTTTTTTGTATCCAAAAGAAAAAAGAGGGAGAGCTAGAAATTGTCTACATCCCAAAGGCTGACAATTCTAGCAGGGAGATTAGAGCTTGTCCACATATGTTGGACGTTGTGAGTAAAAGCAAGTGCCGCTAAAGAATGAGCCGCAGAGTTGGATGGTTTTGGCACATAATTGTAGGAGCCTGCACTGTTGAGAGAAAGCA
The DNA here is from genome assembly GCF_003573695.1 of Papaver somniferum. Taxonomy (NCBI): domain Eukaryota; kingdom Viridiplantae; phylum Streptophyta; class Magnoliopsida; order Ranunculales; family Papaveraceae; genus Papaver; species Papaver somniferum. Next base: position 227,273,889 of record NC_039364.1, on the reverse strand, counting down.
TTTTTTGAGTTATGTCATCCTTCAATCTCCATATTCTCCAAGGGGTGTTCTGTAACTCTCCTTTTAAGCTTTTGACAACGATCTGACTGTCTCCTTCAATAATGATGGCGTTGAGTTGGAGCCATATGGAAAGATCTGCCGCTAAGCAAAATCCATTTGCTTCAGCGTACTCCACCTTGTCTGATCTTCCTAGACGGGTTCCAGCTCCTAAGCATGTGCCTTCACTGTTTCTTGCCACTGCAGCACACGCGTAACGACCATCTTTCCAGGCTGCGTCAACATTTATCTTGATGTGGGGATGAATGGGAGCAGTCCAGGTGACTGGAATGGACACGTCTGGGTTGACATTCAGATCTGTGACAGGAGAGTCTTCATCATCATTAAAGTTGAAATAAAGATTGTACCAATACAATGCTACTGTGAGGATCCCTTGAACATTAATACTCTTGTTCTCGAAGACTTTTTCATTCCGGGCTTTCCAAATTGCCCAGCAAAGGCACATTCCCATGATCAGAAAAGCTTCATTATCGTTCTTGCTAAGTAAGAGTTCCAATAAGCTTGAAATAGTTCTTTGGTCGTCTCCCTGTAATCTCAAACCTAGAGGGGAAGCGAACCAAGCAGCACGAGCCAGATCGCAGTGAATCAGGAGATGGTCTACAGATTCTTCTTCCTTCATGCATATGTTGCAGGTTGTTGAAACTCCATTGATGTATTTTCCTATCCTTTTGGAGACTGCTAGACCATTGTGTAATGCTCTCCACACGAACATTTTTATTTTTGGAGCGACGCGTTTAACAACCCATAACCTTTTCCAGGGAAACGTGCTCTCACAGATGGTAGAAGACTCACCCTGCTGGTTCTTGTACATCTTCTGGAAAGATTGAGGAGTGAAGTTTCCATGATCAGTAAACTTCCAGACAAGCTTATCATCAGCAGTAGAGTTTGGGAAAATACGCAGAATCTGGTTGGATATGTAAGGATCATCAAGTTGTTGGAGAGCTTGAACGTTCCATTGCCCTGTGTTGTTGTCAATTAGTTCACTAACTTTTGTAAATCCATGACTGCCATTATCTGATCTGAGAGGAGTGGCTCCTTGTATAGTGGGTATCCATGGATCCGTAAAAATGTTGATGTTTTTCCCGTTTCCGACAAGCCAGAGACATCCTTTTCTGAGTTCTGTTCTATTGTCAAGCATTGCAGACCATGTACTAGAACAAGGTTGGATCTTCTTGACATCCCAAAATGAGGTTTCTCTCAGGTATTTAGCCCTCAGGATTTGGGCCCAAAGAGAGTTCTGATCGTGTAAAAACCTCCATGATAATTTGGCAACAAGAGATAGGTTGAGGTCATAGAGTGATCTCAGACCTAGACCTCCTCTTTACTTGTCTAAATTGAACCAGTCCCAGTTCAAGAAGTGCATCCTCCTTTTGTCTCTTGAGTGTCCCCACCAGAAATCTCTTATGATTCTTGTCAGTTTGTCAAGGACTGATTTTGGAATCATATTAGTTGCCATGAAGTAGATGGGGATGAGTGCTAGGACAGATTGAATGAGAACAGTTCTGCCTACGTGTGAAAGATTGGTCTTCTTCCTGCCTGACAATGCAGCATCAAACTTCTCAACGAGGTAAGTGAAATTAGAGACCCTTTTACCTTGTTGTAAGATCTTGACAACTAGATACTTCTCGTCGTTAGGCATTTTTTTGACTCCCAGCTCCTGGATGATTTCTTCAGCATAAGTGTCTGGTACATTTTTGCTAAAATATATGGAGGATTTTGCATAATTGACAAGTTGTCCCGACATAGTGTGATACTGTTGCAGCACTGAGGTGATAGAGTTAATAGTTATGGTATCTGTGTTACCATATAACATAACATCGTCTGCGAACATTGTATGTGAGATGCTTGGAGCCCATCTGTTGAGTTTATACCCACTGTATATACCTTCCATTTCCATTTTGTTGATGATGCCAGAGAGATATTGAGCACAGATGATGAACAGATATGGAGAGAGGGGGCACCCCTGTCTAATGCCTCTTCCTACACTGAAGAATCCTTCCGGATGACCATTGATGAGAATGGTGAAAGTTGGAGTTCTTACACAACTCATTATAAGATCATGGGCTCCATCTGTGATACCAATATTCGAGAGAGCTTGACTCAAAAAATCCCAATCCACCCTGTCGTATGCCTTACTCATGTCAAGTTTCAGTGCAAAAGAACCTTGGGTCATGTTTGAGTATTTCATGGAGTTAAATAGCTCTTTGTCAATGACAATGTTATCCAGTATCTGTCTTCCTGGCACGAATGTTGATTGATTCTTCTCTATGAGACTGTCTAGGGAAGGGCTGAGTCTGTTAGTGAGAATCTTGGTAACAACTTTGTACAGAACATTGCATAAGGCAATCGGTCTGTAATCAACTACGGCTTCAGCATTTTTATTTTTTGGAATGAGAGCAAGGTAGGTATGGTTCATGCCAGGTGGGATTGTGGAGTATCTGAAACAGTCTTGTACCAGGTGAACAACTTCTTGACCAACCACCTCCCAACACCTTTTGTAAAATAATGCTGGGTAACCATCTGGACCTGGTGATTTTAGGGATCCCATTTTCTTCACTACACTGAATACTTCTTCCGCACTAGGAATTGAGTCAAGAAACCTGCACTCATCTTGATTCAATTTGTTACTACTGTCCATGGTCGAGACCCTGGGATTAACATTTGAATCCTTTGTAAACATATCCTGGAAATGGCTAATGAGAGTCTCCTTAATCTGGTCGGGATTAGAGACCCATTCATTATTTTGATTCTTAAGAGCAAAGATCTTGTTTTTGCTTCTTCTATGAATGGTAGAGACATGAAATACCTGAGTGTTTTTATCAATGGATGGCACCCACTTTGATTTGTTTCTTTGCTCCCAGAACATTCTATCTCTTCTTTCGAGGGAGATAATGTTGTTGCAGATGACTTTTTCGGCTGCCCTTGTGTCAGTCAGGTGTGCATTTGCTTGAAGATCAACCAGATTTTGTTTCTCTTATTCAATCTCCCTTATTGTATCTCCTAAAGTGCTTTTGCTCCATTTCCACAGCCCTTCACCCAGGTCTATGAGTTTAGACATTGTGCTACCAGTTTCTTTTTCCCAGTTATTTTGGAGGACAGTTTTGAATTCAGGGTGATTTGTCCAGTAGAACTCGAACTTGTAGTTCGGAACCCTTTTGGGGGGTTTTCTCATGGTGTTGAGAATGATAGGGGAGTGATCGCTCTCAATTCGTGGAAGATGTAGGACAGCAGCATCAGAGAATAAAACTCTCCACTCTGAGTTGCATATAGCTCTGTCAAGCCTCTCAAAAATAGGGATGTTTTGGGATGCATTATTAGACCAAGTAAAAGCAGGCCCGCAAAACCAAGGTCAATGACATCTCTTTCTCTAATCATGGCTCTGAATTCTTCGCAGATGATGTCGGTGTTTGCTGAGCCGCCTTGCTTCTCATGTTGATGCATTAGAGCGTTCAAATCTCCAATCATGCACCAGGCACCAGCAGTTCCTTCTAAAGTGGTACTCATATTTTTCCAGAAACCATTTCTCTGAGCATGTGCAGGGGGGCCGTACACACAGAATAATTCCCAACTTGGAGCTGAGAGCCGAGCTTCAATGGTACAATGGATACAGTTATGAGATTTAGAGATTACAGTTAAGTCAACTGAATCTTGCCAGAGTAAGGCAAGACCACCACTTCTCCCGTTCGCCGGAACATAGACAAAATGTCTGAACTTCAGAGAGCTGCAAACCTTGATACTGTTGGTTTCATTTAGTCTTGTCTCTGAAAGGAATAATATGGTTGGATTGCAGCTTCGGAGGAACGAGTTTAATGTTAGAACTATCGTCTCGTTCCTTAGACTACGAAAGTTCCAGGATTGTATTAACATTGGCCTTGCGACTTTTCTGGGCAAGTCGCCACAGCCTCAACATTGTTATAGCAGATTTGCTTAAGTGGTGGATCACAGTCCATGAGTTCTGGGGTTCTCTTATTGCCAGCAAGAGGGGTTGTTTCTGTCAGCTCAGTACTATGATTCTGCCTGGCGACTCTCTTCCATTGACGAATGCTTTTGAGTGGATTTTGCTCTGGTGGAGTTGGTTTTTCTTGGGGTTGAGCTTGGGGTGTAATCTGTTTAGCTGGATGTGGAGATTTTGGGGGGATGGTGATGGATGGGTGAAGGGGTATGTTTCTGCAGTGATGGTTTGTTGACTTCAGCAGTGGGAATGGGTTTTGGGTTGGGCAAGGTTTTGCTGGGGGTTATGGAGGAGGTGTCGGGTTTTTTTGCTGGAAGAGAGATGGGTAATGGGTTTGCAACAAGATTTTTGGTCAAACTAATATTGTTTTTTTTTCGGTAGAAAGAGGAGTTGCATTGGATGTGGGTATATTAGATGACTGATTCTCCTTGTTGTTAGGCTCAACGGAATTTATGGTTATTTCCCGATTAGGCTGGGAAATATGACTTGGTATGGTAACAAGAGGATTTTGTGGCTGCATGGCTTTTTCGGTGGAGCTAATGTTGGAGGTAAAATTGGTAACTGTTTGACTGGTTTTTTGACAGGGATTAGGTTGCACGTTTTCTACAACTCCATTAATGGGGTTTCTGTGAGCTTGTGGTGTGCTTTTAGTGGTTTTTTGACAGGGATTAGGTTGCACGTTTTCTACAATTCCATACATGGAATCCTTCGAACCTGTATATTCGGCATAATAAAATCTTATTTGATCTTGGCATGTATATATATATATATATATATATAGGGACCGTGTCCAATAGAAATGATAAGCATCTACATTATTAATTAACCCCTGAGATGTGTTAGTAGATAAAGCAAGCATGAACAAAGTAAAACCACTCTTATGTGTCAATGCAGGCTGCAAAGAAGCAAAGGCCTGCTTCACACTACAAGGTACTCTTCCCTCGCAAATTGAATTGGAAATTTTGATGAATGTTTGGATTACTGTTTGGTATCTCTATTATTTTCACACGTCGTTAGACCATGCAATGATTTAGATATCAAAAATTTTCAGGGTGAACTTGGGGTGTGGTTCCCATATTAACTCGGGAAGATGACGAGAAACCGATTGTTGCAGTATCTGGTGATCATGTTGGAGAATAGAAGTGGAGACGTGTCCATTAGTTCCACTTCAATTGGACACAAATTTAGCTGTATCATGTTTCGCTCAGTCATCGGTAAGTAAGGCATATGGAGATTATGTAGTAATTTACAAAACATCACTATCAGAACTCTTCATTTTCTGATATACGAAGACAATGTAGCAATTTGCAAAGCCTAAATAGCGATTTGGCCGGCGGCAATGAAAACGCATATAAAGAACTGCGTAAGTATCCAAACTTTCCAGTAATTTAATTCCAAAATGACAACAAATAATCATTCATCTTTAGTTGATATGTTTAGATCCAACCCTTTTTTGAGTAACATTTCTTTTCTGAATCGCTTCATCAATGGAGTCTAGAAGGTTTTTAGACCATAATGTTAGAAAATGACGCAACTAAACTAATCAATAAAATGAAATCAAATACTAATCAATGCGTGTCATGCCAAGTAAAATAATTCATAACGCTCGGATAAATCATCGACAGTTCATAATGCTCGAATAAATCATTAACAAAATTGGACATGTAAATTGGACGTTTTGTATTGCTCATGAATTGAGTTACATGATGCATATCTCGGGGTTAGCAGCGATAACTTGCGATGTCTACCATATGACCATCAACTAAAATATGTCTATGGTATTCTTGGTATTTGTTTTCTTGATTTTGTTTTGATTTTAACTAGATTTTGTTTGAAGATGCTGATGATATCTCCCCGTAAAAGACAGTGTTAAAGATTTGTCTGCTTATGGAGTTCCAATGTTCTAAACCAGTATATGTTTCCTGTTTTTTTACTTTTGTTCCAATGTTGAATCCATGAATGGGCGTGAATCACACACAGTCTACAATTTGAAATATAGACTGGATGTGAAACAGAAGTGTATGGAGATATGATTTCTAAAATATTTCTTCTGTTCAAAGTTTCGATCTACGGTTAAATAACAACGGATCAAAAGACATGTCTTTTGGTAAGTTTTATCCCCCTATATAGTTAGGTTTCGTGGTGCAATAATCAAGGAAGCATCGATCCATATTTTTTCATCACCAAAACTGGAACGAATACTATTTTTAGTAAGAAGATGTTAGAATTTTGAGGAATAATAATTAGGGAGAAAGTCTACTTCCATGGATTCACAAGTGCAGTTTGCCAGGTGAAATGCATTCAAGCTGTGGCAAAAAAAAAACCACTTATAGGTATGAATCCTATTGATTTCCTCATAGGTTTTTCCAGTGGTTAGTAATTTGAAATTTAGAGTTGACCTTTTAAATAATACAAAGTAATCACCGTGTGTATATGTTGTGTGTAGGAGTTCATACGGATGACGAGAAAAGAAAATGAAAATTGTCGATAAAATAATCTGGTTAAATTGGGGCCTATGACACTTAATTGGGGCATATAACTACATGACAAAATAGGATCATCGGGAGAAAATTCATAGAAACCCCTTATCCAATATTTATATTAATGCTCAATATACCCTTATTAAATTAGTGTTAATTTGGATTATTAAATAATATTTAATCAAGTTAATCCTGAAATTAACTTTCATTAATCGAGAATCAAAACTTGTAAAAAAAATTAATTTTTACTCGATCCAGAATCGGTTTATATTAGTGCATTTGTAACCCGATTCTGGGTTGAGTTTTACGCTTAGGAAGATGTAAACCCAGAATCGGATTTTAATCAATACCTATATAAACCGACTCCTAAAATCGGACTTTTGTGATGCATATGTAAACCGATTATGCCTTACTTTCAGAAACAAAATATTCATTACATAGTTTAGGAAATTAGCCCACTACATATATATAGGACTCAGTATGGGAATTCTAGAATTTGACACATCAAATGCCCATCAATGAACCTCTGAGCACGTCGATACAACGTCGTATATTCTTTGTGGTGAATGAACTTTCTTTCCCCATTACGAATTCTCCATAACCCGTTGAAACGTTCCAGCTGAAATTCAATGAATTATTATATGTTAGTATGTGAAACTAGTGTAGTTGACATGGGTATAAAAATGATAGCATTACTCACTTTTTCCCTAAGAGGAGCTCTTGGATGATAGTGGTACGCCATATTTCTAACTATTACGTACTCTCGCATTGCCCCTTTAATGTATTGGAATCGAAATGCCAAGTCTCTCCATTTGCGGTTGTTGGGATTCGCGGTACGCCCATAAAAGAACTCTTTAACTCTCTTCCAAAACATTGAATAGATTTCATTCGGACATTCACGGAACGTATTAGCAAAGGATTTAACGAGACACAAATCTTCATGCGGATCCCATTCCATTTTCTAGGCTAAGTGTGTGATATGGGAGTGGGTGAAAGAGGTTGTCTTTATATAGATAAGGACTCAACGGCTATTTTTTTCAAATTCAAATCAAACAATCGGATTTTATGTATGTCCACATAAACCGATTATGTCCTTACAAAATCATATAAATTGTGCCTCTCAACGGGCTTTCTTAATGCACATTTAAACCGATTGTCAAAGTTACAGAACTTTTCTTCTTAGCAATCGGGCTACATATTGGTTGATGAAAACCGATTCTTGGCTTCAAAAGTTACAGGAGTTTTCTTCATCACAATCGGGTTTGATAAAGTTAAATGTAAACCGATTCTGAAACTGAACCTCTGGGAAATTGTCAGAATCGGGTTACATATAGTTATATGTAACACGATTCTGATAGAAAAATGCTAGGATCCTGAAATTATTTCAAACACATTAAGTCATTCATAAAGTAGAAACCAGATTAAGTCATTCATAGACTAGGAGTGTAACCAAACATAATTCGACGATAAGTTTAAGACAAGACATAAGTTTTGACTCCATAATTATCCATACTTAAAGACATAAACATGACTACAACCATTCATTCATGAACATCCCCACCACGACCACGTCCACCGCGTGCTCGTTTAGTAGGTCGGGCGCTGCTCGATACACCTTCAGACATATTTTTGGAAGGGGCTCTTTTTCTCTTCTTCTTTGGCTCATCCTCTTCCTCCTCCTCCTTAGAATCATCCTCGTCCTGCTCCCCAAACTTTGCACCTGCTTCTACATCTTAGAGACTGTTCAATTCATCAATTAGCTTTTCATTGGCCTTTACATTTTTCCCTTCCCTGATTTCCATCTTTGCCCGGGTTATCAAGTATTCGACTCGTCTTTCTATGTTTCAATTTCAAATAACAAACATTCAATATATAATGCTAAAACCATTAACAAAATCGTAATTGAGTAACAATACACACCAAGTATTCGAGAGACGTATCTTTCTCCTCTATCATGGGCCTCTCATCTACTCGTATCACTCGAGTATGCGAAACATTGAGGTACCACGGCATGTAACCCGCAATTGCATCGTCATCTGTTCGAGAAGGACCAACCAAAGGATATTTGTGAAACGCTCTGTTATCCCAATACTCACATGATGGCAAAGGCTTGAGAACAATGACAATATCACTGTCATGTGCTTTCGTTTTGTGTCATTGAATTTGAAATCCTTGTGCGCCTTTGGGATTCTTTGTATGTAACCGCATTGTCTTGCGACTCTCGACGGGTTGTACATTACATATCCTCTTGGGTGAAACAAAATCCCATGATATTCACTTTGGTCTGAGCACCCAACCATCTTTCCTTTTCCTTTAGCTGAAGCCTCCTTGTAAGGATCAAAGACAACATCCTTCGTCGTCAAGTTGTCTAACTGGCGTCTCAAATTCAAATAATCCATTTTTTGTTTCTTCGGCTTACTTCTGTAGGTGTACTTGGTTCCATACTATTGTCTGTCCCAATCCTTGTTCTCAAAAGCCCTTTTAGCAAATATTGGGAAGTGCAAATATATCCACGCCTGCAGAAAAGCCATATTCCCTCCGAGTTGGTTCCTTTGAGCCCTAGAAGCCTTTCTCAACTGCGTCAAAGAGTGTGCAAGGATGGCAGTGCCCCAAGAGTAGTCCTAGAATCGGTTTACTCGATATACATATAAAGTTCGTTTCTAAACTATACAATCGGTTTTTTTGAAGACATATGTAATCCGATTCCTAAAAAAAAGATCCAGGAACAGTGGCTACCACAATCAGGTTATTTATACAATAACGTTCCCCGTTTCCTTTTCACATACAGAACAATCGGGCTATAATTTTATGAACAAAATCCGTTTCTAATAAGAATCGGTTTACTTCTTGACTAACGTAATCCGATTCTGTGAACACTGAAATTTTTTTATTTCAAAATTCTCGATTTCTAACCTAAAGCATGTTACTAAAACATAGTTTAGAGGATTGGGTTCATAGAAAAGTACCTGATTCGACCCATTTCTTCCTCATGTGCGATACGAGCGGCTTCGGATTGTTCTTGCACTTCCCTCGTTCTATTTCGAATCGCTTCAACAAGTTCGGGATCGTCGTCGCTAGAATAATTCCTGTTAGTAGCATACTTCATTCTTGTTGTTGGTTTCGACATTTTATAGAAGAAAGAAAAGAATAATCGTCGTCGATCATCGACGATTTTTGGTTTGAAAAAAATGGAAAAAGAGGGAGCGGAGGAGGAGATGAATCGGTTTTTATGTTAAAAATAAAAACTGATTTTTTGTTAGTTAGGCTTATTAAGGATTGATGGGGATAATTTAGTAATATTAATATTTTTTGAGGGTAATTTTGGTAGTTTACATAAACATTAGACACCCCTTATCATTTGAATTGGTTGGATGAAATAATCTATAGGCATAGGCCCAATTTAGCCGGGTAAAATAAGAGATCATATATCTTTCATTATACCAGTATTGCAAATCAACTGACCAATAATAAATATGTACATATTTCCATGGTTGATATTGATAACGGTTTTTTTTTTCATGGAAAACAACTTATATATATTCCTATGAAGGTTTAAGTAGTATACTGCCGTCACAATGATGATATCAACGTAGTGTATTTCCCTCAAAATAAAAATAAAAAAGCAAGGTAGTGTATCCATGTTAATCAAATGTAAGTATACTATTGGTACTTGGGTCTATTGGTACTTGGGCTAAACTCCATCCGTAGCATACATCATTTTTAATAAGGTACGTACGTACAGAGTTTTGGACTAGCGAATTGCCTGTGCTTTATTTGGTACATCTTGGCATGTTTTTTTATTTAAGAATTTGCGAAATGGATGATCCAGTTGATGGCAAAAAGTTCCTGTATAGAGGTTTCAGTGGATGGTACTGTTAAGTGGAGGACAAACATTGAAAAAGCCAATAACCATAATGTCTAATTTATTACTTTAAAATGATGCAGGTAAGTTAATTCAGAAATAGCCTTTTGTTTTTAAGGTTCTAATTTATATGGTCAATTAACATTTTCTCAAATCGATCCGTATCAGTAGCAGCACAAATGACATTTTCATGGTTTATTTTTTAAACTAACCACCAAACACTAAAATGCCGGTACAGTGTCACTCTATGATTGTTTGGTATACAATTTAATGACCTTTGCAAATACGTTGAAGCTACGTAAGACAAAGGTACATGCTGATAATCATAAATTAGAAGGAAATTTTGGAAATGAAGAGCTTTGATGAAACATATATCTAACTAAAAATAGTGTTCGAGTTTCAGTCATTAGAGAATTTGAGAATCTTTAAAGAATTCAATAATATATATACTTAGCATCTTTAAGTCGATAGCTACCGGTTTTCATTTTATTTTTTTGGTACAGAAAGTTAATGAGTGTTGTAAAATTATCAGGTAAGATTTTCAAATATATTTGCAACTATTTAGTGATCATGAGGTAGTTAATCAGAACTGTTTTGGGAAACGGTAGAGACTTAAAGGATGAGTATCCAAGGGTTTTTGAGATTAGTTTGGAAAATTAGCAGGCTACTGTTAGTGAAAGGAAATGTGGTGATTGACAGTTTAGAGCCTCACGCTCCGTACATGATTACATCCAGTTGAAAGTATCAGTTTTACTGGAACTTGAGCACGAGTTGTCTTGCAAGATGGGGATATTCTGGATCCGAACATGCCAAGCTTATATAATTATCTAAGAACCATACGTTAAAGAAATTTCTTTGCACAAATCAAAATGTTCTTCCGCACTAGTTCATTACTTCCACATGGAAGGAATCCGGAGTAAAAATCATCATTGTGTACCAAAAACGCTGATGATAGAGATTTTTACCGTATCGTTAGTTTTGCAACATTTTCTTTTTGTAACATGTAATAAGAAATAACTGAATTTTTATGACTAAATATTTCTACTTGTTATCGTGGTATTTGTGGATTTACTATGACACATTACCCATGGCTCATCTTTCATGTAGACATGTTGTTCTTTGCATCCTGGACATGCCATATAATACCAGGGGGATCTTGCCTCAATTCCAATCCGGAAAATGGGTCATTTGTCCAAATATTTTTAAATCACGGTTCAAATGGACGAGTAAAAAATAGTTTGGGTGAAATGGCCAAAAAAATAGCAAGGATGAAACTGGATGCATCCTAGCTTAAATTTAAAAAATAGCAAGGATGAAACTGGATACATCATGTGTAAATTAAAAATAAGAAAAAATATTTGAAAATGGGCACGATGAAACTGGTTACATCCTGCCTATTTTTACATTTTTGTCCATTTAAACAGTATCAAAATCTAACTGTCCATTTCACCCAGGAATTATTGATTTTGGTCTTTTTAACCAATTTTGTGATTCCAATAATGGTTCCTTTAACGTTAAAGGTTGCGCCCTACATTGCATTGGACTCTTTTATACGATATTTTTCTGCACTGAAGTATAATTTAAATTGAACCACTTTTTCGGATCTCACCATAAACTTGCCCTTGTCATGTAATATTTTTAGTTATTCGTCGAGTGTTTTACGATTTCCAAACATCAATTCTTCCTTTGTTTGTTTTGGAATTCCTGAAACATATATCTTATAGTGGTATATATTTCTTGTCGCCAACATATCAATGTTAAAATCATCAATAATTTATTACACATTAAGTTGGTCAATTCAAACATGTGTTTCTCATAACATACATTTTCCGTATGAGTTTCCAAATTTGGTACATAGAGATTTATGTATACTCCTGTAGCTTTACAGGACTGTCGAAAGATCTATCATGTGATCATTCACATTATTCGCAATGCAAATCTCAAATTAAAAATTAAATTGTTTTAATTTGTGTTAAAAAATGTTGTACTGTCATATGCCTTTCAATCTATGTTAAAGTATGTCGTTAACCTTAATTTAATTTGAGTGTTATACATACTTTGAAACTGCTCAACAATTGTCAAAGTTATTATTATTATTCGACTATCCCTATCATTTTTCATAGTAGAATCACTTAGTTGCGCGGTCAAATTTTCCCATGTAGTGGTCAGATTAATCCCATCATTAACCCTTTTAGAAATTCCATTGTGGCTTTGTATAAGAACATCACGTGCGGCAGCATCAGTTTCAATTTTTCTATGTGATAATTTTTATTACGCACCGACGACGATGAGGTTTCCCCCTTTGTTGTGGTGGGGCTTCACCCCGCACCCAATCCCGACTTGAGTATAAAGACAAAACCATTAACTGAATAAGTTTTGATAATCCAGGGTATGATTTAATTTCAGAATTTCAACATATGTTTTCACTGATTATGTCAAGCATCTTTGTAAATTAGAATCTTTTAATGTTGCTATGTTTTTCTGAAATTTTTTTCGTGCTTTTAAAAGACAATCAATGCTGGGAACCAATGCTTTAGCTCATGAAATTAATCCATTCCTTGTATAAAAGAAATGTTATATCATGATTATTTATCCTTGAATGAGAGATTAGCGTCTTTGACTCTTCTTAATTTTAAGGAGAATGATAGATATATTAACCGATGAATATGAACATTTTCTTTTTCTTTTGTAACTTGGCATACCTTGGAAGCTGAAGCTACTGAGCCTACTCGCTTGAGCAGATCAAGACCATTCCCACAATAAAGTTATAAGTATTTATATAAGAAGAGTTTTTCATGAAATCTCCAAATTCTTGAGTGGAGACTCGATCCGATGACCTCCTACTTGAAAGTCAGACTCCTGACCAACTGGGCTAATCCCAAATAATTAACCTTATTTTGTCTTAGTTTGCATTTTGCATTATTTATTTTCTTAATACTGATAATTGATCCTGCATATACCACTGGTACTTGACTTGAGAGATTATGTAAAGGACAATCGCGCTCGAATATGTTTAGATGCACCTCATTATTCGAATGTCTTCTATGTTGCAAAGAGAAATGAACATATCTTAATTGTTTTATTTACTCGTACTCATGCTCGGACCGTCTTGTAATACGTCTATATGGTAGAAAAAATATGGTCGTTATGCGCCATCATGGGCACCTCCCAGCACAGCACGTGAGTTACCCCAGCACGGCACAACATGTTAACTTAATGTGTTGTGCTGGGTCAGAATAATCGGCACAGTAGCACAACACATGGCACGGATAAGCACGTGGCACAACACGACACATCACATCCTAACATGTATAGCATACTATACAATACGGTACAACACCACACATTCTTTTTTCTTCTATATTTCACAAAAGAATGTTTGTTTTAACCATTTTTTGACATTTTATCTTTGTTGTGTTAAATTATTTCAATAACAACACATATAACATCCAAATATGTTGAAAATATTTATTTCGAAAAATATAAAATAAATGTGCCAGGCACATCAAGCTCTCAAACACGACACAACACGGCACGCCATAATTTTTAGCACAGCACGACAGATAACACTTACGGCGGGCTGACCACTTAATGGGTTGTGCCGGCACGGTTTACACCTCTACTGCCGCCATGGCCCAATCATCTTGTTGCAACTCGTATACTTTACTAAACACAAATGGACAAAAGAAGCCAACACTGTCACCCTGCTAATTAATCATGTCATGTGACACAAATGTGGTAATGATAAATTAATTGTCACCGACAACTCCCTTATAAATCATGGGATCTGTTTATTTTAGATCTAATAATGGTACTGAATTTGTCAAAGGTTCACTTCCTATTTTTCCATCTTTGTCAGGTGTATCAACTGTTTGTGATGCTTGTCAATATGCTAAACAAGATCGCTTACCTTTTCCTAAGTCAACATCTGTTTCTAGTGAACCATTTGCTTTAGTTCATTCGGATTTATGGGGTGCTGCACCTATTGATTCATATGATGGATACAAGTATTTCTTAGTATTAATTGATGATTTTTCTCGAGCAACTTGGTTATACTTATTGAAATCAAAAACTGAAGTGTATTCTGCGTTTATGGAGTTTCATGCTATGGTGGTTACTCAATTTTGTGCGAAAGTTAAGGTGTTTAGATCTAATAATGGTACTGAATTTGTCAAAGGTTCACTTCCTATTTTTCTTAAAAATCAAGGGATTATCCATCAGTCTAGTTGTGTGGGAACGCCCCAACAAAATGGGGTAGCCGAAAGGAAAATTAGACACATTCTTGAAACAGCCAGGGCCATTATGCTTCATATGAATGTACCAAAAAAATACTGGTCTCATGGGGTTTTAACGACTACCTATCTAATTAATCGAATACCTAGTCGTATTATTTAATTCAAGTCTCCACTAGAAGTCTTAAAGGGTCACAAACCTGTTACATCTCACCTGCGGGTCTTTGGTTGTGTTTGTTACGTGCATCTCCAAGAAATTCACCGTGATAAACTAGACCCCCGAGCAACGCGTTGTGTATTTTTTGGTTATTCATCAACCAAGAAAGGATATATATGCTACAATGTTACTTCTCGAAAGTTGGTTGTCTCCCGTGATGTTAGGTTTGTTGAAACAGAATCATTCTTTCGTCCAATGCTTGATTCCGAGAATCGTTCTCAGGGGGAGTATTTCGGTGATTTAACACCTGTTAGTTCTCTACCACTTTCAACTGGTCGTGCTCCGCAAACAAGTGAAACAACCGAAGAGGATACATCTCCAGTTGGTAGTAACATGATCTCTCCCTTAGTATCTGAACCCGAAGAGGTGTATAATGGTGACACAATTTCTTCTGAGATATCATCTACAGAACCATTGGCACCAATTCCTCCTGTTTTACGACGTTTGGGAAGAGACAGTCACCCACCAGAAAATCTAAAAGATTATCTCACATATCACACAGTTTCATACCCTATAGAAGACTATATAACATATGATAATGTCACTCAACCTCATTTTTCATTCTTGAGTTCATTATCAAATGAACGTGAACCCACAAATTTCAGAGAGGCTAACTCAAAACCAATTTGGAGGAAATCCATGAAAGAAAAATTACAAGCTCTTGATGACAATGACACATATGATATTGTCAAATTGCCGGTAGGGAAGAAAACAGTTGGATGTCGTTGGATATACAAGATCAAGTATAAGAGCGACGGAACCATTGAACGGTACAAATCTAGATTAGTGGCTAAGGGATTTACTCAGACCTATGGAGTTGACTACATGTAAACATTTGCGCCTGTAGCAAAAATGAATACATTTCGAGTACTTCTATCTTTGGCAGTCAATCAAGAATGGAAATTGTTTCAAATGGATGTAAAAGATGCGTTTTTACATGGATATTTAGAGGAAGAGGTGTATATGAGTATACCCCCTTGGTCACCCTCAAGAGACTCGGTATGGATATGCTTGTAAACTTAAAAAGGCCATCTACGGTCTTAAACAGTCGCCACGAGCTTGGTATGCGAAGTTGAGTGGAGTTCTCAAGACTAGTAGTTTTAAAACAAGCATTGCAGACCCATCCCTCTTTACTAGAAAAGGAATGTCAGGTACCACTATTGTGTTGGTTTATGTTGACGACATTGTTATCACTGGAGATGATCAACAAGGAGTCCTGAAGTTAAAGGCATTCTTACATAAAAAGTTTGCCATTAAAGACTTGGGTATATTGAAGTATTTTCTTGGAATAGAGGTGGCTTACTCAAATCAAGGTATATTTCTTAACCAAAGGAAATATGTTATAGACATGTTACAGGAGAGTGGAAAGATGGGAATAAAACCATCTGACACACCTATTGATAGTGGCAGCAAACTTGGTGATGATGGAAATCTAGTGTCAGATATTGGTTTGTTTCAGAGATTGGTTGGCAAGCTAATCTATCTGACCATCACCCGCCCAGATATCTCGTATGCAGTGAGTTTGGTCAGCCGATACATGCATGCTCCGAAAATCAGTCATATGCATGCAGTCGATCGAATTATCCAATATCTGAAAGGTTCTCCAGGAAGAGGTATTTGGATGCGGAAAAATGGCCACAGTTCTGTAACGGCTAGTTGCATAACTGCATATACTGATGTTGATTATGCTGGTTGTCCAGTAGAAAGGAAATCTACAACAGGCTTTTGTACCTTTGTTGGAGGAAATCTAGTTACATGGAAGAGAAAGAAACAGAATGTTGTCTCCAGATCAAGTGCCGAGGCAGAATATCGAGCAATGGCATCAACTACTTGTGAGATTATTCGGCTCCGTTCCCTTTTAAGAGATTTAGGATTTGGTTCTTCTCAACCATCAAAATTGTTTTGCGATAATCAAGCGGCAATTCATATAGCATCAAATCCGGTATTCCATGAAAGGACCAAGCACATTGAAGTAGACTGTCATTTTATACGTGAGAAATTGAGTGCCAAAATCATTTGCACTCCCTTTGTTCGCAGTGAGCAACAGTTAGCTGACATCTTCACGAAAGGATTACCAACTGCAAAGTTTCGTGAAATATTGGGCAAGTTGGGTTCAATTGACATTTTCGCACCAACTTGAGGGGGAGTGTTGGCGGAGAAGAGAATATTGAGGATATGATATGGTTATACGCTTTCCCTTGTGTGTTAAGAGTGTGCACACTGTCATTTACTGTGGGTGATATCCTTGCTCTGAATACGTCTTTTGTTTATGGCAAGAATATATCCTCAAGCTCCTATTTAGTGTCGGAGCTTCCATTGTATTTCACATCACTGTAATATGATTGCTTCTCTTCTCCTGTGGATGTAAGCTATGAGCTGAACCACGTAATTCCTGTGTTCTCCGCTGTGTGTTCATATTTTATCTTCCGCCTTATGGCATCTGAGCAGGTTATTGCGATATCTGGTCAGTGATTTCTGAAACCTTCTGAAACTTGTTATTGCTGGATTTTTTTTGTCTGTCATATTTCTTCTTGAAGAGGTTATTGTTCTTCTTTTTTGATCTGAATCAATATATCTTGTTTGATAATGTCGGAGTCCGATTCTAATACAAACATAAAGCTATCTCATGTCCCTCTTAATGGTACCAACTATGTAGCATGGGCAAGAGCTGTGACTTTATCTCTTGGTGGAAAATCAAAACTTGGTTACATTAACGACAAAAATAGTAGGCCAAGTGATGATAAGAAATTAGAAGAATGGATCTCTCAAGATCATCTTGTTATGACTTGGCTTCTTAATTCCATGGAACCAACTATTTCTAATGTTTTTAATTTTTCTGAGTCTTCAAAGGACATGTGGGATTCTATAGAGGAGTTATATGGTAATCAAAATAATGCTGCAAGGATATTCCAGCTGCAACATGAAATTGCAGCAGCAACTCAAGGCGATAAACCCTTTATTGAGCATTATGGGAACTTGAAACGAATGTGGGATGAACTAGCTATTTATCGACCACATAATATAGATCCAAAAGTACTTCTTAAACGCGCTGAAGAAGATAAAATTTTCTCATTACTTCACGGCTTAAAGCCTGAATATGAAGCTCTTAAGAGTCATGTATTTATGAACTCAACTGTTCCTTCACTGTCTAGCATTTGTGCAACTATTCAGCGTGAAGAAACTCGAAAAGAAGTTATGGACTCCAAAGTTGTTCCTGTCAGAGAAGAATCCAGTGCTCTTGCTGTTGAAAGAGGGAAGTCATATGGTAATCTCAATAAGGGCCAAGGGAAACGAGAAATCTACCGTTGTGATCATTGCAATAAAACCGGGCATACAAAGGATCGTTGTTGGCAGCTTCACCCGCACTTAAAACCCATGTTCGACAGCAATAAAAAGAAAGAACAAAAGGATCAAGCCGCTGTAGATGATACTTATATCACTTTAAGTCAGTTGAACCACATTCTTCAACAATATAGTAATTCAACAAAGAGGTCATCTGAAGATCCTTCTACTAATGCCTCAGGTATTCTTCAATCCTATCTTACTTCGAATCATAAAATGAATAGTTGGATTGTTGATTCTGGAGCCACTGATCATATGGAAAACAATCCAGATTCAGTCCAATCATTTATGTCTAATTGTGAAAAGAAAACGGTTTCTGTTGCTGATGGAAAATCTGTACCGATTTTAGGAAGTGGTAAAATTAATATTTTTCCAAACTCTTCAAGTGATGATGCTTTAGTTGTTCCATCATTCCCTGTTCAACTGTTATCGGTTGGGAGAATTACAAATTCATTGAATTGTAATGTTTTATTCACTCCTACATCCGTCATATTTCAGAATCGAACGACGAAGAAATTGATTGGTGAAGGAATATATTCGCATGGACTCTATCTATTTAATCCCTGCAATTCTGTTAACAAAGCTTTACACACTACCAGCTCTTTGGACAACCAGATTCTACATTATCGTTTGGGGCATCCGTCTTCTCGTATTTTGTCGAGTCTTTTTCCATCTTTGTCAGGTGTATCAACTGTTTGTGATGCTTGTCAATATGCTAAACAAGCTCGCTTACCTTTTCCTAAGTCAACATCTGTTTCTAGTGAACCATTTGCTTTAGTTCATTCGGATTTATGGGGTGCTGCACCTATTGATTCATATGATGGATACAAGTATTTCTTAGTATTAATTGATGATTTTTCTCGAGCAACTTGGTTATACTTATTGAAATCAAAAACTGAAGTGTATTCTGCGTTTATGGAGTTTCATGCTATGGTGGTTACTCAATTTAGTGCGAAAGTTAAGGTGTTTAGATATGATAATGGTACTGAATTTTTCAAAGGTTCACTTCCTATTTTTCTTATAAATCAAGGGATTATCCATCAGTCTAGTTGTGTGGGAACGCCCCAACAAAATGGGGTAGCCGAAAGGAAACTTAGACACATTCTTGAAACAGCCAGGGCCATTATGCTTCATATGAATGTACCAAAAAAATACTGGTCTCATGGGGTTTTAACGGCTACCTATCTAATTAATCGACTACCTAGTCGTATTATTGAAATTCAAGTCTCCTCTAGAAGTCTTAAAGGGTCACAAACCTGTTACATCTCACCTGCGGGTCTTTGGTTGTGTTTGTTACGTGCATCTCCAAGCAATTCACCGTGATAAACTAGACCCCCGAGCAATGCGTTGTGTATTTTTTGGTTATTCATCAACCAAGAAAGGATATATATGCTACAATGTTACTTCTCGAAAGTTGGTTGTCTCCCGTGATGTTAGGTTTGTTGAAACAGAATCATTCTTTCGTCCAATGCTTGATTCCGAGAATCGTTCTCAGGGAGAGTATTTCGGTGATTTAACACCTGTTAGTTCTCTACCACTTTCAACTGGTCGTGCTCCGCAAACAAGTGAAACAACCGAAGAGGATACATCTCCAGTTGGTAGTAACATGATCTCTCCCTTAGTATCTGAACCCGAAGAGGTGTATAATGGTGACACAATTTCTTCTGAGATATCATCTACAGAACCATCGGCACCAATTCCTCCTGTTTTACGACGTTCGGGAAGAGACAGTCACCCACCAGAAAATCTAAAAGATTATCTCACATATCACACAGTTTCCTACCCTATAGAAGACTATATAACATATGATAATGTCACTCAACCTCATTTTTCATTCTTGAGTTCATTATCAAATGAACGTGAACCCACAAATTTCAGAGAGGCTAACTCAAAACCAATTTGGAGGAAATCCATGAAAGAACAATTCCAATCTCTTGATGACAATGACACATATGATATTGTCAAATTGCCGGTAGGGAAGAAAAAAGTTGGATGTCGTTGGATATACAAGATCAAGTATAAGAGCGACGGAACCATTGAACGGTACAAATCTAGATTGGTGGCTAAGGGATTTACTCGGACCTATGGAGTTGACTACATGGAAACATTTGCACCTGTAGCAAAAATGAATACATTTCGAGTACTTCTATCTTTGGCAGTCAATCAAGAATGGAAATTGTTTCAAATGGATGTAAAAGATGCGTTTTTACATGGAGATTTAGAGGAAGAGGTGTATATGAGTATACCCCCTTGGTCACCCTCAAGAGACTCGGTATGGATATGCTTGTAAACTTAAGATGGCCATCTACGGTCTTAAACAGTCGCCACGAGCTTGGTATGCGAAGTTGAGTGGAGTTCTCAAGACTAGTAGTTTTAAAACAAGCATTGCAGACCCATCCCTCTTTACTAGAAAAGGAATGGCAGGTACCACTATTTTGTTGGTTTATGTTGACGACATTGTTATCACTGGAGATGATCAACAAGGAGTCCTGAAGTTAAAGGCATTCTTACATAAAAAGTTTGCCATTAAAGACTTGGGTATATTGAAGTATTTTCTTGGAATAGAGGTGGCTTATTCAAATCAAGGTATATTTCTTAACCAAAGGAAATATGTTATAGACATGTTACAGGAGAGTGGAAAGATGGGAATAAAACCATCTGACACACCTATTGATAGTGGCAGCAAACTTGGTGATGATGGAAAGCTAGTGTCAGATATTGGTTTGTTTCAGAGACTGGTAGGCAAGCTAATCTATCTGACCATCACCCGCCTAGATATCTCGTATGCAGTGAGTTTGGTCAGCCGATACATGCATGCTCCTAAAATCAGTCATATGCATGCAGTCGATCGAATTATCCAATATCTGAAAGGTTCTCCAGGAAGAGGTATTTGGATGCGGAAAAATGGCCACAGTTCTGTAACGGCTAGTTGCATAACTGCATATACTGATGTTGATTATGCTGGTTGTCCAGTAGAAAGGAAATCTACAACAGGCTTTTGTACCTTTGTTGGAGGAAATCTAGTTACATGGAAGAGCAAGAAACAGAATGTTGTCTCCAGATCAAGTGCCGAGGCAGAATATCGAGCAATGGCATCAACTACTTGTGAGATTATTCGGCTCCGTTCCCTTTTAAGAGATTTAGGATTTGGTTCTTCTCAACCAGCAAAATTGTTTTGCGATAATCAAGCGGCAATTCATATAGCATCAAATCCGGTATTCCATGAAAGGACCAAGCACATTGAAGTAGACTGTCATTTTATACGTGAGAAATTGAGTGCCAAAATCATTTGCACTCCCTTTGTTCGCAGTGAGCAACAGTTAGCTGACATCTTCACGAAAGGATTACCAACTGCAAAGTTTCGTGAAATATTGGGCAAGTTGGGTTCAATTGACATTTTCGCACCAACTTGAGGGGGAGTGTTGGCGGAGAAGAGAATATTGAGGATATGATATGGTTATACGCTTTCCCTTGTGTGTTAAGAGTGTGCACACTGTCATTTACTGTGGGTGATATTCTTGCTCTGAATACGTCTTTTGTTTATGGCAAGAATATATCCTCAAGCTCCTATTTAGTGCCGGAGCTTCCATTGTATTTCACATCACTGTAATACGATTGCTTCTGTTTTCCTGTGGATGTAAGCTATGAGTTGAACCACGTAATTTCCAAGGACACATTTCTGAGGCACTGTTGAATCAGTGATCGATGCTATTTGTGGAAACTGGTTGTTTGACAAACCTTGTTAATGTTTTTCCCATCGCAATTTTTCTTGTTTTTATTTTTCTCTTCGTGCCTGTTGTGCGAAGGATCGTAATATTGAAGTACCCTCCTTTTGATCATGTCCAAATACACCTTTCTGAATCACAAAATGAGTAACCGATGCTATATGTGGAAACTGATTGTTTGGCCATTGATTAGCTTCCACATCACTGTACGAACCTTCTACGAACTGTGTAGCACAAATTTATTTTAGTATATTAAAAATTACAAAAATACTATAATGCCGCTAAATCAAAGAATCACCCTGTGTAATTATTTGCCTACACTAAATAACTTAATCAAAAAACCCATTGTCCAATACTAATACTCCCTCCGTGCCTATTGTATAAGCGAAGTCCAAATTTTGTATTACTCCTATTTACTTACTTGAGAATCATCACCATTAAGTGAAACAGGAAACAACATAAAAATTAATAAAAATCAAAAAAGTTTGTTAATATAACAGATTTTAACTATTCCGCCTACATTACTGCCATGTGTTCTTATGTTCAAGTTCTGAAAATTTGAGGGGTGTCATAAATTTAAGGTGGAATACAGATTATAACAAACTTGATCTGAGAAAATACCTGATCCGAGCACGATTTGGTTCGCAGGAGAAAAGGGAAAGAAAAGCTATGCCTCAGGGTGCACAAAGATACACACGGATTTGGAATCCAGTTAAATTTAGTTAGTTTTCTTTTTTCTGCAAGTAATAAGAAGGATGTTAGTCTTTTTAAAAAGCCGAGCTGTATTAGGACACGCCTTCTTGTGTTGTCTCCTATCGGACGTTCGTCAGACACTTGTGCGTTTGCTTTCAATTAGCATTTGTTTTGGATTAGGATTCTTAGGCTCCCTCTCTTCTATATATATATATATATACTCTTGGCTTCTCTGTTGAACCACAGTTTCTCATCCTCCTAACAATCAGATTGATTCAGAGAAAGTTGCTCAGCTAACAATCTCTTAGGTGTTTTTTTCTCAATGTCTCAGGATAGTGGTTGTTGGGTTGAGGGAAACAACTTAGTTTTAATTGACATATTACGCAGACTTCCTCCGAAATCCTTGATGAGATTCAAGTCTGTATCTAAACGTTGGAGATGGATGATTACACAAGATCGTTACTTCATTGATCTACACTTTACATCATCGAATAGTACTAACACCAGCACCTTCGTTATTTATCCAACCCACCGTGCTGCTATATATCCAACCCATCGTGCTTCTGTATCCATACAAATCAGTCGTATTTTATTCTCCGAACAGGACTTGGTGTTTGATGATCGTCCAAGTGAACTACCAGACACCACCAAAATTACTCCAAGTTATTATTCCAGTGAAGACATAACACTTTATGTCCGGTCCTGCATATTAATGCTCGAACCTGTGGGCGGTTTGATCTGTTTTGTCAACTTAGATGAACATGGTTATGTTATCATCTATAATCCCTGCACCAGACAAAAAACACCATGGATTAAACCAGCAAGTACTCGAGAACTCAGTATTGATCCTAAAGTACAATTTCGTCGCAAAAAGAAAACTGGACTTTACAAGTATATGTTTGGATTTGGAATTGACCCAGCCACTAAGCAACACAAAGTGTTTTCCGCATATGATATTTCTGTAAGGTACTTTCCTTTCATGATTGTTAGCCATGAATTCGTTTGTGAGGTCTTAACAGTAGGTGATAATATATGGAGAAAGATCGATGGTAACCGAGTTCCATCGAACATTGCAGTTAGTAGCGAAACTGTTCATGTGCATGGTTCTATATATTGGATGTGCTGCCAGGCGGGGCAAGACAAGAATGATGTCATAATGGTATTTGATCTTGGAAGCGAGACGTTTAGAGAGATTGTAATCCCTAGTTTCATCCTTGATCTCTGGCACTCGAATATACAAGTACAGTTGGTTCGTAAGTTAGTAGAAGTGGATGGACACATAAGTGTTTCAGTCCGAGAAGGAGACGACTGCCTCAACATGTGGATTTATAATGATATCGGTGTCGTGAGTGGTACTTGGGATAAAAAAACGATCCAGATGCCTTGTCTCTGGAGTGACATAAAATATGTAGATTTGAAAGCCATTAGCGGCTTAGACATGATAGTCGTAAAAACCTTACGAGAATCTTCGGCTTCCTTTCTTCCTGAGCAACAACGTGAAGAGATCCATTATTACAACCGTAAAGAGAAGAAATATTGTAGAAATCGGTTTGAGATTTTATTAAATCCTATTGCTTCCCCAGCTAAAAGCTATTCTATTACACCTTTCTTCGAGAATTTATTGCCGGTTAAGGCTGTCAACCATCCGACTATATTACCTGTGTTGCAAGAAAAGTGATGGTTTCACCTTTTTCCTTGTAACGGATAGGTCAAATTGAAAATTTAAAAATATCATTTTCCCTGGAATAAAGAAAGTATTATGTTTTAAACAGTGCATATGAGAAGGTTTTTTTTTCTTTCTTTGGCCTCTAATGGATACAATTTTTAAGTTTTTGAGACTTGGGGTTGGAATGTATTGAAAGGACGCTGTAAAGAGACATGGAATATATTTCACACTTAATAGCAAAACTACATACAAATCCTTTTGACTCTTTCTTAATGTACTCATACAAAATTAATAAACTATGATCGAAGTTAAAGTAGCTTTCAGAATTAACAATAAATAATTTGACAGTTATCATTGTAATACAGTGATAAAATTATTCGGTGACGATATCATAGACCTGAGTTCGAAACTCGTCAGTATTCAAGTGGGGGATTTTATTTTTCTTTTCCTAGCTATCCGGACTTATAAATAATAGACCTCTTTGAGGTTTAAACTTTAATATAACCTTCGATTTTAAAAAAAAAATTGAGACATTTTTTATCTTCATATCATCATGCAAACATTTGTGAATACTGAGTGTAGCCATAATGCCAGATGTATACTATTACACACCGATGCACATCTTGGATCTTTTCACCATTTCCATGATACCCCGTGAAACATGTTTATTTCTTAGGACTTGGCATGATATATAAGATACACACAACTTACCTCAAACTCGGGTTTTGGTCTGATAATGTAATTTTTGGCTACAATCCTCTGGTCACCTAGTGACAAGTAAATTTTTAGCCGATGTCACTGTAATACAGTGGTAAAGTTATCGGTTGATGATACCAGTGATCTGAGCTCGAAACTCGTCAGCACCAAATTCTTTATCAATCAAAGAAAAGTAATATTTTATACCAGCCTGTCACACCTTTATCCAATCGTTGATCCGTACTTCTTCAGATGCTGAAGGTAGCCTGTGGTACATCTCGATAAAACTAAAAACATGAAAAGCCTTTGGTATGGTGAGTTTTTTATTTCCTTCAAAAGATATTAAAGAAACTTAAAGTGCCTACGCGTAAAGTAAATACGGATAGTCTTACGAGAATTCGTGGCTTCCTTTCTTCTTGAGCAATAACATAAACTAATCCATTATTACAACCGTAAAGTAAAGAAATATTGTAGAAATCCGTTTGAGATTTTATTAGATCGTATTGCTTCCTCCGATAAGAGCTATTCTATTACACCTTTCTCCGAGAATCTATTGCATGTTAAGGCTGTTAACCATTTAGCATTCGACTCTAGCGGGTTGCATGTATAGTAGAACTTCGTTAAATTAATCTGTGATAAATTAATAACTTTGCTAACATAAAAAATTTTGTCGGTCCCGATTTGAGCCAGTGTGCTAAACTAATAATCCCGCTAAATTTGTAATATAATAAGAATTTTATGTTTCCAATAGGGCCCAACTGATATATTAATTGATAATCAGTGTTCAATTATATCATGGTGTTTATTAAAATAGGCGTTTAAGGTTATTTGTTTTTGTTCACATTTATTATACATCGTACTTCATCTTTAATTTTTTGTACTTCCTTGAGAAGTTCCGAAATGATATTATTTTTTTTTTCTTTTTCTTTTTTTTGTTTTAATTTTAATGTTAAAGCATATACATCTATACACACAATATGTCATAAAATAATTTGAATTAAAAATAAAATCTCTAAATATTTGATATTACACACTTATTTTAGAAATTTAAGTTAAATTTGGTATGTTTCGATATAATAATAAGTTATTAATTTATCGATAAATTAATACTTCGCTAAATTGGTAAAATTTAGCAGTCCCAAGACTATTAGTTTATCGAAGTTTTACTGTATATGTGCTCGGATGCCATCATCAAGAAAAATAAGGTTATATATTACTACCTCCATTTCAGGAAAAGTGATAGTTTCATTTTTCTTGAAATGGATAGGTCAAATTAAAAACGTAAAAGTATCATTTTTCCTGAAACGAAGAAAGTATTATTTATTAAAACAGTGCATATGAGAAGGTCGTTCTTCTTTCCTTTTTCATTTTTCTTTTTTGGCTTTAAAAGAATAACTCATGAATTTAAGTGCAGCTCTTTTGGTCGAACCCTTTCTAGTTTGTTGAGATCTTGGTGTATCAAGTAGTGCATCCTCCATATATGATCTAGTTGGAGGATGCATTACTTGATACATCAAGGTATCAACAAATACCAGTGAGGAGGAAGTCAGGGGTTTAATCCCCGTCACCGTGAAGATTGTTGGAAAAACGATTAATAAAATTGATTTTTAAAAGTTTTAATAAAATAATAATTAATTGTTTCTTTTTTGAATGAAAAACTTATTAGTCCTACATCGTGGAGTTTCCACTCTTTAGTTGATTTAAAAGACTATATAAGATTTGTAGTCCCACATCGGGGAGTTGCTCTTCTTAAGTTATATTTGTCAATTATATAAACAAATTCACTACTTTTGTAAAATCCATGGGAAGGGGGTTTCTCTATATTTTAGAAGGACCCCCAAGGGAAAATATTTTTATATTGCTTCCTTAAGCGTTCGAGATTTTCCTTAATGGTTTTTCGGAGTTGCCAAGCTCAAGTTGAGCATCTACTACATATGCTAGTAGTAGGTGTAGTAGGGTGTTTCATCCTTAAGATATTCGTCCTGTGGGGGCTATAGCATCACTCTTGAATGTAGCCGGGTGTTAATGTCTTAAGGGCAGCGTATTGAACACGTGACTCACTCTGTTTTCCAAAGTTTTGTCTTGTTGTTGTTGCGAAGATATGGGGAGCATGTTCGTTTCGTCAAAGCAATCATTTCCATTATAAAGGAGCTAAGTATCAATAACTTTTGCTTATTTGATTTTTTTTTTGTTTTTGATTATTGCACCCAACAATCTTAAAACATTAGTATTCATAATAATCGAAAACGATTGATTGGTTTGTGAATCATGGATGTTAATTGTGGAGTGAAAAACAAAAACGAATTTCTGGTCAGCTGTAGAATTTCAACTTTAGATTTTAATCTAGAAGGAATTATCTTTTTGACCTAATGTAGTAGGCATCCTGATAGTTACCCATATAAAATTTCGGAGTTTTTGGAGTTGTAAAAGTATTTTTTTTGATATTTTACAAAACAGTGAAACGTTCCTGAAAAATTATGACGAGCAGAAATTTGTTGTTAACTAAAGTAGTTTTTATGGGGTAACCATGAGTTTTTTGAAATGTTGATTCAAAGGAAGTTTGTAAATATAGATGTTATCTTCAAAAATCATATTTTATTTTCCGATTCGGAACTAAGGTTTGTGAGATGTGGTGTTTTAGGTGATTGGGAAATTACCGTTTCCTAGTCAGAGTATAAACGAAGATTGTGACATGAAACTGGAAAGGGACATGGCTAACAGGCGCATGTGGATGAACACAAATTTTTCAAAGCTGATAAAGGTGGGAACATCAAATGCAACTCTAAGCGTAGTCTTCTTAAGAAATGTATGTTTCGTAAACCTGAATCTAGCATTACTTTAATTAAGGGTGATTTTTATGTGTGTAAAATCCTATCCATACGACACTAAATTTTAGACAGCATAAAAACCTTAATAAGTAGAAAATTAATGTTAATTTAGTTGAAACAAACTAGAACGAGTTCAGTGGCATGATGTCGGAAGTTATTTTAATAACCAATTTGAGAGATTGGTGGGTGGACTTTGGAGCCACCAAGCATGTTTTGTTGAAACAAAGACCTGTTCACCTTCTATCAGAGGATAGAGGATGTTGAGAAACTCTTTATGAGTAACTCATCTGTAACAGAGGTTGCATAAAAGGAAAAGGTCGAGCAGAAGCTCATATCTGTAATATTCTCACATTGAATGAAGTTTTCATGTTCCAGGCATATGCAAGAATCTTTTATCTTATTCTGTTGTAGATGGTAAAAGATTTAAATTAAATCTAGAAAACTTGTTGTAACTAAGGGCACTGATTTTTTAGGCAACGATTAATAGACTTGGGGTTTATATAAGCTTAATGGAAAAAAACTGATGAAGTGAACATAGTTGATTCTTGTGTTTTCTTTTGTGTGATTGAATGTTTTGCATGGTATACTTGGAAATGTAAACTGATAAGTCAATGCTTAACTGGCAAGCATAGACTGCGTACCCAAATTTAGTTTGGATTTTTTAACACAAAAGTGAAATCTTTGAAGAATCAAAATATGCTATAAAACCTTTTAGCACAAATGTTCAAAGTAATTATAAGCCCTTAGAATTAATTCACTTAGGCCTAGTTGACATGAGTTCAACCCAAAACCACTATGGTAAAATATGGTTTATAACTTTCGTAGATGATTGTACGAGGTACTATCTTGTATACTTGCTTAGGGATAAGGATGATGCCTTAAAATCCTTAAGATGTATAAAGTTGAAGTTCAAAACCAATTAGAAGCCTTGAACCTAATAACTGTATCCTTAAGCAGATGATAATTTTCATGTTGATTTCAGGATTACCTGCGGCCTTGTGGGGGGAGGCAGTTCTCTTAACTAGTATATCCTGAATAGATTACCCTTTAAGGATCAGATGAAACTCCATATGATTTATGGAAAGGTAGATGACCTTCTTATGAATGCGTCAAAGTGTGGGGGTGTTTGACTAAAATTTTCATTCCCCTTTCTAAAAGAACTAGATAAAAACCAAAAATTTTGATTGTATCTTCATATATAGTATGCTGAATATACTTCTACATGTAGATTTTTGGTTGTATGTTCTGATTTTTCAGACTTTGGTGTGATTTTTTCTGATTTGGTGTGAAATTATTACGGAATCTAGGGATGATGAGTTCTTTGAACATGTTTATTCTTAATCTTGTAACTCATTAAAGATGTGATGTTGATCCCCTAGATTTATTTTCAAATAGTCAGAACTTATCTTAAAGGAAGATGAAGTTGAGGTTGATCCTAAGAGAAGTAAAATAATAGACTTGAGACTTCTTATGAAGCCGACTTCATAACATGCCTAGCTTAGTCTGAGCCCCAGACTTGTAAAGAATCATTGACATCTACTGAAACCCCATTCTGGTAAAAAACTTCATTTAGTGAAAGGGACTCAGTCCGTCGGAACCAGACTTGTCCATGAGATGTAAATGAGTTTTTAAGAGGAAACGTTAGGTAGATGGAACTGTGGAAAAATATTAGGATCCAAAAAGGCTATAAATTAAAATAAGGCGTAGATTTGCTTGATTCATATTCGCTTGTGACGAGAACTACTTCTGTCAAGATGCTATTTGATATTGCTTCCATAAACAAATTGGAGATACATCAGATGGATGTTAAGACAGCTTTCTAAACCGTGAATTAGATAAAGAAATTTACATAGACCAACCTGAGGACTTTGTAGTGAAAGGTTATGAAGACAAAGTTTGTATGTTGAACAAATCTTTGTACGGTTTTTAAAAAATAAGCACGTAAACAATGACATGTAAAATTTAATTATGTGATAATGAGTAGTGGATTTAAGTTAATGAATCTGACAAGTATATTATAAGTAACTTGTTAAGGATGCATGTGTGATTGTATGCTTGTATGTCGATGATATGCTTATACTTGATACAAACATAGATGTGATTCCACTAAAAACATGAACTGAATGAGAATGTTAACTTGAAAGACTTAGGCCCTTTTGATGTAATATTAGGGATGAGGATTAGAAGATAAACAAACTTTTATAGTCTTAGTCATTCTCATCGTGTTGAATTGTGCTTAAGAGATACAATTAATATGATTGTAAGCCTGCTTGTACCTCGTATGATTCTTCTTGTATACTCAAGAAAAATAAGGATAATGAAGTATCATAACTTGAATACTCAAGAGTTATAGGGTGTCTGATGAATTTAATGAACTGTAAGAGTCAAGACACTGCCTATATAATGAGTAAGTTAAGTAGATATAATTGTAGTATAGAGCAAGAGCATTCAGATGCACTGAGTAGAGTATTATGGTACCTAAAATAGTCTATTACCTTTTGTTTGATTTCTGAAAGGTATCTTGTTGTCCTTGAGGGACTTTGTGAAGCGAACTAGATAGTTGCTCATAGGATTCTAAGTCTACGAGTGGATATGTTTTCACTCTAGCAGGAGGGTTAATTTTTGGAAGATTTCCAAACATATATATATTGCTCAATTCATTATGAAATCTGAGAGTATTGCGTTAGATAAAGCACGAGAGGGGGCCGAGTGCCTAAGATGCTTTTTAGAAGACATTCGTCTCTGGCATGGGCCTGTGCCAGCTATATCTATACATTGTGTTAGCCAAGCTGTAATAGTTAAAGCTAAGAAATAACTAATCTCAATCGGTGTTATTTCCATTGATTGGATAAAGTCCAAGGAGAATTTCGCGCAACCTTTGACGAAAGGTTTGTACAAAGAGATAGTTAAAAATGCATCGAGGGGGTTGGGGCTTAAGCTCATATATTAAACTTGCCATGGAGGATACTCAACATAGCTGACTGGAGATTGATTAAGGATTTTCTGGGGTTATAGTAATGAGGTTCAAACTCTCGGACTTGTGAAGGATAATTTTTTAGATTTAATTAAAAAATATATATATACAATAAAAATATTAACAATGGTGAGAGTTACTGGGGCTTATGATTCGGCCAAATTCATTTCTTAAGGTTCAAATAATAATTCTTTTATCAATAATAGCTCGAAAAATATATTAAATATATTGACTCTAATTTATTGCCAAGGTAGATTCTCAAAATATTAGGTGTAAATGTTAAGCATGGGACATCAAATCATCTAAGCTAAGCATGACTCATAAAATCAAATCATAACTAATTAATTTAAATCATAATTTCAATTAAAATTAATGCAAAAGTCATGAAAAGAATTAAATATAATTATCCAAGTGTGAAATAAGGATTCCTCCATCGCCCAGTGTTGGGGTTTAGCTCCTCATATTAATCATAATCTCAAAATACATGTAGAAAGCTCAAAAGTTGATTAAAGAGGGTAAAACAATTGAATTCAACTGTTACAAGAAGAACGATAATATAAAATGTTGTTGCAAGACCCAAACTACGACTCACACTACGACTGTCTATGCGAGTCTGTTCTTCGTGTTCTTCATCTTCATCACGAACAGCAGCAACAACAAAGAGAATTGGTGATTCTTCCTCTGCAGCTTCCTCTCTTCTCCTCCCAACTCTCCACACCGCTCTCTGTGATCCATAACACCTATTTATATCGAAGCAGTACCCAAATCCCTTGAGGTTAAAGCGAATAATCCTCTCTGTATTCGGCAGTGAAAGAAGATATTCTCGAATATTTTCCATTTTTGTTCCCTTGCACGCATCTGCTTGTGTTTTTTTCTGGTGTAGTATCATTTTATACATTCTACATAATCTATAATGCATCTTTACTCCCTTAAACTCGTGCAATACACGCCTGAATTCGATCAATCCCGTGAAATATTTACCCATGCACAAACTTCCCTGATTTTCTTCAAACTCTGAATCTAGCCCAACTGGATCGAAACGAAGCTCCACAACATCCTTGTTTATTCCATAAGAAGATACCCAATGAGTTTCAGCCATTGAATCGGCCTGAAAATCATTCAAAACAGGATATGAGCTTCCTATGAGAATATGAGCTTTGATTCTCTAGAGCATTCTGAGAAACAGGATATGTCCAGGGCCAAATTGGATAATACGACACGAGCTTGGAAGCAACATTGGAGATATCATCCGTGGTTGTTATCGCGAATTACATCAAACGCTAGAAGTTCAAGACATAGTTCACTGTCTCTAGCAAGTAATTCCGGTAATATCTCACTAAGCAAAGGTTCAAGACCTCATGGACACCTCTGCCTAAAATGGTATTTCCTGCGCTTTTTATGTGGTTTTCGATTTTATGGTTTTGCTATTATTGGAACTTAGGACCAAAGGGTCACTATAGGTTCACTAGTTCATGATTTTTCACTTTAGTGAAAGTAACCTTTAGTCTCACTTGTGAGAAACTAAAGATGAACGCTCTCTATACTATTATGATTTATGCAATCCATAGTATGACCCTGGGATCAACACACTGTTGTGTGAAGGAGAGGACGTTGAAATGGCTTGAATGACTTCAACAAACGCACGACATTTCTTCCTGTTCGATCAGGTTAGGTCGTGGGATTGGGGTGTTGATTTACCAAGATCTATTTATATTTTTCACGTTTTATTGAGTTTTCATTCATGTGGGGGATTGTTGGAAAAACGATTAATAAAATTGATTTTTAAAGGTTTTAATAAAATAATAATTAATTGTTTCTTTTTTGAATGAAAAACTTATTAGTCTCACATCGTGGAGTTTCCACTCTTTAGTTCATTTAAAAGACTATATAAGATTTTTAGTCCCACATCGGAGAGTTGCTCTTCTTAAATTGTATTTGTCAATTATATAAACAAATTCACTACTTTTTGTAAAATCTATGGGAAAGGGTTTCTCTATATTTTAGAGAGACCCCCAAGGAAAAATATTTTTATATTGCTTCCTTAAGCGTTCGAGATTTTCCTTAATAGTTTTTTCGGAGTTGCCAAGCTCAAGTTGAGCATCTACTACATATGCCAGTAGTAGGTGTAGTAGGGTGTTTTATCCCGGAGATATCCGTCCTGTGAGGGTCATAGAATCACTCTTGAACGTAGTCGGGCGCTAATGTCGTAAGGGCAACGTGTTGAACACGTGACTCACTCTGTTTTCTAAATTTTTGCCTTGTTGTTGTTGCGGAGATATGGGGAGCCTGTTCGTTTCGTCAAAGCGATCACTTCCATTATAAAGGAGTTAAGTATCAAGAACTTTTGCTTATTTGATTTTTCTTTGTTTTTGATTATTGTACCCAACAAAGATTTGTATTAAATTAGTTGTATAGTGGGTTTAGTCGTGTTGGGTCTGACAGTTGAGCCAGTCCAACTGGCTGGATTCGGAAAGGAATTTGAGTCCGACTTTCACCTATAAAAACAAAATTAAAAAAAAAAGATCTAGTTGGGTCATGCACTTGACTGGAGTACTGCTGGTCGAGTGGGAGATTTGTAATACCAAAATCTTCTTCTTTTGGCAGTTTGTTCCCTACGACCAAAATGTAGTCCCAACTCCACAGCGAAGTTGAAGACTCTATTTACTTCATCTTGAATAGTGACCAGCCCTCATAAACCAGAGAATTGGGAATTAGATGGAGAAATCAAGTCATGTGACTCGAGTTAGGAAGAAACACGATGGGGGAAAAAGAGGAGGAGGTGAAAACAGAACTTGGCAATCAATTTGACGGGATAAAAGAAAAGAGAATAAAGAGTCTTTACCTTCACTTGTCTAAATGTCTGTCAGCTTAAGTGTGTTTTTCTCAACCTTGACAAGAGTGGCACAACACTCTGCCAAGTGCCAATGCTTCAAATATACTTGATACGACCAAAGGTGCATGGGTTCTCCATCTTGGGTTTGAATCAAGTCATTCGACTTGGTGCACATTCGCTTAACTTGAAAATGCCACATCTTACCTTGCTATTTCGTATTTTGGTAACTCATATTGGTCCACTTATTCATGTTAATAACAGACTCAGAAGAACGTAAACCACTTCAATTTTGAAAATAAAGGAAAACATTGTATAGAAAGAGAACTGACTACAAGATTACAGGACATGCCAACTACGAATAACTAAAATCAGTCTAACATTTGCTTTAAAAGGGGGGAAAAAACCAAGTTGATATGTGACTTTGCAAGTAAGATTTGTTTTGCATTGCTTCATTCTGCCCCAAACATTTGACCTTCCTCGAAATCTTGCTTCTTCGTGATTGTCATATTTGAAGATGTTGTAGGAAGTCCTCTTACCTTTTCCACAAATTGCTCTACTTCAGGTGCACCAACAAAAGAGCAGAAAACAAGCTGAACTTCCATCAAAACCTTTGCATTTCGTAGCAAATATTGCAGAGCTCTGAGCTCATTATCACATCCTTCCATTCCTTCAATTTGAATAAACTTGAGGTGAGACAGCATTCGTGGCAATACCATTCCTTCTCCCCACTCATCTCCAGCATCTTCTAGGTTCGACTATATAAAGCAATAATTATGAAATGTCATTAAGTGACAACAGGAGCGATACCTAATTCAATCACATACAAAGGGATGATATGTTACCTCCTCCGATACAAGGAAAACTGAATCGACGATGGGAGTGATCTTGAGTAAGTAGGCTAATGCCCGCAAGCTACTTTTTGTGAACGCCATTTCAATCTTCAAACATTGAAGATTACACAAGCCAGGTGGTTGCAAATCAGGCATGTCAA
Source organism: Papaver somniferum (assembly GCF_003573695.1). NCBI lineage: Eukaryota > Viridiplantae > Streptophyta > Magnoliopsida > Ranunculales > Papaveraceae > Papaver > Papaver somniferum. The sequence continues at coordinate 227,239,341 of NC_039364.1, read as the reverse complement.
GAGCTAGAGACAGAACCTAAATAAACATTGAACACTATTATCAAATTTAATATACCAAGGGTTGAGAAAAATCATTGCAGGTAAAATCTACAAGGCTTTGAAACAAAAGGAATTCGTACCTCAAGGATTCCCGAAGACAATGTCATGCTTTTGACCTTGCAAACTGTTCTTATAAACTGCATCACCCTTTTCACATACACTTTCTTTATCTCCACGGGCAAACTTGTCAATGCTTTATAGCTCGCATCATCCTCGTCTTCTAATACCATTTCGAAACTAACATCTGACAGAGGAGAACAATTTTCTAAACAATAAGCTTGTCCGAAGAAAGATCGACAAGTAAACTTTTGGAGATTCGGCGCTGTTAACCTTAGTACTCTGGCCATTGTGTTGTTTAACGACAACACATGCGGAAAGAGATGAACAAATTCAAACCTCTGAAGGTTTGGGCAATCCACTGTCAAAGTTCTTTTGTTATCTGTGCGCATATCACAGTCATGCAGCTCTAAAGTTTCAAGCAAGGGACAGCTCGACAACAGTTTCTTTGTTAGTGATTCATCAGAAATCGACAAACCAGCAAGCCAGAGATACTTAAGATTTGGCAAATGGATTCTATCTGGCAGAACAATATGGGAATACCCAGAAACGCAAAAGAAGTTAACTCTTAACTTCCTCAATTGCTTCGCATTCAAGAGTTTGTATGGAATGTTGTATGTGAAGTGTTCATTCTGCCCTGTATTTATAACTAATTCTTGAACATCGCGCTGCAGGGCAGCATGAATCCACCTATTAGTATTTCTGATAACCGCATCATCATCAGAAGAGTAGAACCAATGCAAAGTGAAACTGAAAATAGGGGAATCCTGATGATGAAGGAGGACCATGTCCACAAAGTCGATAAAATTCTGATCATGCAACTCCTCATCTTGAGGAAAAGAAGCTCTGTAAAATATAAGAAAGGGGAGAGATTTACAGAGTTTTAACCATCGCTTAGAGATGAGAATAAATTTTCTCACTACATCTCTCGTGTCATTGAAATAGAAGAGGATGAGATGAATTAGATCATCGGGTAAACTGTCAAATCTATCATGTTTTTCTTCTTCTTCTTCTTTCTCTTCTTCATTCATAATACTAGAAGCGAATTGGCTGTTCTTGGATTCTTGCATTGTTCTTGAAGAGAACTTCTGATTTCTTGCTAAACCCTTTGCTGTAGTTGATCGAGAAAGATATCTATCAAGTTTACCCAAATTGTTGAAATCTTTATTGTTAAATTAGTAAAAAAAGTAATCTTGGAAACCTGAAATTGAGCGTCTTTAAGTGATGAACATGATCATGGTATTGGAAGTTTGCGGGAGTTGTAATGGTGGTAAACTTGATTTTTGGGTTTTCTGCTCGTTGTTGTTAGTTCTTGCACTAGCCAGCAAATTTCTTTTAAGTACTTCTCACAAGAATTTGAAACCTGGATAAGTTGGTTAGTTACTTAAGAAAGTCAATCACAAGGTCAATAGGTAGTCAAAATATGATTCACTGTTATTAGGTTTGTTATTAATATCATCAGACCCGGTTGAAGAGAGGGATTGCTTCTGTTGTGAATTGTTTATAATGATGGCGGATAGCTGAAAGGAACCCCCAAGTCAAATGGAAAGGGCATTCACCAAACAATACACCACTTACCAAATCAATCTTCTTTCCATCACAGTTCTAGTGAACCCAAGTCGAAGGAACTTACTTTTTGAGTCCATGAATTCAATCCGACCAAAATGAAAACTTCAACTACACTAACTAATCAAATTAATAGAATCCAAATTCTTTTTGAAAACGAAACAAATCAAGGTATGATCTCTTCCGCGCTTAATGCCTCTATTAAAACATTCAATCTGCTATCAATTTCAATTTCAACAATGAAATGTTATTCTTTTATTTCAATGTTATATAAGATAATGAAACCTGATAGGAATCCGACCCAGTGTCGTTATCTGTACCATTTGATCAAATGTTTTTGTGCATTAAAGTCGGATTGACTATGGGTCTTGTTTATTTTGTGAGATTTCGAAGATAGGTTATCATCTTATTAGCAAAGACATTCACTTGTCTGATTAAACAGCTGCGCATCATCTGTTTGGTAAAATGACTGGAAGTGATAAATTAGATCCCTGGTTCAGAAAACCGCAACGTAGTCCTGCTTGATGGTCTTCTTTGTTTATTGTGGTGGATTAAAAGGTTTTAAGTGTCATTTCGGTCCAGAGATGTTATTCTTTTTGTGTTTGGCTAAAATAATTTGTCACGGGGACTTACAGAACTGAGTGTAGCTTGCGGTTGCTTAAATGTGAAATTGGTCCTGCTTATCATGTTTACTAACCGGTCTAGCTTAGGCTCGATATTCAAGCTTGCCTCAGTTTAGTTCGACACCTTAAGTATGTAGAACTTCTGTAGGAGAAACACAATAGAAAAATTGAAACACTGTCTGCAGGTCAACACTTCAAAACTAGAAAGTGTTCTTAGGGCCTTAGGCAAGCTTGATAGTGTCTTAAGCTTCTCGATTTTTTGACGAGTTTGAACTCAAAGAGTTTGTCATTTCAGCGTTTTTTTTTTTTGGCAGTCATTCTCATGATATGGGTGATCACCATCAGATTTTAACAGTGGATGCGGTTTTGGTTATGATGTTCCAAACCATAGTTCTGCCCTTCATGGTGGTTGTTTGGGCAGTCATAGGTGTACCTGCAGAATCATAAAGTACGAATTCCAAACCTAAAATGTTGTGAGAACCGGTCGTCGAAGCATCAATTTTTTTAACCCATTCAGGTTTGTGGAGTATTTCTCCTGGTTATAAGACCGGGTGTGAAGTTGTTTTAGAAGTTGAATGAATTTGTGGTAATTAGTACTCTGATGATGAATGTTTGGAAAGTTTCTTTCGCTGGTCTATCATGTTTTGCAGCTATGAACTCCAGCACTTCTATATGTGCTTGTATGTAACTATGTTCTAAATAGAGTTTGATTGATTCAAAAGAAAACTAAGTTGTAGTTGTACGCAACTATGTATTAAGTAGAGTTTGACACTTAAACATATTGACATCTGCAACGGCATGTATAAATTTATCCTTACCTTTTTCCTCAGGCTCATTCTGCGTGCATGCCTGCTAGTTGATCAGAAAAAGAAATGCAGTGTTCGAATCTTCCGACTGCTTTCAAAGCATTCCCTCTTGCAAGATTGTTGATAATTAGACAACGAACCTGTACTCAAGGAAGCTTTTGAGCAACACGGAGAAATCATTGAAGGTATTCCATTTTGATTCCCAAGTCTGCATTTTCTGAAGCTACTAAATGACTGAGACTATACTTTTAAGGATATGAACGTTATTTGCTCAATCAGTTAAGGTTATATGTGATCATCGGAGTGGGGAATCAAAAGGGTATGGTTTGTGCAGTTCGTGTCTGAAAAGTCAGCTAGCACAGCTTTAGAAGAATTGACGGTCAGGTAAGATTTTCGAAAACACTAAAATAGTTCCATCTGGACTAGGAGGCTCTGGTTTTAACTGAATGTTGGACTTTACAATGTTTCAGTTATTAGATGGTAGAAACATACGCGTATTCTACGCAAACAAAGATGGATGACAGAAACTGTGACATACAAGGTTTGCTGACTTAATGATTGAATGTGCTATCTGAGCTCAAATTTAGATGAAAATGGTCATCCAAGTATCAGGAAGTTTCACCTCTGATAGGAGATAGAATAAGAAAAATCCAGACTTCAGTCTTTCAGTAAAAACGTTGTAGAATCTTCGTCCGATGTCGGATTTTCGCGATCTACCCATGTTTTTTCATGCCCAGGAAATTTCCAAGCTTTATCAAAGAATAGTTTGAGTTTTGAGCATGTTTAGGTGCCTAAATAGGCGAAACATGTAGTCCAATGTATTGGATACATCTCTTTGCTCGTTTATCCTATTAATATGAATTTTGGATATTTTATAGAGGACATCCATACAAAGATAATGACATATGACTCAACTTAGATTCCTTACAAATTGCTCCCAACTCGTTGCTTTGTACAGGGCAGTGTAAAATTACTTTAGACAGACTTGCTGCAAAACGTCTCTATTGTGTCTTTAGACCATTTGCTTGTGTCTTGAACGCTTGAAAGACTGATGAAGGATTTAGATGGCGTTGATTAATTTGCAACCTGAATCCCTAGGTTGATACATGAGCCTGCCTTGGACGTGAAATTGATCGTCATGACCAGTGGACCGTCAGTCCCCAGTATTTTGTTAAATCTCTCCCTTTCGTTTTCCCTTCTTCTGGCGAGACCTAGATAGAGGACCCAGGTAGAAAAATTGATGTAAGGACCTAGGTGGTCGAAGTTGGAGGTACCTTGATGAAGGACTTAGCAGAAGAACCTGGTGGACATCGATCGACTGTGGAGGTTATGAATCTCGTCTAAGAATTGTTGCTTGCATGTTGTGTGCTCTAGAAGCTGTAGGAAACTCATACGACTTCGGAATTCAATGCTTGACCCTAACTTTCGAAACTAAGAGATTTAGGAATCATATGCAAAAAGAATCCTTCAGCTTGGAGATGTTTAGAGCATTCAATAACGCGTGCACATTCATAACTTGTAATCCCGTGCAAATTTTCAGATTCCATAAACTTGAATGTCGAAGTCATATCTTGCTGCTCGTACGTACGATTGATGTGCCCTTTTGGTATGTTTTAGCAGAGACATAGACAGACATCTTTCGTTGAGGAAGCATTGTCCCATTCCTCACTATTTGTACGTTTTTTTTAAACCCATGGCCTGAAGCATGTCGTATCTCATTTGCAGAGGCGATGAGAACATCTTGGAGAAGACTTTGATTTGTGCCTGTCTGTCGTGCAAGCTCTGGAAAGACGTGTATGTTAGAACGTTTTCATGTCTACACATCGTGATATGAATCATTAGGGCTTGAAGAAGTACAACCTGTAGAGTAATGCTTTAGAGAATGGATAGCTAAACAAGCCGGATGTTGCGCATGAGATTGATGTTGAGATCACAATTGAATTTTCTCAAGAAATTCTTGTTGATGCTGACACCATGAATGGAGTTCCTCCACATATCCTTGTTGATGTCGTTACCATGGTTTGAGTTACTACGGAGACCGTAGATGATAGTCTTTGCTCCTCCATCCAGTGAGCCTTTACATGCACGAACTAATTGGTGAGCTGAGCATTTCTAAGATGAAGGTGTACTAGGATTTCAACCATTGAATATGAATTTACTGTGAAGCAGCTTCGTCGGGAAATCGATGTTTTTGTGGCAGATAACAACGACAGTCTCCATTCTGGATGTGATTGGTGAAGATAGGAAATTCCTCAGTCATGCAGGGGATTGTGATGTAGAGAGGTTCTGTTGATGACGTTTCATGGAATCACATCAGGTTGCAATGACTTAGAGCTTCCCTGTATTCCTTTTTCCGGCTTATCCAGCCCAAATAATTCGATCCACTCATGTATACCAGCCTTGTTATAATGTAACAGGTCCATCCCAATAGAAATCTGCAGTTGAATCTCTCTGAAACTCTTCAAAAATTCGAATGCCAATCTGCCAGCGATACACTTCTTTTTCCCGCCATTTTCAATATTTTAATTTTGAGAAGGAATGCCCTCTATCCAGAGTAGGGGTGCCGATAGAAGGTGCCTAGGGGTTGCCCTAGGGTGCCCTTATCCAAATTATGGGTCCCTTCATCAATTTCTCTTAGGTGCCTTTAGCGATTTTTCTGGGGTGTTTTCCGCACTTTTTCGGGGTTCCTCCGGGGTATTTCTGGGGTGCTTCCGGTACGCTTCTGGGGTGCTTCCGGTACATTATCAACGGAGGTCCAAATGCTATATTTTAGCCAATTTCGCCGCAAAACCTTATTGTTCCAAAAACACCTACAAATACATAAAATAACCAAATAAATACAAAAACGAGTGCTAATAATATATACAATTGAGATATATATTAGACATATAAATGCGTCTATCACATGATAACTCCATTTCTTCTTCATCTGTTTCCAACCCTCAATCAGTCACTACTACAAACACATCTTCAGTCCATTACCAGAACTCATCACCTTCTTTAATTTTGGACAAAACCCCAAATAATGTGCAAACCCTTTCTCTGATTCATACCCATTTTTTCAAAACCCTAAATCACGTTCAAACCCTATCTCTGATTTATTCACCAGTGAAGAACCCAAATTAAATTACCCCTAATTCGTCTTCTTCTTCGATTATAAACCCTAATTGATAACACATGAACAAATAAAAAACTTAATTAAACCCAATAACCAAATTTATCTCCTTAATTCATCACTCAATCAATTTTCCCCTCTAACACTCCCAATCTTCTAAATTCATTAATGGAAAAGCTATACATGCAACAACACCAGAAGAGAGGTAGTTTTTTTTACCGGTGATAAAGATTCTGAATCCTTGACTAGTATAATAGGGTTTTCAAGGGTATATATGTAAATTGTGACAGATTCTTTTGACCGAGTCAATGAAAAAGACCATGTGTGTGGGTCCTAATAGGAAAGCTAACGGTTGTGGCATTTCATTAATATTGAAAAAAAATGGTGACACTTTATTAAACCAGATAATGGAAGTGTGGCATTTTCTTAAAATCCCCTTCTTGTTTCCATTCCTTTTCATTCTATTGTAGACCCAGATGGAATAGCTGGGGACTTGCAATTGCCCGGGTAGATGAGTTTCACTTTGAAGTGGTTCAATCCAACCTAAACATGATTAATGTAATTGTAAAAAACAATTTCCACTCCAAGGAATAGTTACTCACTTGTTTTTATGGATCACCTAAAACTGATTTAAAATTATAAGTGATGGGATATTTAGAAGATATATCTCAAAGGGTTAACCTTAACCAAATTCCATGAGTGTTAATTGATGATTTAAACATAATCTTCAATGAGGATGAAAAAGAAGGAGGGTTACCCTTTAACAGGAAAAAAATTGAGCCAGTCATGAACTCACTACAACAAAACACACGTTTAGTGACAAAATTTTATGTGACCATTAAAATTTTGTCTACAAATCTAATGTTTAAGGAGGAATATTTTTTTGGTCACCATATATATTTTTTCCATGACAAGTGGTAAACTTAGTCTTTAAAGTTGTCACTGAAATTTTTTGTGACCAAGTATAGTGACCAATCCTGTCTCCGCCTCTAAATATTTTTTTTGCGACCAAATATAGTGACCAATCCTGTCTTCGTCTCTAAAGTTTTCTTTGTGACAAATTATTTCGGTCACGGAATTGTTTTCTAACAACAAAGGAAAATTATAGTCTCCAAACAAATTATTGCTACCGATCCAAGACTTTTGTCCCTGAATATATCTTACAGCGACAAAATTAGTTTGTCTCCAAAATGAATACCCATCAAACAAAGATTTTGTTGTTAGAACTATTAGTATCCAAACAAATTTTTGTCGCAAATGGAGTGTTTTCTACCGACAAAAAAAAAATTGGTCTCCGAAAATTTATTGCTGACAACGTGTAACTTTTGTCCTTATATCTATTTATGCAGACAAAAATTGGTTCGTTATCTAAATGAATACGAAGCAAATCTGAAATTTTGCCGTTAAAATTTTGTAGTGGCAAGACAAATTGTGGTCGCCAGATCCAGATATTCGGTGACTGGTTGTGATTTAGTCTGCTCAGTTATAGGAATTGAAATGGTGATGTTGCTTCGAGTATGTGTGGCATCCACAGGAATACGTGATGGACGGTTGTTGCAAGGACACTCCTCACAGGAAAAACTGTATTCCATGGTTGTAACCTTCTACAATTTTTTCTGATTCATCATTCACACAAACGGAAACAGAAATTAGTTTACCACCACAAGACAGAATCATAGAGAAGGGAATGAAGTAGAGTAACTTACTGGAAGCTGCATCCGAATCACCTAGAACTGTTCCGAGCAACTTGTGGACTACAACATAGTATTTGAGCCTCCATTGCTTCACAGGACCTGGTGCTGCATTTCTAATAAAACACAACAAGGACCCACTCTGTCTCAGTCAAATTCAAGCACATACCAACAATCCATAAAGCTTTTTTAGGCGTTCAATCCTAGATTACAAAAGACAAAAGGTAGTATCCACTTTATGAAAAAACCGAGTCTGCCACAAAAATAACAAAAAATATTTATGAACTGGAATAAAAAGAGAACTTTGCAGTATAAGGTTGCATATTCTTTGCTCCACAGTATTGAGCATCAAGCAAGGGAACTAGCTTCAAAGGTATACCAAACAACGATGCGTATCAGGGTTACCCACGTCCAATCTAAGGAGATGTTTTACCGCCCGAAATAAACAACAATTCTAACTCCAGACCATTGATACGCTCTGTCAACTGTTGAACTTGAATCTCTGTCATAGTATGAAAAGTCAAGGGAAAAAGTTGTTAGTTACACGTTTAAAAAAATATACTGGAACAAAATGCAAAATTCACAGAAGTATACAAGTTGATAGTACCAGTTTCATCTCCAATAGACTAGTCTTTTCAATTTGTTGAACCTTAACCTCTTCAACTTCTTCCCTCAACTACATAAATGGAAAACATGAACATAAAAACTAGAACCAGAATAATATAGGAATGGGAGATACACAAAAACAAAGTGCTTAATGAATTAATGACCTTTTTAGCAGAATTCATTGTAGAAGCCAATTCACCGATGCTTGATAATCCCTATCTCATGACCTCACCAATGTTTGACAATCCTCTGGCAAGTTCTGAGATGTCACTACTGAGAATGTCAGAATCCATTGTAGCAGATTTCTTGGCATTTTCCAGTTCTCCACTTATACTGGAAACAACTTCCAAACCTCGTTTTCAAAACTCAACATCGCTGTGGATGTTTGTTTTATGATTAGGATCAGAACGACGAGATCCTTCTGCTCTTAATAATAAAATCACTCAGTTCACCACTAAACTCTACTCTAGTAGGACCACCCCCTACCACTATCCAATGTAGTAACCGTTTCCTTTCTTCCACTGGAAGGCCTGTACTATTGCATTAATTTGGTCAAGAGAGTAGGAAATAAAAGTTGAGAGCAAAATATGCTGCTTCACAGACCTGTGTAAGATTTAGCAGCAGCCTGTAAGCATTATTGATAGTTCCATAATCATTTTCAATCTGCAATCCAAAAAGAGAACTTACTTAATAGAATTTGCGGGAGAGGGAAAGAGACTATGTATCAGGAATCTAAAAGCACGTGAAAACTAAAGAGAAACTTACTTGCATCAACATATGGCTTCCCAACAGCTAAACCACATAATTGAATGATACGATATAGAGAAGAAGATTGAAAACTTAGGGAATCTTAAAGAGTAATTTTATTGCTCATAGAATGAAAAATAATACAAAGCAGGAACAAAACCAAACTAATTGAACACATACAACAGTTACAATAGTTTTGACTTCTGAGTCTCCTTGACTCGACAGTGACCACCAGTCTTGTTGGAACGATGCTACAGCTACCGCAGTGGAATCCCTTGAGATTCGCCGCAAATCACAGCCCTGGGACCCGCTGGAGCTTGCAGGGGTGGGTTTATGGGCTATGTTGTAAAAGGCGAGCGCCTTTGGGGCTTAAGCGCTGGGCTGGCGCCTGGCAGAAAAAAAACGTCCAGGCGCCAAGTTATATTTCTTTCTGTCATTCTCTAAATTTCGGACGTTCGTCTGGGACGCCTTAGACGCCAAAGGTGCTAGGTTTGGCGCCTCGCCTTGCCTTGCCTAGAGCTTTTTACAACATAGCTTATGGGTCCCACCGTGGTCTATGTGTTGCGGTGAATCTCACGGGATTCATGCCGCGGTAGTTGTAGAATTATCGGTCTTGTTGTTTGAGAGAAGATAAAAACTCAATTCAAAACAAGATATGAACTAAAGTTATGAAACTTGAGTTGACAGATATGCAACTGATAATTCAGTACAATCTTTTAAAATTCATAATTAAGCTAAACTGTTCAAGCTTTATCAACAAGGGCCTCAAATTTTAGGCTTGCTGAATTACGATAATTCAGAGAGAAGAATCTTAGTGAGTTCTGATCTGATTTCTTCCTTTGTTGTTGGGCAACAGCCAACAAGTGTTTAGGAAAAAAGTCTGTTCGAATGGGGCACAATGGCACTATCTACAATCAACCTATGCTCAAAAATCCATAACTCTGTCATGTTCACTTAGTAACTTTTTTCTTTACATTCATGTCAAATTTTATTCTGACTTGCATATTTCTAGGGTACTGCCTCAGAAATGTCCACGTAATTGCGATCATCATAGGAATAGCTGTAACCGGTCTTTGCACATTCATTTGCTGGAGGTGGATGACAAAACAGAGAGGTATAAAAAATTACCATGACAATGTCAATTTCCACAATCTTTAATACTGACTATTTACAAATGTTTGCAGGAAAAGGCACAGAACTTTACTTACTTGATAGTTATGGAGAGACGTCAGATTCAAACATGTTTGGGGACAACCAAGAACTGGAAATGTTCAATTTTGAAACCCTGGCTAACGCTGCAAACAATTTTAGCGACGCGTCAAAACTTGGGCACGGTGGTTTTGGTTCAGTCTATAAGGTATGGACTATTGTTCTCACCTACACGCCTGGTAAAATGTTAGTCGTATAAACTAATTAGTCAATGGTTATTATCAGGCAAATTTGGTAAATGGACAAGTAGTAGCTGTGAAAAGGCTTGCCAAGGGTTCCGGTCAAGGCTTAGAAGAGTTCAAAAATGAAGTTCTGGTGATCTCTAAACTTCAACACAGGAATCTAGTTAGACTTTTAGGTTGTTGCACTGAAAGGGATGAGAAGATATTGGTATATGAATATATGCCTAACAAAAGCTTGGATGCATATTTCTCTTTGGTAAGACCTTTCTTAAAGTTTCTTGGTATTAGTATATGCTTTTGTATTGACTTGTTTTATGTGGTTTGTGGATCAGATCCAACCCAACTAACACTCTTGGATTGGAGGAAGCGCTTCCACATTATCGAGGGGATAACCCGTGGGATTCTTTATCTTCACAGAGATTCTAGATTAAGAGTAATTCATAGAGATTTGAAGGCAAGTAACGTTTTGCTAGATGAAAAGCTGAATCCTAAAATTTCAGGCATGGAAATTGTGGAAGGAGAGCATGGCGCAAGCATTGATTGATCCAAGTTTGTTATCTGAACAAAATTTTGAGGCAGACATTCTGAGATGCATTCATGTGGGACTGTTGTGTGTACAAGAATCTGCAAAACACAGGCCAACTATGTCTACTGTACTATCGATGCTTACAAGCGAAATTGTAAATCTTCCGACTCCAAAGCAACCTGCATTCATTGAGAGAGAGGTGTCTTCTCCTTCAGGTTCATCTTCTGAGACGCCAAAGCCATTTTTTTCTGTAAATAATGTAACTATCACAAGCATCGAAGGTCGTTGAAAAATTTGCTTCATTTTTTGTTTATGTTTGAACAAGTCTAGTTCTTCTGTTCTTATACATTGAAAAACGAAGAAACGAGCAACTAACTAGTTTTCGTTGTAGAAACTATTATTGTCACCATCACCTGATTTCTTGATTGCAAAGTTGAAAGTTTTGCTCAACCTTCGGCAATTTCGATGGCAAATGTCCTGATGTTTCCGGAAGTAGGGATTCTAAGAAAATTTGGATACCCAAAGTGAAAAAGGCAGTTGAGGATGAAAAAGGCAGTTGAGGATGATATTGGGAAGACTGCACAGGTGGATATTAAAGACTGTTACAAATTCTAGAACATGACAGAGCGGATTTAGGCGATAGCGCATTACTACAAAGAACTAAAGATTCATTTTCCCATGTTGGTTGCGACTTATAACGACTACTGACATTTTACCAACAATACCTTTTTACCAGACGGATGATAATTCCGTCTAATCTTTTTTTTTTCATTGATAGGAAAATAACAAGCGGGAAGAGGGATAGTAACATATGGTGTCGGTTAAACATTAGAAGCCATGAAGAAGGAACCTGGAAGAATACTAATGTTCTTACTCGGAACAAAAGATCACAGACCTACAGCTTGGCAATTACACAACCGAATATCTTCATCATCAATTGTACTGAGAACCCTAGCCACCTATGACCAGGGGAACTCTTCCGTACCTATACAGACAAAAGCATGTACAGAACAGTCATATAGATAACTAAGGACCAACAACACCCTCTAGCAATGAGTAGGTTGCCCAGATAAGTTCTCCAAGTGACCTAAGAAACTGTCATGGAGATATTGTTTAATGCAGAGCTGCATTCTCCACGAGCTCTTTGTATTCATCAGAGACGTAAGACTCCACTCTGAATGTCGGCTTTTCTGTTTTGCTCTTTGGTGGAGATTCATACTTCACTCCGATTACTGTTAACAGGCCTGCAGAAAACATTTAAAAAAGATATACACTGAGGAGCAATAACAAAGCAAATTGAAAACCTGAAAGACATGTAACCTAAAAAATACACATAACCAGAAAAACTAGACAGATGTACTCTGCCGTACTTAAGAAAAAGTATACATACTTTCGTGTACTCTTCCATATAACAATCGTTCCCCTTTCCAGAACTCCAGTGGTCTTATTCTGTGTCTGGTGCTTCGTCTCACACCAGACTCCCACTTAGTCCCAGCTCCTGAAAATACATAAAGCATTCTTGTAAATTCAGCTAAATTAAAATCCCATCTGTCAAGAAGGGCAAAATTTTATTTTCATGGGCACACAAAGATAAGCCGAACATATTCCTGTTGGATTAATGCTCCTGTAAGCACCTGCAAGACTTTTCCGACGAGTAATCTGTTTCTCCCTTTTGTTTCGCAGAGATGCTTTCTTCTTTTTGTTTTCGTTCAAAGAAGGCTCCAGGAGCGTCTGTGCACAAGTACGGATCAGAAAAGAATGTTAAAATAGCCAAAGCAAATGGACAAGAGGACACTCATCTTACTCGCACACGAACTACGGAGTGAATATGAAACACACAAAACAAGAAATATTCAAATGCCTACGACTCGGGAGACACAGAGAGCTTATACAATACTGATACATATTTCTATCCAAGCATAGCTAAATTTACTCAATACGATGAAATACCTCAGCGTGCTGTTCAGTAATGATTTCAGGATTTTGTGAGATTACATCTGCTGTTTGGTGCTTGCCCGTGGCAGAAACAGATTCATCTGTCATAGGAAATTAAAAGATGCATAAGCCAATCATAAACAAATGAGCTGAAAACTATTCGTGTTGAAACCAATGCTCGAATAAGCACCATTATTTCTTTTTGCTGTTTTCCGACGAGACTTGTGTTTCTCAATTATGTTTTCCGCAGGTGTTTTCCTTTTGCTGTTTTCATTCAAAGAAGGCTCTGGGTATGTCTGTCCCTAAGATCAAATCAGAAAAAGAAGTTAATTTAATGAAGAACATAGCCAATGCAAATGAACAAGGAGGATTATAAAAAGAACACCTCCCAAAACCAAATAGAACACTCTCTAGCTTGCACACAAACTACAAAGTGAATAAGAAACCCGCAAAAACAAGAAACACTCAAATCCACAAGACTCGGGAGACAAAGAGCACTTATACAAAACCCGAATCCGGGGAACATGTTTCTATCCAAGTATACTAAATTTACTCAATCCAATGAAATACCTCATCGTGCTGTCCAGGAAGGATGTCAGAATTTTCTGATAACACGTCTCCTGTTTGGAGCTTGCCCAGAGCAGAAACAGACCCATCTGTCATTGGAAAAAAAACAGATGTGTAAGCCAAGAGATAGAAATCATCAAGAAGCCCATCACTAATAAATGAGTCAAAAGAGCTTCCCAAACCAAGCAACAACGGTAAAATATTCAAATCTACAGAAAATTGAAAACCCGAAAGAGATGTAACTGAGAAAATAGTAACCAGAAATATTAGACAGAACTTTGTCGTACTCAAGTGAGAATAAGTATACATACTTTGTACTCTTCCAGGTAAGAATTGTTCCCCTTTCCAATACTCCAATGGTCTTGTTCTGGGTCTGGTGCTTCGTCTCACATCGGACTCCCCCTGAGTCCCAGCTCCTGAAAATGCACAAGCATTCTTGTAAACTCAGCAAAACTGCAACCACATGGTACATGAAAGATAAGCTGAAGATATTAGTGTTACAACCAATACTCGAATAAACACCTGCAAGATTTTTCTGACGAGATTTCTGTGTCTTAGTTCTGTTTCCTGGAGGTGCTCTCCTTTTTCTGCTTTCATTCAGAGAAGGCTCCGGGTACGTCTGTCCACGAGATGAAATCATAATGAAAAAAATAGCCAAAGCAAATGAAAAAGTGGATCTGTGAATGGAACACCTACCAAAACCAAATAGAGCACTCATCTTACTTGCACACAAACTACAAACTGAATAATATGATTCACACACAAAACAAGAAATATTCAAATGCATAAGACTCGGGAGACACAGAGCACTCGCACAATACCACAGAAACACATTTTCTATCGAAGCATAGGTGATGAAATACCTCATCGTGCTGTTCAGTAAGGATGTCAGGATTTTGTGAGAATATATCTCCTGTTTGGTGCTTTCCCTTAGCAGAAACAGATTCATCTGTCAAAGGGAAATAACAGATGCGTAAGCCCAGAGATAGAAGTCATCAAGAAGCCCATCACAAACATATGAAGCTGAAACAAATGAAGCTGGCTTTCATTTATTTCCTAACAAACCAAACATGGCACAATATTCATAAGATTAAACCTAAAATATGGATATGACATACTTGTTTAACATTGTGAGTCACCAAAGACAGACACACGTTATATTGTTTCAGTGGGACATAAATGCTCATCCAGTTTGATATAGGCTATAACTTCAAACCAGGAAAGATAATAAAAATCTGCAGCTCAGACTCCTAATGAGGGATCCTAGGCAATTGTCTGCATGATTCCAAGTCGAACATGCTACACGGACCCAGTAAGGAAGACAGGGAAAATATTAGTTTACGTACCCAAGTGACTTGCAGTACAACCAATATCTCCTGGAGGTAGACCTTCAAATCCAGGCTCTTTCTGCTCCGAAGCAACTCCATTAGGCCTCATATCCTCGACCTAAAACTCGCACAAAAAATCCAGAACCGAGCAATATCAGTAATTTCTTTAGATACGATAACAACCCCACTACTAGGAACTACTAGGACGCATAGTCTAAGCTGACACATCTTAAAGTCATTGACATAGTTCAGAAAAGTTTATTCAATATGAAACATCAATTGGAAGTATTGATCAACCTCGCTATTTTGCATAGGAAGATTGTTTGCAGTTAGAGAGTCCCCATTTCCTGACCGATGCTCTCCAGCAGTAGAATTGACTCCATCTGTATGTAAAGCAGGAAATAACTAGAATCAATGGCCACTATTAGTGAATTTGGACTAACAGAATTTCTGAACCAGATTCAAACCAAGAATTGAGTTGAACTGTGCATTATTTGGGGCATTTCTTCGCCAGGTTTCCAAGAGATACTGAGACTATAATATGAGCTTATCCATACTAGAGATTGAAATGCTATTTGGTGATTCTACCAGCAATTAAATAATGTGAAACAATTTATTTTGAGAAACACTAATTTCAAGAAAGAACAAATAAAGGAAGAAAATAAAAGACATCATAATAATCCCATATAATATACACAGATGAAGGAGACACCATGAACATACCCAACAGACTCCCACTACAATCCGTATTCTGCAAACCTTCAAGGTCAGTCTCTTTTTGTTGAGAAGTTGCAGTCTCCTGACATACATTTTCAACCTGCAATTTTAATCAAAACTAGCACTATCAGTACTAGAATACTATTAAACATCGGTAATGGCAACCATCTAGACACACTCACCTTATCCTGCAAGACACCATCTGGTCCACACGCATCCATTGATCTGCTAGCCGAACAAACCACTGTTTCTTTTTCAAGGTCAGTCTGCAAACCTTCGAGGTCAATCTCTTTTTGTTGAGAAGTTGCAGTCTCCTGACATACATTTTCAACCTGCAATTTTAATCGAACTAGCACTATCAGTACTAGAATACTACTCCCTCCGTCCCTAATTAGATGACCTAGTTGTAGTTTGCACAATTTTTAAGACAAGGATGTTAGTAAAACTCAGAAATGATTTATCTCTTAAACTATATCACGGTTTTTCGTAAACTTTATACCGTTGAAAAGCATTTTAAAACACCTACGTAACGAACATAAACATAACTATCAAATTATACATATTTCTTATAGTAACAAAAATAGGTCATCTATTTATGGGACAAAACTTAAAACCAAGTAGGTCATCTAATTAGGGACGGAGGGAGTATTAAACATCGGTAATGGCAACCATCTAGACACACTCACCTTATCCTGCAAGATACCATCTGGTCCACCCGCATCCATTGATCTGCTAGCCGAACAAACCACTGTTTCTTTTACAAGGTCAGTCTGCAAACCTTCGAGGTCAATCTCTTTTTGTTGAGAAGTTGCAGTCTCCTGACATACATTTTCAACCTGCAATTTTGATCAAATATTTACAAACTAGCGCTATCAGTACTAGAATACTATTAAACATCGGTAATGACAACCATCTAGACACACTCACCTTATCCTCCTGCAAGACACCATCTGGTCCACCTGCATCCATTGATCTGCTAGCCGAACAAACCACTGTTTCCATTGGAAGTTCTTTTGAGACTGTATTAGTTCCTGCAGTATCATCATTTACAAGCGTCGCAGACTGGAATGTATTAGTTCCTGCAGTATCATCATTTACAAGTGTCGCAGACTGGAACTCGCAAGCAGCACTTGAAGCCTTCTTATCCGGCGCTTCAGCTGTTGTATCATTTGCCTCGTTATTATGATCACGCTCACCATCAGGTGAAAGGTCCCCTATGTCTTTACCAGTACTCTTGACAGGTGAATAGTCGATACCACGAAATGAGAATGGACTGGCTGTTTGACCCTTCAGCGAAAGACGCTTTTGCAACAAAGATAGTGAAGCCAACGGACTCTCTGGCGAAGTTGGTGAAGCCCGTTGATACATAGAAGTGTTTGTCGACAGGTGAATTTCTGTAGATGCTTTATTTCTTGATTCTCTTACAAGACTTTCCATCTCTAATAATGATTCCCTTGACTTACCCGCAGGCTCAGGCGGTGCCATAACATTAACTGATCGAAAACTATCAAGATCGGGAAAAGATAATTTATCCACATGAATGGGTTTAATCTGTAATCGCTCTTGCAAGAAAGGTAGCGCTCCATCTCCATCCAGAGCAGTACATGCAGGTGACAAAAGCTCATGCAAAAGGCGATCGACATTGTTCTGTGCTGCAGCTACTGAATCTGTTCAGAGATTTACCACTCTTTTATCAGGACAACACTCAAACAGAGGAATATTAGAAAGGAATCGTATGTGCTTATAAATGGTGGTTCAAAACCTTTTTCTAAGCCAACATCCATCGATATGCTTTCCTCTGCTGGGTCCTGCTGATCCATTGTCCCAGTGGTTGGTTCATCCGTTGATTGACTAGAAAAGTCAGTCTCAATTTGCGAAGAGAAGACGTCATTACTACCAGCACCCACCAATGAATAACGGTGTTTGTGACCAACCGTCCTCCTGACATCAATCACAATCCACATTTGAAATTCCTTACTGAATATAATAATGTAGGATGGTGTTAATCATATATATTAATATTAAGCAAAGAATGATTGAGAATCCAATCATACCCCTCAAGTCCAGGTCGACGAACTCGAGTTTTCGTGGATATATCACCCTTGATTGAATTTGTAGGAACACCACCCGTTTGTCTCTGTATTTCCTTTCTGGCATCTACGAACAATATCATGAAAGAGAGGATAAGAGAAAGAGAGAAATTGTAACACATAAACTTGCAGGAGGATCTAAATAGGGACAAAAATCAAAAGAAGAAGTAGAATTACTTTCGAGCCTTTCGTGTGCTTTAAAGAATTCAATCGGGTCAGTTATTTTTTCAATTTCCTTCTCCATGTCTTCAAGATTCAAATTCGTCTGACTGCTCCAAAAACATAAAAACACCAATCAACTACAAACCAAACAAGTGTTCTTGTAAGACCCTGTCAGTGAATTGGTCGATCATGGGCCCTTTTCTCTACGAGTAAACAAACCTCGTAACAAGATAACATCAACCACTAACAAACAAAAACTCTTAAAGTAAAAAATTCAACTTCCCTTACCTCATAACATTTGGCTTCAAAGAAAACTTAGGCCGTCTCTGATTACCCAACAAGCCAGGGCGTCTTTCTTTCTCCCGACCCTTGTCCATTTCAACAACTATATCCTCCTCCTTATCATCAGATTGGACAGCGCATGGTAACTCCTCCTCCTTATCATCAGATTGGACAGCGCATGGTAACTCATTGTTTGCATGTTCAGATTTTCTGTTTACTATTGTCTTCGCTTGTCCCATAAAGTTCTCAGAATTTTTAATTGCCTAGCATTCAAAACACATATTTGTTTACAATAATTTCCCAGAAAATCCATTTTTTCTATGAGATAATTATCAACTAAAACAACCAAACATTTTACACATAAATAGGGTATTTTCGTAACTCAAAATGCACAAGTAACACTCTAAAACCCTATCATCAGTAAAATCGAGAACAATTTAGGGTAATTTTCTCAAACTACTTGAAATTAAGCTCAGAACAAGTAATTAAGAAACCAATTTGAGTTAAAAGACAAGAAAATATGAAAGTTACCACAGATTTGTGATAATTTTTGATCAATTCCATATCGTTCTGGTTCGTGCTTGAAGTAGTATTTTTCAAACCCTTGAAAGTTCGAGGAAGCAAATTGAGAACAGTAGTAAAATCAATAGGATCAATCAAGTCTGGATTACTTACTTCCGCTACCATTATTAGTGAAAAAACCCTAACTAGATGTCTGGTCGCATGGATCCGAGATGAAGAACGGGAAAAACCCTAAGAGAGAGAGAAAGTGTGGGTTTGAAATGAAAAGACAGAGCGGGAGTAGGACTAGGGAGACTGATGTGGATGCAATGTAATTTGTAAATGGAAATTACACGTAGCGGGTAGTGACTGTGTTCTTATTACCACGTAGCACCCATGCGTCGGACAACCTGGTTGATTTGAGCCCTGTTCCATGAGTTGGAGTAGTATCTGCGTGAGAGCTAGCACTATGGTTGGGGCTGGCAACGGATAACCAATATCCGAGATCCGTTTTCGAAAATCCGACATCCTATATGATTTAATCCGACATATCGGTTATCGAATATCGTAATCGGATATTCTATCGGATTTTACCTCTTAACGATATCGGAATCGGATTAGGCTGCTTCCGTTAAGTTAATATTCGACATCCGATAATTTAGGGGTGTATTTGTAATTTCCTACCCTTAGATTATCTATCGACTGTCGGGAGAACCTAACAGGGGTGTATTGGATTAGGATTTAAATAGATATTTAACAATCCTAAAAACTCCTAGGTATTCGATTAGGATTTATAATGAATCATTAAATATCCATGGTATTCAGTTAGAGCAAGTCTTATGGTGGAATCAATCCATCTTCCACGCCACCTCAACACTTGGAACTGTGGATGGAAGCGCAAGTGTAATGGTGGAATAGTAGAAACGCTATTCTTAATGGAGCTAAAAAAATGCAATTAAGAATGGAGCTAAAAAAATGCTATTAACAATGGAGCTTTTTTCTCAGCCGTTATATTTCAACAACTCATTTTAAATCTACGGATAAAAAAAACGCAATTCTTAATGGCGTTTTTTTAGCGCTATTCTTATTAGCGTTTAGCGCTATTCTTATTGGCGTTCAGATGGATTCCGCGAACCCTTCCACGAAATCGTGGAACCTTGCTTGGATTTTCTGTGGAAGACCCCAACTTGGAAGCCACTAAACTTGACATTCCATGGTTTTTCCACACTTGGAATAGTTTGGATTCCACCATAAGACTTGCTCTTAGGATAGTTTTAGATTCCACAAATATCCTACGTATTCAATTCATTTAAGATTTCTTAGGATAGTTCAGGGCCAAGATACATATGGATTCTTATGGATATTTGTAGGCAAAATATGTATGTTATTATCTTATATCAATCTCAACCCACAACGCAAGAGTTTCATGGATTCTTATGGACAATTTTTTTATTTTTTATTTTTTATCACATCATGCTATGTTTTTACACCACCCACCACCAACCACCGCATCACCACCAATAACAACCACCACTGGTCACCAGTAACAACCATCACTAACCACCGCCATCGACCACCAACTACCACCGTTGAAAACAATCACCACAGTCACCACCAACCACTATCACTGCCAACCTCCACACATCACCCACCACCTCAACTTATGAATGTTTTTTTTTCTTTTGAAAGGAATATATGATGCAATTTGTAAATCTGAACTCATCCTAGCTTATCTATTATAATCTAAAATTATATATCTATAAGAATCTATAAGATTCATTTAAGAAACATTATAAATCCACTAGATTCAGGAAAACGACTATCTGTTTTTATCCATACAAATCCTGATCCAATACACCCTTAATACTCTCTACTGAATCTCTATATGAACACCCACAAATCCACATTGTTGCTGCTTTAATTTATTAACTGAGACTATCAGATAGTTGATCCAATTCCCTTGCTAGGCATCGAACGAGTTAAAGATTCGAAAACGAAGCCATTACGCATATAGTTGATCCGTTGGATCTATGCTTTCTTTTTCAAATGTGACATATGGAAAAGGCAAAAAATGAAGCGACTACGCATGACTTCGATGAAAACTTGGTTGCACTTCTGTGCTTGCGCTAGGAAGGACTACATCCGTTAGGACCGAACTGCAGAAAGGTTGAGTTGCTTGTAATAATTCCATCAGATAGAGTGTAATCTATGACAAAAAATCAGAAAGGTTGAGCGAAAGAGTTCCTACAATTCCAAAGAACTCCTCCTCCTGTCCGAACCAAAATTTTCATCAGGAGAGGATAGATGGGGTGATTCAGGTGAGATCCAATGCAGATCCAACTTTCTATTCACCCGTGGGATCCTGGCGGTCCGGGGGGACCACCGCGACTCCTCTCTTCTCGATAATCCATACACCCATTATCAGTGTATGGATGACTCTCTCTCGAGCGCAGGTTTAGGTTCGGCCTCAATGGAAAAACGGAGCACCTAACAACGCATCTTCACAGACCAAAAACTACGAGATTATCCCAGAATGAAAGGGGTGACGGAGAAATCGTACCATTCGATCCTTTTTTCCATGCTTTTCCCGATTGATCGGATCAAGACCTAAGAAGAGAAACTCACACCATTTCCCTTGCTAGGCATCCAACGAGTTAAAAAGATTTGAAAACGAAGCCACTGCACATATAGTTGACCAATTGGATCTATGCTTCCTCTTTCAAATGTGGGACAGATGAAATTCTTTGAAAGGCCAAAAACGTTAAGAATGACTTTGATGAAAACTTCCGCTTCGTCCACACTTGTTTTCGCGGGTGCTTCCCTCTATGGAAACGCTCCCCTACCGATGCATTTTGACATCCCACAGCTTCGGCAGATCGCTTAGCCTTGTTCATGTTCGACGAGTTTGCATAGTTGACATGACATGGGAGGAACGAGAATCGTCTTTTGAAAGAGAGGTAGGGAAGCAATGCTAAGGGAATATATAAGAGATTTCGTACCTTTCACTCATGTTTTGCTCTTCCTGTTCTTGAAACATCTGAGTAGTTAAAGAAAAGGAAATCAACCGAGACCTCATTGGTCGTGGCGAGCGAAAGCGGGTTAGAGCTTGAAAAGAATACTAGCTTTCATTCAAGATTGGATGATGAAAAAACTAGAAAGCGATGACCAAGGTTCTACGCATGCTGACGGATTAGATCACTGGAAAGATACTTGCTGGAGTGGGATGTGCGCGTATTATTGATAAGAATAAATGACTTTGAAGTAAGGCACTGAACGGTAATCGGTCTGCTGACCTTGAGTAGGAGCAGATCCACTGAACGATAACCGATCAGCGGATCTGCTCCTACAAAAAGAGAGAATGAAGAATCAACCCGCTGATGTGTGAGACGATTTGACTTGATCTAAGTTCTTTCTTTACGTCTATAGGGGACGTGCTTGTCTTCGAGGATTTTAAAATTCATCCGCGTTCCTCTGCCCGGGAGGGGTCGGAGCCCATGCTTCAAAAGATGCATGCCCGTCCTTCCCATCTTGGAAGAATGACCCCACTTATTTAAAAGGTGTCAAGAAGGAATAAATCCTGTCCATCTTAGGGAAATTTATGCGCTGAGCTTTTCCTCCTCTTATCTACCATCTCCTTTCCTACTCTTTGCTTATGGGCTACCCCGTCCACACCTATACTTTCATCATATGTAGTCTTGTTAGTGACTCCTAATTGCTCACTATTCCAATTCTACCGATGCTGACTTTATGCAAGAAGGTTGAGGTATCCTGTTAGCACTTGGACAAGATAAGAAGCCCCCAACTCATCGTTTATTCGAGAGCATAGCCCAATTCGTTGTTCAGAGATAATGAATGGTTCCTAACTCTATTAGTGTTTGCACCCCTGTCTATTTCCATGAGTTGTTTGGGGATTTGGTATGTCGAAACGTTAGATTTGATAAAGCGCGATTCGTGGCGCAGAACAAGGTTAATGAGGGAAGATATACAAATAACCTTTCAATCTACTTCGTTTGAAACCGGAGTTCTTGATTACCCAACAAAGTAAAAACCGCCATAATCTACCCTCTAAGCTATCCTTGTCTCTCTTTCATCGTATAGAGAAGATAAATTATTTTGTACGCCCGGCGGAAAAGAATCCCACAAACAAATAAATTGTACATGACGAAATAACATTAAAAAAAAAGACTCGTTCTAAACATGAAATTAATATTTCCTACAAATTATGTTAACTCGAGAAGTTTTTTATTGGATTATGATTCAAAAAAGAAAAATGAATAAAATAATTGTTCTATAATCAAAATACCATCCCATTCATTTTCATATAATTGTTATAATCGGTTAGCCGTACCTACAATGCAAAAATAAATATGAATGGCTCGCCATTCACCCGATTTCTGGGTCATAATCATAAAATTTTGGTGTGAATGTTATTCCGATCTAAGCGGAATTCCTTTCTGGAAGTAGCGAGAGAATTTTAAGAGATAGCGTATGTGATCAATGAGGTCATTCACTAGATATTCAGGGTTTTCGTTTGACTTGGTTTTCGATTGAAATGACATCGTCGTGTTGGATTGGCTCCATAGATTTATGGTTCGATTCGATATCGGAGTTCCATTTTTCATATTTTATTTATTTATATAGTTTGAAATCTCTTTGTGCCTGAACGCGAGAAGCCTTGCATTAAAGAATATAAAACGTAAGCAAAAGATAAATGTCTAAATTTCATGCAATGTTTCTCTCTTCATCCTGTCTCACTGATTCTTGATTTGGTATTTTGACTTTGTTAGAACGCATTGCACGAATCGAGATCCGTTTGATCTCCGAAAAGCGGAAGCTGAATTAGTTGCGGGCTATAATGTCGAATATGCGCGGGATGCAGATTCACCGACGCACGAATAGTTCCTTGATGTTGGGTAAATGCTTGATGAATCCTTGCCTTGGAATAAAAAGAAAACGAATTGAGGTTAGTGCGGTCTGATCCACATTAATCCCCCCCAGATCATTTCTAGTAGTTAATATTCCTGGGAAGAAGCTGGTGGATTAACTTCTAATTTGGATAAGGTGAAATCAGTTTCGTCTGTTATAAGCTTCGTGGGTCAGTCGGTGAATCAAGTACAACCAGTACAAACGAAATCCAACATTTTTTAGAGTGGGATAGAGGAAGCCGCTTCATAACTAGCATGATTAGAAGGAATAGACTCTGGGCTATGAAACAACATTTGACAAAGAAGAAAAAAGTGATGCAGCTTTTGACGAATGTTTTTAGGTTTATCAATAGTTGAGGAGCCAACCTGCTCGAAAATAATTCTTGTGCGTTTGAGAGAACCATGTCGAAGGAACTCGACAAAATGGCCCCGTAACTTCGGGTGATCCTGTTTGACCAACCTTTCTAAAACCAGGGGGACCAGTACTATCCTGAGGGGGGACGTAACTAGACCAGTATCCATAGAAGTGCTTACACGAGGTATGTTATACCCATAGGTGTTAGAGCACTACTCGGTCGAACTCGCAACCTTTCTAAAGCTTTTTCTACTTAAAACCAGGGGGACCAGTACTATCCTGAGGGGGGACGTAACTAGACCAACATCCATAGAAGTGCTTACACGAGGTATGTTATACCCATAGGTGTTAGAGCACTGCTCGGTCGAACTCGCAACCGTTGCTATCTCAAGCTTGTTATCAAGTTTAGCTGCCAAAACTATAAGTCTTGATTTCTAGTATACTTATTTCTAAGTGTCGGATTATGATAGAAAGTGTAGTTAAGCGTTAGACTTCACGGCATTCTTCGATTGAAGACGAATAACTACTAAGGGGAGCTTGTGGAACTTCATCAACAAAAGGCATGTGGAGACTTGAACTCATCTATCACTCAAAAGTCTATCTACTCTATCTCCTATTTGAGACAAAAGTCGTATACCTATATAGACTTCGATTATACACATTTGATATTTCGAGCTGAGTTTAACTCGCTTATATATTTCTAGAAATATGTGTTGGTAAGATTTAGATTTAACCAGGTTCATCTTATATTCTTGACGAAAGTCAAAAGATGATCATGTGAAAATCGCCTTGTAACATCTTACATGATTTGTGTGAGACAGTCATTTGATGTAGACTCGGAATGTTTCATAATGATCATTTGATCACTTGAAAATTACTTTGAAGCTAATAGTTTGTGTGGGACAGTTATTGTCATCTTCTAAGAATGCTTCAATCATTGAAATGGGAGTTTAAAACACTTAACCATAATTGGATTATAAGCACAGTATGCGTACTTGCATATGTGTTGATCCAAGACCGGAATGTAGTATGCATACCCTTATGCGTACTGGCGAGGTCAGGTAAAGTCCGGGAGCTAAAGTACGCGTATTGGCGAAGTCAGTTGAAGTCCGAGTACTATAGTATACGTACTTTTACGCGTACTGGATTCAACTGAAGCTTGGAAGTGTACGACAATATGCGTACCCGTTTCATACTGGCGAACACGGTCCAAGTCCTGCTACTTAGGTATGCGTACCTGTTTGCATACTTGAGTAGGTTATGTTCTAAAATCGGTTTGTTCATGAACTAATACATTTATATAATAAGGAATGCAATCTTTTGCAAACCGTGGCTAAAATGTTCTTGAATTGATTCGAGTGAATCAAAATCGATTTTGCTTTCATTGTGTCTTGTACACTTGTATGAGAATATATAAACAATTGAACAACTCTAGAACTAGTTTCATTTGAGTTATTTGAACTAGTTATGGTGAAGATGAATATGGTTGATATGAAAGTGTTCATATGGCTAACTTCGGTTAACTATTGTTGAGCCAACAAAGGTGTACACGTTTAGGTATGGTTACTCATTTCTAAATGAAGTCACTTTTCATTTGTGTGTAACAAGCTAAGTTCGATCTAACAATTAAAATATATTAGCTTGAGTCTAATCAGGTTTTCATCTAACGGTGAATATTGAATGCTATTGCTACCAAGGTAACATTGATTGCAAAACCTGATTTGAAGATTATATAAAGGAGAACTCTAGCAAATGGGAAACCTAATCCCCACACCTCCTATGTGATAGTAGTTGCGACTAGAGTCGATTCTCCTTTAACCTTAGGTTTTTCTAAAACCCTGTAGGTTAACGACTTGAAGAATTCATTGAGATTGTGAAGCCAGACCCAACTATTTTCTCTGTAATTGTGTGTTCTGATCTTGCTTTTTTCTATCGTGATTAAGTACTATCTTCTCTAAGATTTGCTCGATATTTAGTCTCCGATAGGCAAGATAAAAAGTAGTCACAAACATATTCATCTCATCGTTTGTAATTCCACAATATCATTTTTCGCTACCATACGATTGAGATTATTGTGAGGTGATTGATATTTCTAGGTTGTTATTAGGGAATATAAGGGTATATCAATTGGTTCATGTTCACCTTCATTTATCAAAAGACGGAACAAAACTCATAGGTATATCTGTGGGAGACAGATTTATCTATTCAATAGACTTTTCTGTGTGAGATAGATTGCTTTATCAAGTCTTCGACTTTGGGTCGTAGAAAGTCTTAGTTGTGGGTGAAATCAACTAAGGGAATCAAGTGCGCAGAATCCGGCGTGGTTCTAGAGGCGTAAGGAACGCGACTGTACCTTGATCAGTGTGATATTGGTTAGGGCTCAACTACATTCCAGTCTGAAGTTAACTTGGAGTAGGCTAGT
This sequence comes from Papaver somniferum, assembly GCF_003573695.1. Classification (NCBI taxonomy): domain Eukaryota; kingdom Viridiplantae; phylum Streptophyta; class Magnoliopsida; order Ranunculales; family Papaveraceae; genus Papaver; species Papaver somniferum. Next base: position 227,212,890 of record NC_039364.1, on the reverse strand, counting down.
GTCTGTAGCGGCTTAATATAGTGTGGTGTTCAAATTTGGACTAGGTACCGGGTCTTTTTTGTACTTGCAGTTTCCTCGTTAACAAAACTTCTGGTGTCTATGTTATTTCTTTTCCGCATTATATTTGTTTATGTAATTGAAATATCACTGGTTGTGCGCAAGTTCAATCAGTTGTGAATCCAATTGTTAGTTCTTGATTAAATTGATTGACACTTAGATATTGGTTTTTGATACCGTCGAAGTTATTTCTTATATTCAATCGGGCTCGCAAATTCCTATTTGTTTGATTGCAGATTAAATTGAGAAATAGAGATATAACTCTTTGATATACTTTTCTTAAGATTGAGTCTGGCTGTCTAGTTGATTCTCTTGAAAGTATATTGGAGTTAGTCCATATAGATTGCTAAGCGAAATATTGGGTGTGGTTGTTAGACCCTTGATTTTTCAATAGGGTCATTTGACACAATGTGATTAAGGAAGGATGCGATCATATGGTCCCAAATTGTTGTTGAGAGATTTCCCGTTTAATCGTCATTTGCTGCATGATTCGCCAAACCATCCGCTGCCTATTTTTTTCGGTATAGTTGTGCTGGATAGTACACCGTGGAATTTGACGCATTCTCTGTTTGATTTCGATAATCATTCCTGCAACATATCATGTAGGTTCAATATCAGAGATTAGGAACCGAAGTTGAGTCCGTTTTGAATTGCATCTTTGGACAATTACGTTCTGTTGTCGTTTTGGATGCTATCATCATTTCCAAAGTTTCATATATTAGTGCAGTGGTGATGCCTAATGGTTGTGCTATTGTTACCACAGTTTTTGATGTCGAATCTCTGCATATGAAGCTTTCTCCTATAACTCCAGTGTATCCATCCTTTAGCCACCTCATTCGTATTAATCATGATCCAATCTAAGTTAGTGTTGACCCAACCTACCAAGATGATTGTTGTTGATCGTGTGTTATTTGTTGAGTTTGCACATGGTGATATTTCGTTTCATTATTTGCACGCTTCTATTTGTAAGCATGTATTCATGAAAAACAAAACTTTTATACAAATCGAGTTAGAAACTTTTCCAAAATACTATGCTCTAACTAGGGTGGACAATGAATTCCACATAGTTGTGGAGCCAACAATCTTTCTATGGGGAGATAAAAAAGATATAGGGTGGGCGGCACAGATGGGCTTCGGAGTTTAAAATTTTAAAATTATGTATCTCATTGTTATTTATCTACGACTCCATCTTGGGAAAATATGTTTGTTTTCGTGGAGTTTTATCAATATGTCCTTTTTCATAATGTAGTAGTTATCATTGTTACCAAAAAAAAAATCATGAATATGTCATTGGAGTTAGTTTTTTCGTTAGTTTTTCATCAACAACAAAAAATCTGCGACATAAATATTGTTTTTGCCACAAATAATAGACGGGCTTGTGCTCACTATTCAACTATACCTAGTTACCTAACCCATCTGGTATTATCGAATCACACAAGTAAAACAGCGCTACGTGGCAGCTTTCGTTGTGCGAAAAAATGACCGTTGGGTGAATGATCATTTTTCAATTACTATATTATGTTCGCTCTCCTACAAAACCTGCAACTGATCCATACTATAACACCATCATTTTTTGCATGACGCATACTCAAAGATACGTCATTAAATGAGATGAAGCTTCATCTCAATCTTGTATTGCGCGTGCAAGGCATGTTGGACCATAAATGAAATTGCACCTTTATGGTGCATAACGAAATTAGAATGCCGGCTAAGAGCGAAAATGCATCACACTGACACATTCCGCAAGTTGGGTATTGACCGAGAACTGAAATTGAAATACTATTGTTGTGGAAGCAGGTAGACTTGGTACATGACCATCCACTCCCCTTTTTTATTCATGAAAATGTCAATAATATATATATATATATATATATATGAAAGGGTAGTTGGTTAAAGGTTCCTTAAGGGGAATGCATCGTTAAGCTATAAAGCTAAGCCAGTAAAGCATATATGACGCAAAAACATTGGTATTGTTGTGTAGCCTTGCTAATGGAGCATATGATGCTTAAGCATCTACGGTTTACTATCTTGTGCATCATTTGCAAAAGACCCTTTGGCCTATACGGAGTAGTTTTTTCCTGGCTTTGGCCTTGCAACACGAATTGGCTTTAGAAATAGCCCTGACGGCGATGAACTATGGTTTGTGCTTGATACATTCGAGCTACATAGTATGTACATAGGAAGACGCAATTAGTTGCAACATTTGTAACCTAACATTTTGCCGATCATATCATCTAAATGGGAGATGATTGCCACATTTTTGTAATTCATATCATCTAGGCTCAACAATACGAAATAAGAGATGATTGTTGTCATACTTGATGAGGTAGTTGCAGCCTATTCCTTGGATATTCATACTTCTTATGAAGTCGTTCAACGTTGACTTGCACCAATTGCGAATTGGGGTGATCAGAAACAGAAACTAACCAGTATGCAAGTTAGGGAGATTGCATAAGCCACTTGCATCGCAAGGATGATGCAAGGAAAGGATGGCATGAGCCTAACTGATGCACCCTTGGCACGACCAAGATCAGTGTATGCTTTCAGATCAATGCCGAAGCGAAGTAAGGAAGTTGTAAATAGGATTAAAATCGCCTATGTGCAAGTCCAAGGCATGCCCATTTCCTGAGCAGGACTCGGAAGTTAGTGATGCATGTAATATGCTTTATCTTTAGCCTTATGGCCTTGCACCATTAACAGAACAAGGGTAAGTTGGAGCTGTGAGGAGTTACATTTTAAAATGACATTTAAGGCATCATGCTTGCAAGGCATGCTTGGAAATGCAAATCGACGTGCATTTTCATGGTGAGAAGTGAAGCTTTACAATCCGGTCATTGCATTACGAGCGGCGCATCGGGAAGTTTTGACCTGCAGGGTATGGCTCCGAAGATGTAATTTCCCGATTCGTCACACATACATTGAGCACAAAAACATTAATTAATAATTAAACGGTCTTGATCTAAATATCATCTTATAAACAACTAAAATATATATTTGTACTTTGATACCCAGATTTTGTCCAGAACCGGACTTTGGTACCAAGTTGTTCAGACATCAAGAGTTGCTGCCTGGACCAACAGTTGACCATCGAGATTTTGTTTAACCATATTATTTTATTTTATAGAATTACTAGATCTCAACCCGTGCCGTAACGACACGAGAAATGATATGTGTTTCAAATGTATCCATCGTTTCATACATGTCATAATTGTCTGAGAAGAATCGAACAGATCGATCTAGGTCTAAATGTTTTGAGGAGTTGGTTGATAGGTGTTATAAAACACCTAATCTTATATCTAGTATTTATGCTTTCTTTGCTATTATCCTTGGGAATTGCATCTCTTATGTTTAGTTTGAGTTAATTAGGTACTTTGGAGTCATTTGGAGCAAAAGAAGGAGAAATCATTCATTTGGAGCGAAAATGGCAAAATGATCAATTCACAGGCGAGTTATATTTGGAGCCGGCTAAGATGTGCAAAGAGGAGGTGAAGAATGAACTGTCAGTTCCATATAACTGACATGCCAAATAATGCTATGGTGGCCCGTATCCATCAGTGGGTGCCTGCGTCTATTTCCATTCCTACACAAAACCTAAAGTTCAGAGAAGGTATAGTTTTTCTCATTATTGCCTTCTTCTGTCTGAAATCGATGGCAGCACCTAAAACGCAGAGAAACGAAAATTCAGAGTGGAATCGAACTAGAATTTGAGCAGAGAAGGAGATGAAGTTGTTGGAGCTGAGATATGTATCGATTGTTAGGGTTTGCGAGAAGAACACATATGAGAGAAGATTCAGTCGAATTGAGATGGGGGTTTTGAATCTGTTGCAGTCAAGAATAAAATTAAGAAGAGGCTGCAGCTAGAGTTTGAATGTGAAGAATGGGTGAAGATCTTAAGATGGGTTTGGTTCAGATTTATCAGAAATTGCAGAGTTAGGGTTTGAATCTATTGTGAAATTGAAGCTCAACAGGATGAATGAGAAGATTAGTTAGGGTTTTCTGCTGTGAATATTGAGATGGATATTTTGGATTTGTGAGACTTCAAAGATGAATTGCTTCTGCAACTCGTATTTGAAGAGAAGAACAAGGTGGAAGCTGGTACTTGTTGTGGTGTTGCAGTAAATGAAGAGTTGAAACTGCTGTTGTTGATTGTGTTGCTGCTGGAGTTTGGTGGCTGAGAAAGATACATGAAGTTGGTGTTACTACAGAGAACTGAAGCTAGATGTGCAAATGGTGTAGATGGATTTGCAAAGAGATGTGAACTGATGGTGATGTTGTTGTCTCAGGTGGTGAAGCTGTGATGATGTTAAGTTGCAGTTCAGGTTTAAGAAGAATGAGAAGAAAGTACTGACCTAGATGTATGTTAGGTACTACAGATTTGCAGGTGCAGTGATTGCAGGAAACAGGAAGGTGGCATGTGCAGTCGAGAGCAGGGATTGTGGTGTTGAGACAATGGGTTTTGAAGTTGAGATATTTGCTTGTGTTGGTTGTGCTGTGTTGCAGTGCAGCTGAACTGGGGAAGCTATGTGTGTTGATTTGCTAATAAAGATGGTTAGGCAGTTGATGCTAAGAGACACTGATAAGGAGAAGTGGGTCTGATAGAAGCTGAGTTTACAAGGGATTGTGATTGATGCTGAATGCACAGAGAGCCTGAGATGTTGAAGTGTGGGAAGTGTAGTATGTACTGGTGGTAATGGAACTGCAGGTGATGATGCAATGGAAGAGGTGATGTATCTTATAGCTTGTGAAGCAAGGTACTGATCTAATGGAACTGGTAGTGAGTTTGTTTGTAGGTGGTACTGTTATGCTATTGCAGGTGGAGTTGAGGCTTAATTGCATTGCTTCCAGGGGTTGTATTGCAGAGATGAATGAGAGCTGTTATGCTTTGAGCTGAACTGTGACATACAAGAAGTGAAGAGGTATTGGTTCTGCTGGTCAGATTTGCAGGGGATGAGTTAAGCTGCAAGATGGGTTGGTAATGCAGTCGGTATGCTGTTTGATTGAAGCTACAACAGGGAAGGAAGAATGGTTGCAGCAGTGTTCAGGTAACAGAACTGAAATGCGGGAATGAAGGGCCACAATGGCGCAGCATAAGTTATGGCTTGCAACAGCATATGCAATGGCCTTGGCCAGAATTAGACCAAGTCAGCTGAGTTAGCACTGACTCAGATCTGACTTAGCTGATTAGAATCCTGACTCATACCTGACCAGGTTTGACTCTTCTTTGATTCAGTTGACCACCGAGCTGATTCGTTGACCGGTGACCGAGTGGACTTTGCCGGTCACCGGAGCTGTGTCCCGGTAACTTCTCCGGCCAATTTCCGACCATTTTACCAGTTTTCCGTCGACCACTTTTGGAGCATATTTTCTGCATGGGTATTTTTCACATATGGGCTTGGTGGACGTCTTTGTATTGGACTTTGGAGATTGGACCTAATTTTAGAAGTTGGAGAAAAGCTACAAAAGGAAAGTTTTCTAAAACTTACGATCACGTATTTTCTACTTGGAGCTTTGGAGAGCGGCAATTAGGGTTTGCTTTCATTTGTTTTTCATCTCCTTCATTTTATTATTAATTATGATTACGATGAACTCAAAAGCTATGAGTAGCTAAACACTATTATTGGTTATGGGATAAGGTGGATTTCACAAATGATATTTGATTCAATGAATTAGTTTTGTCTCAACTGTATTGTTTATGATTCACAATTAATAGTGTTATATAGTTTGAATGCTTGTTTAGTCGAGTCCGGAATCGATTGAGTTTGCCTTCATCCTTAATGCTAGATTAGGATTTATTATACGCAAAAGTGATAAATTTCTGATCATAAGTAGCATAATTGTGGGTAGTGCTTGTAGTGATATATCCTACTAGTCACAGGTGAATCAGAACCTTGGTTAAATCGAATTAGTGCTTTTACACGTTTGATTGCCTTGATTAGTCTTATTCCATAGAACTTAGTGATTTTAGAGAGTTAAACTTAATTGTGCTTTTACACTTTAGGTTGCTTTCTAGGAAGAATTCATATATACATCTTTTAATGTGGTTGTGATGAAATCAGGGAATTAGCGGGATATACTTGCGATCAAGGTATCCTAGGACTTTTAATAAATGAGAGATTAAAATACTAATTCTAGTCATTGATGAAAATACATGTTTGTGAATGATATTATCCCGTGACCAAGATCTTCCTCTTATTGATTACTTTCATATTTTGTTGCTTTCAATTATTTTTATTGGTTTTCTAAAACAAAAATCCCCCATTGGTTACTAAGAAACTGAAATTTGATAACAACAAAAGCCTCTATGTGGGAACGAACTCTTTCTTATCGCATACTATATTTATTTTATATTAAGTAAGAAAGTGAAATTATTTTTGACGCATACGACAACGATCATTGGTTAATAAACATGTCCTTATCCTCGAATCTTTTAATATTGTCTATGTAAGTGATACAACCCTTTGGGACAAACATAGTTAATCGTTAGGGCAAATCCTATGGGCAGTAGAACATTACTTTGTTCACTACTTCAAAAAAATATCATCAAAGGTCATTCACCAAACTTGTAACAAAACTAAAACCACCTAAAATTACTTTATAATCAATTAGATTAATCTTGCAAAATCTGTTAGCATTAGAATTTAATTCTTCTCTTTGATATAAATTGTTGGGTTCCCAATTTAGATAGATTTGTGTTTATTCATTTTCCTAAAATTTATAATAATATTTAATTCTTGATCCATTTCTTTTCTTGTCTCTTTACCTATTATCATGAACTATTTCTCAAGCATGCATAATTACACGAATTTGGGGAGAAATGACAAAAACAGAAATCATGATAAAAAAAGGGAATAAAGAGATGTGAGAAACCGAATCGATTACAATTAATTCACGCGTTGCCTTGCATAATCCCATGAAGTAGGGGAGAAATAATGACAGAAACAGAAACCATGACAAAAAAGGGGAATAAAGAGAGATGTGAGAAATTGAACCGATTACAATTAATTCGCGTGTAGCCTTGTGTTTGGTCAATTTTTTTATATGTTTCATTTTTCTTCCTGCCCCCTACCCGGAAAATCTTAAAATCACAACATCTTCTTTTTTGGAAAAATCTAACCTTAAAAAATTGTTTTAATTTTAAAAAATAAAAAAAAAAGTAATTTGAAAACTAAAATCAAATTAAAAAAAACAAAGAAAAATTAACCAAGGGCGACTAAATAATTTACATATCTTAAGACACATTTTCTCACCCTACTACCACTACTTCTTCCACCACCACAGTATCGTCACCACTCCACCAGTCTCACCAATACCCACCACCATTATCCCCACCGCCGATCCACCACTATCACCCACCATCACAACCACCATTAGTGCTTAATTTACCTATCTTAAGACCCCTTTTCTCACCCTGCTATCACTGCTTCTTCCACCACCACATTATCGTCACCACTCCACCAGTCTCACCAAAGCCCACCACCATTATCCCCACCACTGCCCACCATTACAACCACCATTAATGCTTACTGATATGGTTAATATCAAATAAATTTATTATGTATCAACAAAAATATATTCATTTGATTAATTAAAGAAACATTTATTATTAAATATCAATTGAACATTTATTATTAAATTTTGATTAAACGTGATCATTTATAGCGGTAGATTTATATCCTGCAAGTATAAATTTGATCGTTATTTATCTAGCTTAACTTGTCCAAACTTTGTTTTGTATTCTGGAAATGTAATCAATTTTATTTTAATACTAAAAACCGTGATTTATTCGGTCGGGTGCTATAAATAATTGAGATCCCATTTGGGTGATCCAACGGTCATGATCATATTGTCTTATATGATTTAGTATCCTCCTCAAAATATTTGTGTTTTGTCCTTACCAATTATGCTAAAAACAGCCAACTACATCTATCACAATAAAATGTTGCCCATTTTGTAAAGACACAAAACTATTGTTGTCCACTATTATTCACTAACATCCACCAGCGTACATAAAAACCAGTCACGCCCACTATTTTTTCCACCACCAGTAATGTTACCACCTCACCACTCACAAATACCCGTCACTGTTTCCACCACCCACTGCTTCTTTCACTACCACCATTAAAAATTATATAAATAATTTTTAATCGGGGTCACTGTAGTACAGTGGTAAAGTCACTGGGTGTTGATACCAGTTACCTGAGTTCGAAATCGCCAGCACCAAATTCTTTATCGATCAATATATATATAGTTTTTAATAAACTTATTTATTAAGAAAAATATGTATTTGTTAGATTCATCATATGAACATTTATCATGAAAAATTAATTAATCATTCATCATGCGCAATTAATAGGACACTAATTAATAAAGTGTTTATAATGGTTAGTTGAAAAACCATGATCGTAGATTTATCCCTCATAGACAAATCTCGGCCGCTCTTTATCTAGCCTAACTGATTAGTGCTAAAAAGTGCATATTTATATATATTTTTCTTGGCATTTAACTCATCTTTTGTGCTCTAATTCTCCATTTTTAACCCATATTCTGTATTTTCATTGTTTTCAAGAATAAATCTTTTTATTAATTAATTTTGCATTTTTAGGTACTAAATAAAGCATGGTTATCTCACGGAGCGAAAAGAGCAAAGGAACGGCAAAGACTCCCGCTAGGAGGAAGCGAAGAATGATGTTTGCAAGAGCCGGATCAACGAGAAGTGGGCTTGAAGAGGAAGAATTGTTCTTAAAGAAGATATGAGCTTGGCATACCCAAGGCCCAAAACCCTTACCCAAATCCATTTCCATTATCCATACCCATTTCCATGAGAGCCGTCAGATTGGATCCATCTTGTCATCCAACGGTCGCCTCATCATTGTGCATCAAAATCCGAAGCTCCTGTCAAACACCATAGTACCTAACTCCATCTGAAGCCGTCAGTTTTGTTGTATCTCATAATCCAACGGTCGCGACATACCTCTCCATCGTAGCCGTTCGATTCAATCTATATGGGATCATCCAACGCTCTTTACTTGCCGTTCATCAAAGTTCGCTACACCCGCTTCACACCCTAGCATCCAAAACCATCGACTTCACCCAAACAAGTTCTTCTTCCCCAAATCTTTTTTCCCCCGACAGTTGCAGTCGAGCTCTGCTCCTGCCTCTCTTCCATGTCCACTGCCACCCTGCCATCGCCACTTCCTCCACTGTCACCAAACACCACCTACACGCCGTAGCTACCTCCCCTACCTCTATAGCCATCTAACTCATTGATTTTTCACCACTGAAACCCTAGGTGATAAATCAATAAATTAGGTGAGGCTATAAGACGCAATTGAAGACATGGAGAGGAGCAGAGAAGAGAGAATAGGCATGGGTCGACATCAATTCAGGGATTAGGTGAGTGGACTTTTCAATTCAAAAATTAGGGTTTGCAAGTTAGGGTTTCGAAATTTGGGGATATTTTGTAAAACTATAAAAGGAAACTGATGTGTGATGTAAAGGCTTATGCCTGGGTTAGCCAGTGTGTCACCCAAGAGCACTGGAATAGCCAGTGTCTCAAGGGTTAGTGTTTAATTTTCAACTATTTTTATGTTTATTCCATTACTCTTATTCAGTTTCAATTCAGTTGCTGTTTTTGTGTTTCAATTCAGTTCATGTTTTTGTTTTATGTCTTCTGTGTTTGTTTATGTTCAGTTCAATGCTCTGTTTAGTAATTGTTTTGTTGTTGTTGCTGTTATGTGAGTTCTCATGTGTATGTGTATAGCTAGGCTGAGATGATGCCTTAAGTCACTGTTAGTGGTGGAATGCTAGGTTATAATTCATGTACATTGTTTTGATTGAGCAATGGGAGAAATTAGTGCTCATAGCAAGCTAATTCTCTTTCCATTCCATTTGTATGCTTAGGATCATAAGTTGACCTTAGCTGTCACTTAGTTCCATTAGGACTTCAACCTAGAATTACATTGTCTGGCTAGGTCACAAGGTGGATTCATAACCTAGTTGTGATGTTTACTGTTTTGTGTGAATGTTAGGCTAAAGCCTTTGAAGCATTGGATTGATTGAGCAGTGGGGAGAAACTAGTGCTCACTAGTGACTGTGAGCAAACTAGTTCTCTTCCCACTCTAGTTGTATGCCTAGGCTCCCAACTTTGCCTTTCATTTTTTGTATCTTGTTCTTTCTTCACTCTTTGCCTTAGGCTAGCTGCCTTTGTGCCTTGTTCTCCCACTGCCCTTGGCTTGTAGCCTTGGTTTGCAACTATCTCTGTTTTGTTATTACTTGGCTTGCACTATCACATTAGCACTATGTCACCATTCATTGTAAATGCCACCTTAGTTTCATAATTGTTTTTGGCCTTTGTAAATACTCCAGCTGCATTGTCACTTCTCTACGGTCATTGCCATTACCACATTGTAAATATGCAACACCATTGCCACTGTCACTGTAACCTTACTTTGTACATAAGCACTGCAGCCTTGCCCTATGCTTCATGGTTTCTTTATGTCATTGTCTTGGCTTGGTGCCTTATTCTCCCATGTTAACTCACTGCATTGTTGCACTACCTTGACCCTGTTTTGCCCTGTCTCAGCTTGGTCCTAGAGCTAGCTATCTTGACTTAGCCTTTGTGCTAGTCTGCCTTGGCCAGTGTCATGGCCTAGAGCCTTATCTTGGTCTGACAGCTGCATTGCTTCCCTTCCACTGCTGCTGCTGCTACCTCAACCAGCTTTGCTACTGCAGCTGTCTGCTTCCACTCCTGCTGTCTGCTGTTTCTCAGCTCTTGCCTTGGCCACTGTCCTGCTGCCCAAGGCCCAGCCACAGTTTAGGTTAAGGCTCAAAGCCCAGTTCAGTCTTGGATTAATCTAGAAGCCCAATTCAGTCAACTGTGGGCTTAATCCAAAATCCTAAACTCAAAAGCCTAAGACCAAATCAATTGAGTCCATTCCATTGCACTTCAAAGGTCAAGCCTAGTGCACTTCAAGACCAACTGAGCCCAAGCTCAGTTCACTTCATTATCAAACAAGCTTATAACCCAAAGGTAACCTAAAGCCCAATAGCCAACTAGAGCCCAAAATATCTAGAGAACTCCAAAACACACCCAGTCTCTGTGGATCGACCCGTACTTGCACGAGCTACAACCGATGACCGTGCACTTGCGGTATTACTGTAGGCCCGTTTCATTTCGCTTAAATTTCACACGCTTTCCCGGGTCCACCAAGTTTTTGGCGCCGCTGCCGGGGACCGGTGCTGTGTTTCTCTAGTAGTTTTATTAGCTATTTTTGCATTTCAATGCATAGCATTTGCATCTGCATCTGCTTCACTTCATTTGCTGTTGGACCTGCTGTTCTGAACCAGTTTTTCCTCTGCTGGGACGCCACCAAGGAAAAGAACCAAAGCCCAACTGGGTTTTTGCAACAATATCAGAGCAGCTGGGCTGTGCTTAAAAGGTAACCCATTTAAGAGAACCCAAATTGTGGGCTTGTAATATTAAAGCCAATTTTTGGGCTTTTTATTTTCTGTTGGGTTTGTAATTAATTTTTGTGGGCTTGTTTGTTTAATTTGTGGGCTTGTTTAAATTCTTTCATTGGACTTGTATTTTGGACTCTGGGTTTAAACCCAGCTGAGCTTGTAACCGATTGTGGGCTTGTTTCCACTCAAGAGTGGACCTCGAAACCAAAGTTTTAAAACAAACGTCGGGCCTTAACCAACTGGGCCAAATTAAACTTTCAAAAATTAAAACTTAGTGTTTCGTGGGCCGCAGCCTTCCTCCCATTCCATTAGAGGACCAACAGTGGGCTTGCTCCCAATTTCAAAAACCAAAAATTTCTCCCATAAAAACCAAAGTTTTCCAAATGTTTCCCTAAAAAACCAAAATTTTTCTTTTTCCCATCAAAGCCAAATGTCTCCGAACAAAACCAAATTTTTCCCAAAAAGTCAAATCCCATTAAAAACCAAATTTTCTTGTAGATAATGTGTTAGTTAAAATTCCTTTTGTATATATTTTGTGCTCATCCATTGTGACTCCGAATATGTTGGAGTTTTGCCTTGGATAACGGAGTTTTAATTCTGCTTTCGCCGAAATCGGGTATTCTCTCTCCTTTTACTCTACTCAGCATGTCCCTTTCCATATGTTGCATTCTAATTCTTTCCATATTTTTAAACATTGAGGACAATGTTTAGTTTAGGTTTGGGGGTATAGAGTAGATACCACGATAATATGCTATAATTGAAATCAAACTCCATTTTTTGAAAAAATTGAAAAATTCCAAAAAAATTGAAAAATCAAAATTAAAAATTAAAAAATTAAAAAATCATAAAAATGGAGCTCATTTACCTTGAAATGTTGACTCTTGTGCAAATATGTAATTATTAGGAGTCTTAGTCTAGATATTTAGGCACCCTGATTCTAGCACAATTCACATAGTGATAAGAAATTTGCACGCGCACGATCTACCAATACATGTATGGCCTCGATCTTCAAGGTGTTTGATAGGAAGTCACGATTGCCAATCACTTTAGAATACTGAACGAAACTTGACTAGCTTGTTCTTTGGTTGGTTGGGATAGAAGGTGGAGGTTACATTAAGAAAGACAACCATCGAATTTAACTGGGTGCATCAAAAAGGGCTACCTCTTGCTAAGAGTCATGTAATCTTTTATTTCCTTTTGTATATGTATCAAAAGTGTTTCTTTATCAAAAAAAAAAAA